>NC_072497.1:5150215-5492000 GCF_027574615.1 Eptesicus fuscus | reverse complement strand
GGTCTGTAACAGAATCACAGGGGAGGAGGAATGTGAGAGCCAGCCCCTCTGAATGGCGTGTTGGGGCGTCACAGAAGAGGTATGCCCGCCGGCCGGTGTGGCTCAGTGGTTAGGCATCGGCCTAGGAACCAGGAGGTCAGGGGGTTTGATTCCCGGTCAGGGGACATGCCCAGGTTGGGGGGCTCTCGATCTCTAGGAGGGGGCCTGCAGGAGGCAGCTGATCCGTGGTTCTCTCTCATCCCTGATGTTTCCATCTCTCTCTCCCTCTCCCTTCCTTTCTCAAATCAATAAAAATACATTAAAAAGAAAAAAAGAGAGAGAAAATAAATACTCCAAATCAATCATAGCGTGGTTTCCTCCAACCAGCACCCCTATTCGCCAACGTAAGAATGGAACCCCACAGAGCAAGGCAACCCCCACCCCGAAGAGAATGCCCATCACGTCCACGTCTTTCCGCCCCTTCTCTCCTCGCCAGCTTTTACTCAAAGACAAAATAAATGTGAAGATGTGGCAGCCACAGGCACCTCACGGCATAAGAGTCACGTGGAAAATTCATCTCGTGCCCAGATCTCCCTGACCTAGGGCGGTCTGTACCTCCTTCCTGCAACAAAGGGGCTAAGCGGGGGTGAAAAGAATTCTCTTCATTATCTAAGGGGCTAGGCATGAGCGGGTGACTAAGGAGTGGGGCTGCCAAAGAATTAAAAGTGTGTGTGTATGTAGCCCTGGCTGGTGTGGCTCAGTGGATAGAGCATCGGCCTGCGGACTGAAGGGTCCCGGGTTCGATTCCGGTCAAGGGCATGTACCTTGGTTGCGGGCACATCCCCAGTGGGGAGTGTGCAGGAGGCAGCTGATCGATGTTTCTGACTCTCTATCCCTCTCCCTTCCTCTCTGTAAATAAAAAAAATCAATGAAATATATATTTTAAAAAATAATAAAATAAAAATGTGTGTGTATGTATCCCTGGCTGGTTTGGCTCAGTGGATAGAGCCTCGGCCCGCAGACTGAAGGGTCCCGGGTTCGATTCCGGTCAAGGGCACGTACCTGGGTTGCAGGTTCCCTGGCCCTGGTCAGGGTGCGTGCAGGAGGCAACCCATCAATGTGTCTCTCTCACATCGATGTTTCTTTCTGTCTCTCCCTCTCCCTCCCACTCTCTCTAAAAATCAATGGGAAAACATCCTCAGGTGAGGATTAACAACAACAACAAAAAAAGCCTGTGTATGTGTGTGCACACATGTTTGTGTGCAAGAGTCGTGAGGGCACGGGTGTGGCTCCCTTGCCCTGTTCCAGGGCACCCTTTGGGCCGCTTAAGGAGGGAGGCTGCTGCTTCCGGTTCCCCTTGCGAATGGGATCAGCAAACCCAGCTACTCTGGGTTTTCCAGCAGCCCCTCACTTTCCAGCAGCCAGGAAGCTTAAGACAGGAAGACAGAGCGGGGCGGGGGGGGGGGGGGGGGGGAGGAAAGGGCTAATCAGAGGGACAAGGGATCTCTAGGACAAGGCTGTACAGCTCATCTGAGTGTGCCCCGGGCGTACACAGCAGCCAGCTCACACCCAGCGCCCAGTGTGGCCACAAGGCACGGGGGACCACAGAGCATAGGAACGGAGCAACAGGAAACCATCTGCCAATGGCCAGCCAGGACGAGGACACGAAGTTCAAGCATGTGGCTCACCCTTCCCCGTGCTGGGGACAGGCGCCGTGTTTTAGAAGAAGGCTGTCCGTCATCTCACCCCTAAACCCCAGGCCCTGTCCCACTTGACCTCTTCAAGGTCAAGGGCTGGGCAAGCAGACGGGAGGGACTTGCCCACAAGGATCCGGTCAGAATGCAGGACGGAGCCACGGGAGTCAGACACCAGGGCAGGGCAGCGTTCATGGCGTGTCACCTGAGCATCAGGCCCCGTGCTGGGGGGTCGGCTACTCGGAAATCATGAGACCGGGGCCCCCCCGCTCAGGGAGATTTTATAGAGTTTCGTCCCGCAGGCGGGCACACGGTCTTGCGGTGACGGCTGCCGTGGAACAATGCCCAGGGTGCCCGGGGATTCCCCCAGGAGTTTCAGGAAAGCTTTCTGCCTGGTGTCATGCCTGAGTGTATTCCTGAAAGATGAGTAAGAACGGGCCTTGTGACCACAAGTGGGCGGAGCCCCGGGGGAAGAGGCGGGACCCTAAAGGAAGGGATGGCACCCCTGGAGCTGCGCTGAGGGCGGCCTGCTTTCTGGGCACACCGCCCACGCGGTGAGGCAATGCAGGGCCAGGAGGCGGACAGACAGGTCAGACGGAGGGAGGCGGAGCCGATCGGCAACCCAGGTTGTTGCTGAGCTTGAACGGCAGCTGGGAGGTTGAGCAGAGGCCAAAAGGAGAGAGCAGGCAGGGGACTAGGGTCAGGTGACCAGACGTCCCGATTTTTAACAATCTGTCCCGCATCCCGCGGCGTTTTAAAGAAGTCCCGATTTTTGGGAAGAATGCACGACAAGCTAGGGAACGGCGGGAGAACGGGAAGGGAATAGACGGTTTTCAGCGGCCATGTGGCTATTGAGCCAGGATATGAGTTTTATATTATTTTTGTTAATTTTATAACGTTAAACTTCAATAACAACAAATAATTGTTGAGAACTGATGATCGAGAACTGCTTATCAAAGTTCGCATTGTTGATCAGTTGTTAGAATTCGACCACCATTGTTTGGACTTGATGAACAATGGCATTTTTGGGGATTGGCAACGACGAAAACATTTTGTAACTGTCTCTCAGACGATACACATCGGACTGCGTGCTAGTAAGCTAGTTAAACAAGTGATGTCATTACAAATCAGCTATTCAGATAATTTAGGTAAGTAATTTATTTATTTCTTTCATAAATACATAAATTTTCTTGAATTTAGCAGACAGTACTTGTATTATTTATATTTTATAGCGGCGGCAAAAAGCCTAGCGCCGGCCTTGAAAGTGACACTGACGACTCACGTTACGGCACGTTCATGACCTTTTAAACAACGACAGCAATCTCCTAAAAAAAAATTCACTCAAATGAGAAATATGCCAAAGAATAAAATAATACTATACATAACTTTTTATTTATTATATTTGTAAATTGTACTTATGTTGAAATTTAAAAAATATATTACAATACTATTTTTGCATTCTATGAAAATTTTTGTTGCTCCATATAGACCAAATTTTTAATCAAGAACCCCCCCTCCACCCCCGGTCAATGGCGTCCCGCTTTACCAATGTTCAAATCTGGTCACCTTAGACTAGGGGCGATGGCAAACCTATCCGGGCCACCTATCCGGACACTCACCACTTGCAATGGGGCTCCAGGCTGCAGAGCTGACACCTGGACTCGTATGTTTCTAAGGACAGTGGTTCTCAACCTTCCTAATGCCGCACCCCTTGAATACAGTTCCCCATGTTGTGGTGCCCTCCACCCATAACATTATTCTCGTGGCTCCTTCCTAGCTGTCATTTTGCTACTGTTTATGAATCGTCATGTCAATAGCTGTGTTTTCCGATGGTCTTAGGCTCTCCGGCAGCGGTTTACAGGTCGAGACCCACAGGTTGAGAACCGCCTCTGTAGAGCCTAAGACCATCGGAAAACACAGCTATTTACATGACGATTCATTAACAGTAGCAAAATGACAGTTAGGAGGTAGCCACGAGAATCATGTTATGGTTGGGGGTCACCACAACATGAGGAGCTGTATTCAAGGGTCTCGGCATTAGGAAGGTTGAGAACCACTGCTCTAGGATGAGGGATCAAGTGAGTGGGCGTGGCCACTTCCTGGGGAAAGAGACTCTCTTGACTGGCGTGACGCATGGCCCTCGAATGGTATAGGATTTAGCCACCTCCATCACTCACCCGCCCAGGCTCACCTATTGTGCCAGCTCCTCACGCCTCTTGGTGATTAACCAACAAAGCCAGCAAAGGCATCGCCCACACTGAGGTGAGACAGCAGGGAAGTCTATTTTCCCTTTTTTTCCCCCTTAAATACAGTTTTATTGACTTCCGAGAGGAAGGGAGAGGGAGAGAGAGAAACATCAATGATGAGAGAGTATCATGGAGCGGCTGCCTCCTGCACGCCCCGAACTGGGGATGGAGCCGAAACCCGGGCATGTGCCCTTGACCGGGAATCGAACCGTGACCTCCTGGTTCATAGGCCGGCGCTCAACCACTGAGTCCACGCTGGCCGGCCAGAAGTCTATATTAAACCCAGAGGAAAGGCTGACAGAGGGAGAGGATTGATTGGGTTTCACAAACAATAATATTTCCATATAGTGAGGAGTGTAAGAACTCTTTGAATGGGTGATTATCGGTCACCTAAACCATCTTTTTTGGAAAAAGGTACCATTGGTGTTATTTTAGGCTTAGCAACGACTCAGGGATTAAAAAACTGTGGTACATCTGCACGATGGGATACTACGCAGCTGTAAAAAAGAAGGAACTCTTACCATTCGCAACAGCATGGGGGGACCTGGAGAGCATTATGCTAAGCCCGTGGTTGGCAAACTGCGGCTCTCGAGCCACGTGCGGCTCTTTGGCCCTTTGAGCGTGGCTCTTCCACAAAATACCACGGCCTGGGCGAGTCTATTTTGAAAAAGTGGCATTAGAAGAAGTTTAAGTTTAAAAAATGTGGCTCTCCAAAGAAATTTCAATCGTTGTACTGTTGATATTTGGCTCTGTGGACTAATGAGTTTGCCGACCACTGTGCTAAGCAAAATAAGCCAATCGGAGAAAGATAAGCATCACATGATCGCACTCCTTTGTGGAATATAATGAACAACATAAACTGATGAACAAAACTAGAGCCAGAGACACAGCAGCATCGAACAGACCATCCAACCTCAAAGGGAAGGCAGGGGTGGATGGAAGGGGAGGGAGGGTAAGAGATCAACCAAAGGAGTTGTGTGCATGCATATAAGCACTATCCATGGGCACAGACAGTAGTGGGGGTGAGGGCCTGAGCTGGGGGGCGGGAGCGAGCTGGAAGAAGTCAATGGAGGGGACAAGGAGACATAGGTAATACTTTCAACACCAGCTGGGTGTCCTATAATCAATTCAGTCCTGACACTATCTACCCAGGGAGAGGATCAGATCCCGTGGGTTAAGGGCTCAGTCCCACAAGCCTGCCCCACTCACATGCCAACTGCGAGCCTTCAGTGGCCACCTGTGCTCCCCGCTGACTGGTATACGTCAGGGCTCCCATGGCCCCCTCCTTGGATTCAATACTTCGCTAGAACGGCTCGCGGGACTCCGATAAACACTTATGTTGGCTGGTTTATTCCAAAGGATGTAATAAAGGAGACAGATGAGCAGCCACAAGAAGCGATCCGTAGGTTAAGGTCCAGGAGGGTCCTGAGGTCAGGAGTTCATGTCTCTGTGGAGTTGGGGTGCCCAACTCTCATCCACCCAGACGCAGCCTGAACCCCGTATTGTTGGCATTTCTGATGGAGGCTTCACCACACAGGCAGGATAGATCATTAACTCCCAGAAGTTACAGTGAGGGGGGCTGGAGGGTCATTCTGTTGGCCAACCAGGAGCCCACCCAGAGTCACCCCGTTCGAACAAAAGACACGTCTGTCACCCCGGGAAATCCCAAGGGAATTGGGAGCTCCATGCCAGAAACTAGGGGGCAGAGGCCAATATGTATATATTTTTTTTATTATTTCACAAAGCCCCGTAACTTTGTCCCCCTAGACCAGTGGTCGGCAAACTCATTAGTCCACAGAGCCAAATATCAACGGTACGATGATTGAAATTTCTTTTGAGAGCCAAATGTTTTACACTTAAACTTCTTCTAACGCCACTTCTTCAAAATAGACTCGCCCAGGCCGTGGTACTTTGTGGAAGAGCCACACTCAAGGGGCCAAAGAGCCGCATATGGCTCGCGAGCCGCAGTTTGCCGACCACGGCCCTGATGATGTCATTTTTCAGTCTCTAGTCTCACCTCTTAGTTAAAAAAAAAAAAAAAAAAGGCTAGTGTTAGCCGGTTTGGCTCAATGGATAGAGCCTTAACCTTCAGACTGAAGAGTCCTGGGTTCGATTCCTGGTTAAGGGCATGTACCTCGGTTGCAGGCTCAATCCCCTGGTCAGGGTGTGTGTAGGAGGCAACCAATCCATGTGTCTCTCTCACATCGATGTTTCTCTCTCTGTGTCTCTCCCCCTCCCTTCAACTCTCTCTAAAAAGCAACAGAAGAATATCTTCGGGTGAGGATTAAAAAAAAACAAAAAAAAGGCTAGTTGCCCCCACACAAAAATTGATTTCAATGGAAAATGGACATTTTACAAGGAATAAGTGTGAAAAACTTCAGCATTTGGTCCATAAGACATAGGCACACCAACACAAAGAGACAAGTGTACTTCATCTGAATCACTCCTTTCGTTCATTAAAATCAACAACAAAGCTCGGCTGGTGTGGCTCAGTGGTTGAGCATCAACCTATAACCAGGAGGTCACGGTTCCATTCCCGGTCAGGGCACAGGCCCGGGTTGTGGGCTGGATCCCCAGTGTGGGGCGTGCAGGAGGCAGCCGATCCATGATTCTCTCTCATCATTGATGCTTCTCTCTCTCTCTCCCTCTCCCTTCCTCTCTGAAATCAATAAAAAATATATTTAAAAAAATTATAATCCCAGCAGTTATCGACCTGAACCAAAAAGTGACTCAACTCATGAGTCTAGTTCAGTGGTCGGCAAACCGCGGCTCGCGAGCCACATGAGGCTCTTTGGCCCCTTGAGTGTGGCTTTTCCACAAAATAACGTGGCCTGGGCGAGTCTGTTTTGAAGAAGTGGCATTAGAAGAAGTTTAAGTTTACAAAATATGGCTCTCCAAAGAAATGTCAGTCGTTGTACTGTTGATATTTGGCTCTGTGGACCAATGAGTTTGCCGACCACTGGGCTAGTTCAATTACGAGCCACCCTCTGCCCAGGACCTGTGCCCGCGTGTAGCACCCACAGTCCTCTTTGCCAGGATGCCTCAGTTGCCCTCAACAGAAGCCCAAAACCTGGGCCACAGGAGACAGGAGCAGAGAGCCCCAGGGATGATGCCGATGACAGAGTGGGGAGGGACCGAGTTAGTCACCGAGCATGCCACCACGGCAAACCCTTCCGGAAGCCGCCTGTCATCGCGGCCCAAGTGCCACTTCCTGCCCTTCATCCTTTGATCCTCCGGGTGTGGGTGTCAGAGACTCAGGGAGGGAACCACAGGGGCTGCCAGCCCTGGGGTCTTGAATTCCGGGCCTTGCGTCATTTAAACACTCAGGATGTCACTTAGAAGCTCAATCAGATGTTGTCCCTTTCGAGCACCTAAGATCTCGCCATGGCTGTGTGGGGTGTGAACGGAGCAAGGCCCAGGAGGCACCCTGAACCATCATCGTCATGGTAACGGGAGCAAACGTTTCCCGGGCTTGTGCAGCGCGGGGCGTCATGGCGAGGGTGACATTCACTACCTCATTGGGCCTTCAGCACAGCCCTGCGACCATGAGACAAGTGACATCATGTCATTGCTCTGGGAATGGCGCCCCCCAGTGGCTCTGTCCGACTCCCTCAGGAGCCCAAGTCCTTGGTCTGGTCTCTCGGCTCTAAGACCTGATCGCCACCTCTCTGACCCCATCTCCTGCCTCCTGCCCCTGCTCTCACCATTCAACCTCACGGGCTCCTTAAGTAAAGACTTGGCCCATTTTGTGGACAAAGAAACTGAGGGATGGGAGTGAAGGCCCTGGCTGAGGTCAATGTTCATTTTTTCTTTTTTTATAGATAGACTAGAGGTCCCTTGCAGGAAGATTCCTGCAATAGGGCTTCCTGCTGCAGTCTCCGCTGCCCCGCCTGCTTCCCTCCCTTCTCCGCAGCCCCGCCGGCTTCTCTCCCTTCTCCCCGCCCCGCCTGCTTCCCTTCCTTCTCCGCCGCCCCGCCTGCTTCCCTCCCTTCTCCGCCGCCCTGCTTGCTTGCTTCTCTGCAGCTCCACTCCCTTCTGCAGTGTTTGGCTTCCTTCTACACTGTCTTCAGTCTTTGCTCTGGCCTGGATATGCAAATTAACCACCATCTTGGTTGGGTTAATTTGCATACTCGCCCTGATTGGCTGATGGGCATGGCTTGTGGGTGTAGCGAAGGTATGGTCAATTTGCATGTTTCTCTTTTATTACAGAGGATTTTTATTGATTTCAGAAAGGGAGAGAGAGATAGGAACATCAATGAAGAGAGAGAATCATGGATCCGCTGCCTCCTGCACGCCCCACACTTGGGGATCGAGCCTGCAACGTGGGCATGTGCCCTGACCGGGAATCGAACCGTGACCTCCTGGTTCAGAGGGTGACGCTCAACCACTGAGCCACACCGGCCGGGCTCACCAGTCTCTTTATCTTCATTATTGCCATCGCTTCATCCTGGCCCTCTTGTCTCTGCCCTTTCTCTGCAGCCAGAATGCAATTCTTTGAAAAGCAAGTGACATCATGTCATTGCTCTGGGAATGGCACCCCCAGTGGCTCTGTCTGACTCCCTCAGGAGCCCAAGTCCTTGGTCTGGTCTCTCGGCTCTAAGACCTGATCGCCACCTCTCTGACCCCATCTCCTGCCTCCTGCCCCTGCTCTCTCTGCTTCAACCTCACGGGCTCCTTCAACACGTCCAAGGTCATTCCACAGCAGCTCCCTTTCTCTGGAACGCTCTCCCTGGGAATCCGCAGGGCTCGCCCTGCACTTCCCCATCTCTGCTCAACGTCTCCCTCAGGACGTATACGTTGAGGACTGATCCCCTTGCTCATTCCACGAAGGCCACGTCCCCGGCACATCCCCTGGATGCTGTCTGAACGCCAGAAAGTGCTGGTTCAGCTTATCTGCACCCAAGAGACATGCATTCCAATTTCATCGCTGGAATAGATGCCCTAACTACTGGGCCTGGGTTCCAGCTGGAAATGGACCAGGTAACTCTGTCTCCTCTCATGTCTGCGAGGGAGGACGTCGCTGGCTTTGACATGCATCCCTCTAGGCCCATGGTCGGCAAACTCATTCATCAGCAGAGCCAAATATCAACAGGACAACGATGGACAATTCTTTGGAGAGCCACATTTTTTATACTTAAACTTCTTCTAACGCCACTTCTTCAAAACAGACTCGCCCAGGCCGTGGTATTTTGTGGGAGAGCCACACTCAAGGAGGGGCCAAAGAGCTGCATGTGGCTCTCGAGCCGCGGTTTGCCGACCACGGCTCTAGGCCATCCAAAGGGATGGACGTCAAGGTCCCAGCGAGAAGATCCATTCGTCGGTGAGCTCCAGGAGACAGCCGAGCCCCTGAACAGTGCCTCCCGACTTGGTTATCTTCCGACAGAGCAACACACTAAGTTGGGCTATTATCGCAAATGAACGGTTTCAGATTCATTTCACTGGCAGATGGAAATGAATTTGCAAAGACCCAACCAGTCCAGGCTGGAGAGTCTACTGGATTCTATTTACTTTTAATTACACAGCAACCCATGAGTCTTGTCACTTTTAAAATGGAAACAATTCAGACAGAGTCGAAGGCCCTCTTGACCACTCACTGACTTACCCATTCCCCCCTCCCTGGGAGTTACCGCTGCTATCAGTGGGAAGTGTGTCATCAGATACGTACGTGTGGGTACGTGTGTGTGTGTGTGTGTGTGTGTGTGTGTGTGTGCACAAGTGCACGCACGCACATATTCAGATGAAACTCTTTAACCTTGGCTGTGGCCCAAGATAGCAGATGCTCTATTTCAAAGTGAGTGTGGGATCATTATGAAGGATTATCAGCGGTTTCTGACCATGGACCATGGCCGGGGCACAAAGGGATTTGGGGACTGGTATTAGGAGGGGAGAGAAGGCAGGGGATGAAAGCTGTCAGTCCCGCATCCATGGGGTAGGGAGAGGTGACATGTCTCTGTTCACCTCGAATCCAGGAAAAGGCTCCCCTGGGACCAAGCTTGACATGTGTCCCTGACACGGTCCTATGTAGCCTCTTTCTCTGTGTTGCTTTTGCATTTTGTTTCTCATAGCATCCTTTCCCTACTCTGCAGGTTATAAATATATTCAACGTTTCCACTAACACTTTTTATAAAATATATTTTATTCATTTTTTACAGAGAAGAAGGGAGAGGGATAGAGAGTTAGAAACATCGACCAGCTGCCTCCTGCACACCCCCCACTGGGGATGTGCCCGCAACCAAGGTACATGCCCTTGACCGGAATCGAACCTGGGACCCTTCAGTCCACAGGCCGACGCTCTATCCACTGAGCCACACCGGTTAGGGCTCCACTGATACTTTTGATGATGTTTTCATTGCTTGGGCACTTGATTTGTCGAGAATTTGCAAATTCTCCCCAAACTTCCCCCCGCCAAAAAAAAAAAAAAAAAAGGATTAATTTGATTTGGACAGCACTCTGGTTTGAAAGGCCACCTTTATCCTGCATGAACGTTGCCAATATTTGCGGGTTACTTTCTGACTTGCGTTCTGCAGCGAGAATCTATACGTATTGGGTCGTTTTCCCCCCCGTCCATTTATGAGAATCCAATGACGTGCCACACGGAGAATTTATACGGATTGCTGTGTGTTTTCCAGGCCGCACCGGGCAAGATCAGGTTCATAGCATGACAACGGCACCGGGGATCTGCGTCAGCCCCTGCCCACGAAGGCAGGCCCTGAGCTCGCCCCGTCCCCGGCCCTCGGCTCAGAACGCTCAGCGTCTCTGAAAAGCCTGGCCCCTCTGCTCTCACCCCGACTGGGGCCAGAGATCAAACCTGCAACCAAGCCCTAACCGGTTTGGCTCAGTGAAGAGAGCATCGGCCTGTGGACTGAAGGGTCCCAGGTTCGATTCCGGTCAAGGGCATGTACCTTGGTTGCAGGCACATCCCAGTAGGGGGTGTACAGGAGGCAGCTGATCGATGTTTCTCTCTCATCCATGTTTCTAACTCTCTCTCCCTCTCCCTTCCTCTCTGTAAAAAATCAATAAAATATATTTAAAAAAAACAAAACCCTGCAACCAAGCTACGTGCCCTTGACCGGGAATCGAACCCACGGGCCGATGCTCTAACCACTGGTGCTCTGGGCCCTGGGCCTGTAAGGATGCCACGTGGTGAATTGCTGCCTCCCTCTATCCCAAAAGCAGGGGCCTCCAAAGGCGCGGACAGGAAAACCCAGCCCGACTCATTATTCCAAACCCATGCTTCTGTTCATAGCGTGGGGAGCGCCTCGGGGCGCTCTGGGGTAAGAAAAGCTGCGTGCATCTAAGCAGATATCATTCACCAGATTTCCTTGGGGCTGCCACAGAGTGCGAGACCCCTGGAGGAGGCTGGATTATTTGCGGCACTCTCCACCACTCGTGTTTTGAAGAGTCTCTCACCGAACCCCTGGCATGCCCTAGCAGGGCCCGCCACCCTGTTGCTATGGCTACAACAATTAATTACATGCTCAACTGGCCTTACCGGCACGTTGCAGCAATTCAATTAAAATCTGACTCTATTCTTCCTGTCCTTTCGAGGGTTTTTGGTGGGTTTTTTTTTTTTTTTTCGGCCTCCAGCTCTGAAAACTGCCCATCCTGTGGATGAAAAGGGCCCCGGATGTTGTTGAGTCCGCTTCCCAGGAGCATCTTGGGTTTCGGACTTGATGGGAAGAGGCCCTGTGGCCCTGAAACAGACCTCGGTACCGGAGCCAAATGTTTGGGAGGTTCGGACCCAACAGCTGAGCAAATCATAAGAGGAGTGCCCCGTGGGGACAAGGCTGCCGTGAAGAGGTTGTTTTGCCCTTAGTGTTAATAACGTATTTAAATTGCAAGGAGGTCACTCGGGCTTCCTAAATTGGTGGCTGTGCCCCATCGCTGATAGGACATCTAGAGATGCATCTACTGCCAAAGCTGGTTTGGCTCAGTGGATAGAGCGTCGGCCTGCAGACTCAAGGGTCCCAGACTCAAGGGTCCCAGGTTCGATTCTGGTCAAGGGCAGGTACCTTGGTTGCGGGCACACCCCCAGTGGGGGGTGTGCAGGAGGCAGCTGATCTATGTTCCTAACTCTCTGTCCCTCTCCCTTCCTCTCCGTAAAAAATCAATAAAATATATAAAATAAATAAAATGTTTTTTAAAAAATAGGGACGCATATACTTTATTTATTTTTATTTTTTATTTTATTGATTTTTTACAGAGAGGAAGGGAGAGGAATAGAGAGTTAGAAACATCGATGAGAGAGAAACATCGATCAGCTGCCTCCTGCATACTCCCTACTGGGGATGTGCCCACAACCAAGGTACATGCCCTTGACCGGAATCGAACCTGGGACCCTTCAGTCCGCAGGCCGACGCTCTATCCACTGAACCAAACCGGCCAGGGCGAGACGCATCTACTTTAAACTTTTAGTGAAATGAAGTTTCTCAGAATATCCTCTCATTACTTTTGCTACATATTTTATTTATTAAGTCTTTATTGTTGAAAGTATTACATATGTTCCTTTTTTTTCCCCCATTGACCCCTTCTAGCTTGCCCTTGACCCCACCCCAAGCCTTCACTGCCCTAGAGTCTGTGTCCATGGGTTATGCGCATATGCATACAAGGTCTTTGACTGATCTCTTCCTACCACTCAGTCTGTTCGATGCTTCTCTGCTCCTGGATCTATTTTGTTCATCAGTTTATTTTGTTCATTGGATTCCACCTATGAGTGAGATCATGTGATACTTATCTTTCTCCGACTGGCTTATTTTGCTTAGCATCATACTCTCCAGGTCCCTCCATGCTGCCCCGAAGGGTCAGAGATCCGTCTTTTTTACCACTGCATTACCATATACCAGTATTCCATGGTATAAATGTACCACAGCTTTTTTTATCCACTCCTCTACCGATGGGCACTTGAGCTGTTTCCAGAACTCTTTAAATGTCTGTAGAACCCGGTAGTTCCTTTTTTATTCCTGATATTGACAAATATGTATTTTATCTTCCACGCAACGGGTTTGCCATGAAAGAGAAACACGGACGCATACCACAGAGACCCCTTCCGACTGTCACCAACGGTTCCAAGTCTCACATCCCCGGGAGACACGTCCCTCATACAAGCCGCCGTAAACCCCCGATCCTGAGCGCGGAGCTTCGTGTGGGAAACTGCACCCCACACCTACTGCCTCTGGGGGTACACAGACTTCCTCTAGTGTCTGCCTCCCTTCAAACAGAGTCCGCGTTGCTTGCTAAACCTCATTAGATCGGTTCTCATGCTTCGCCACAGGAATTAATGTTACGCTAATCACACATGGCAGGGACGCTCTCGGCCGCCCCACAGAAGCCAGGGTTTTGCAAATGAGTAGCTTTTCTTATTTGGCGAAGGTGTGGGAGAGGCCAGACGGGCAGGCATCGAGGGGCCCCAGGTAATGTGTTCGGACTTGCTAATTAGCTCAGACGTCTCGTTTTATCATTTCATCAGAAGATGGTTTGGGGGCATAAGCCGTCGGGGAGAGGGGGAGAGGGAGAGGGGGGTGTCATCTATTCTGACTCAGCTGATTAACACCGGGCTTGTCAGATAATTGGAAAGGTCGAAAACCACAGTGTCTCGTCTTTCTCCGAGAGCTAAAATTAGTGTCAGGAAAAACGTCTGAGAGGTATTCCCGGAGCATCTTCCTGGAATCGGGCCTATCTGAATTTGGATCGGTGGGTGGTGTGCGCCCTCGTGCTGTGTGGCCCCGGGAAAGGGCTTATCTTCGTGAATCCTGAAGTTCCTTCTCTGTGAAAATTGAAAGAGAAATGCCTCTCTCCTTGGGAGGGCCCGGACTGCGCACGCTCGCTGAGGTTACAGACCACTGAGGGCGGAGGGCCTCAAGCAAATGAAACCAGAAATGAAGTGTGCTGCCCAGCACGCAGCAACGGGACAAGACAAAGACTCAATGTCTAAACTAACTGGACACTTTTTTTTAATTTTTATTTTATTTTATCCATTTCAGAGAGGAAGGAAGGGAGAGAGAGATAGAAACATCCATGAGGAGAGAAAATCATGGATCGGCTGCCTCCTGCACGCCTCTCACTGGGGATCGAGCCTGCAACCCGGGCGTGTGCCCTTGACCAGAATCGAACCTGGGACCCTTCAGTCCGCAGGCCGACGCTCTATCCACTGAGCCACACCAGCTGGGGCTAACTGGACGCTTTTTAGCCCCCAGCTTACATGTGGAATGGGATACTGGCATGGGCGCCAGGATGGGTGGGAATGGTCCAGGGAGAGAGGCCGATGCGATGGGTAGTCAGGATTCAGGCGAAGTACAAAAACCTGACAAGAAGTCCAATGAAGAGATGGTGCGTACTGGTTTTATTTCTTTTTATTATTATTATTATTTTTTAATACATTTTATTGCTTTTTTACAGAGAGGAAGGGAGAGGGATAGAGAGCTAGAGACATCGATGAGAGAGAAACATCAATCAGCCGCCTCCTGCACACCCCCCACTGGAGACGCGCCCGCAACCAAGGTACATGCCCTTGACCGGAATCAAACCTGGGACTCTTCAGTCCGCAGGCCGATGCTCTATCCACTGAGCCAAACCGGTTTCAGCTGGCTTTATTTCTTTAAGGAACTAGCATTTATTGAGCACCTGCTATGATGGGCACAGAGTTCATTTCAGAGTTTACAGTGGGGAATAAGAAAGCTTACGCACGATGCGGGGAAGCAGGTGTGGAGACAGGACGGCATTGGCTGTGGCGTGAGACCAGCTGGTGGGCCTGCATGTTACCAGGAAGGTCTTGGGTTGGAAGAACTTTGGAGGGGGAAAAAGGGGGAATCAAGACCGGCCGGTGTGGCTCAGTGGTTGAGCGTTGACCTATGAACCAGGAGGTCACGGTTCGATTCCCAGTCAGGGCACATGCCCGGGTTGCGGGCTCCATGCCCCAGCGTGGGACGTGCAGGAGGCAGCCGATCGATGATCCTCTCTCATCATGGATGTTTCTATCTCTCTCTCTCCCTCTCCCTTCCTCTCTGAAATGAGTAAAAATATACTTTTTTAAAAAGTGGGGGGTGGGGGGAGGTGGTGGCCATCAACTGCTTCTTTTCTAGGACAAGAGAAAATGAGCGGCCACCTGCCCTGGGCTGCCTCACCAATGCCACAGGTCCGGCTGGCGGCCAGCAACTGCCTCAATGTTCCTGTCCGGCCAAAGCAGGGAATCAGAGAGAGAGATCTTTCTGGCCCTAGACCTTCCGCTAGAGATTAGAGAATCCCTCACGCAATTTCTGTCCTTTCTGCTGCGGTCAGAGCTTTCTCTTTCCCAGCAAAAGCCTCGGGCTTGTGAACAAAAGGAGCCACCTGCTAACCTGACAAGCTCAGGGGAGGCCTGCGTGGCAGTCTTGAAACCTCAGAGACCTAAAGTAACCACAAAAGATGGTCTGAAAATTAAATATTTAGCCACAAACAGGTTATAGTGGGCAGTCAGGTCCTAGGCCGATATTTTCCCTGACAACGATCAACTTAGATCTTTCCTGAGCCCATTTGCCTTTTTGCCTCTAAGATAACGTATCTGTGAGATGTCTGGGTAACTTGTAACTTCCTCTTTCGCTGGAGGCCCTGGGGCACAACCAAATGTGGTGGGCGCCAGGACAGATGCCTCAAATTCCTTCATTATCATGTTAATTGTTCCTGTACCCGCCTAAGTATGTGTCCATCATTTTACTTTTTATCCAATCCCAGGGGTTTCCCACCGTTTGACTTTATCCCACCTCCTGAATCCGTCACCAGTGATGTAGCCCACCTATGTCCCTCCTTTGATGGCAATGTATAAATACAGGTGTCACCCGCCATTCTCCGGAGCATTATCTCAATTCATTGAGGTTCTGCTTCCCGGCATATGTCGACAGTTTGGCTCAAATAAACTCACTAAAATTCTTTACAGGTTTCCATGGTTTTTTTCCGTTAACAGGCTGTTTGCGGGCCACCCACAGGCAGGTGGGGACAGGTCACAGATATGGGGACGTGCCTTTCTCCACAGCCCCTCCTGACACCGCCGTGACGTTCTGTGGGAACGCGCATTTAAAACCCTCTCTGCGCTCCTCTGTGCAAAATGGCAATACCGCCCCAGCCGGCTTGGCTCAGTGGACAGAGCGTCGGCCTGCGGACCAAAGGGTCCCGGGTTCGATTCCGGTCCAGGGCACGTACCTCGGTTGCAGGCTCCTCCCCGGCCCGGGCCCTGGTCGGGGCGCGTGCAGGAGGCAGCCAATTGATGTGTTTCTCTCCTTAAAAAAAATAAATAAATAAATCAATGGGAAAAATATCCTCGGGTGAGGATTAACAACAACATCAAAAACACATCATGGCAATATCAAAACTTCTAATGAAGCAAAGCTGCTGCCCACCCCCCCCCCCAAAAAAAAAAATAGAGGTTTCAGAAGGTCCAAGGAGGGGTGCGATGGTCAGAGAATCACAGAGGTGGAAGGTGGGGGTCGGCGGGGGGTGGGGGGGGTTTGAATTACCACCGCCCCTCGTCATGGGTGGATGCGATGACGTCACACTCGGGGAGGTGAAGGGCGCAATGGTGAAGTGCTCATTACACTGAGGTGTTTATTCTTTCTCCCCCTCCCCCCCCCCCACTTTCCTTGCTCACATCACCCAGGGAGGGTCCTGGGCAGGGCAAAGGCGGGGTCTTCTGGTGGGGCCCCCTGGCATTGGTTACCCAAGGGAGCTGGGGGAGTCAGAAATATCAACATCCAAGCCAAAACCGGTTTGGCTCGGTGGATGGAGCGTCGGTCTGTGGACTGAAGGGTCCCAGGTTCGATTCCGGTCAAGGGCATGTGCATTGGTTGCGGGCACATCCCCAGTGGGGGGTGTGCAGGAGGCAGCTGATCGATGTTTCTCTCTCATCGATGTTTCTGGCTCTCTATCCCTCTCCCTTCCTCTCTGTAAAAAATCAATAAAATATATATAAAAAAAAAAAAAAGAAAGAAATATCAACATCCTAAACAGAACCAGAAACGCGTAAAAGGAGACTTTTCTGGAAACCGGTGGGGGAGGGGAGCGTAGGGGGGGTGAGTGCCTTTTGTTTTCTGAACAGCACAGGCCAGAGGGAGGGTGACTGAGGATTCCTGGGGGCACACGGGACCCCGGGTTCGGAGGTCGGCGGGGAAGGCGGAGGCTGGGGACCCAGGCCCTCTGCAGACCAGGAGGCAGACAGCTCTATGGAGCCGGAGTTTCTGGGGTCCTGGTGCCCCTGGGAAGGGACCGATGCTTGGAGGAGGGGTCGGCATGCAAACTGCTATGTCCAAAGCCGGCTGCTTCTCCCCTGGGCGTGAGGCCTGCGGTTCGCTGGGGACCCCGGGGGACCTGGCCGTGTGCCCCCAGGGGTCCTGACCGCACCCCGGGAGGCAGAAGAGTGGGCTTTAGGGTCACGGGGGACCCCACACCCACGCGTGTCCCTGCGTCACTGCGCCCAGGTGGCCCTGCCTTCCTGCCGGGGTGGCTGGTGAAACACGCCCCGGAGAGCCCCAAGGTCAAGGCCTGTGAGTGAAGAATCGCCTTAGGCTTCCGCCTTCCTCCTCGGTCCAGCCCCTGCGCCTCCTCGGAGGGAAGACGAGAGACCGGGCTGCTGCCTCCTGAACAGCCCGCTCACCCCTCCCTCGCTCACTGCGTCCGCACTGGCACGTGACCATGACCTTCCCCGGCTCCCAAACTGCCCTGTGCGCCTGCAAGCGGACAGGCCGCTGTCTCCGCGGCTGGAGCAGACCCGGGCATAAAAGGGAATTACGATTTCCGCGCCGAAGCTCGCCCGGTGGCCCGCCGGGAAGCCACAGGCCGGCAAGCGCTCAAGTGTGCATTTCACCTCGAGCGCGGGCCCTGGAGAGAAGCAGGTGCAGCTCCCCTCGGATCATCCGCCCAGACCTGACCCCCCGCCCCCCACTCCACGCCTCCTGTCTGCCTGGTTCTGTCACTGCCTGGCCTCAGCTCGGGTAGGGTCCCAGGCTCAGAGCCACTGTCAGCACTGGGACGCCCCCCCTTCCTCTGTAGATCCAAACAGGAACCTGGGCCCCAGGGGTGGGAATAGCTCCGCCCAACCCCCCCCCACACCACACACACACACAGTGCACCCGAACACGCATTCAGGGGGAGCCCCTCGGGGCTCCGCAGGCTCCTGCGAGGTCTCACCTCTCTGCGCCCCCCACAGCGGGACCCCCGGCCCGTCCTTTGGCTGAACGGCGGCAAAGCTGTGTCCTCCCGGGTCAGCTCCTGGGAGTTCCCATTCCAGGGGCTGTTTCTCAGAACCCGACTCTCTTCTCCCCCCCACACCCCACCCCCCCCCCCCAGCAAGGAGTTCTGGATGCCCCTCATTCCCGCACACACCCCCTGCCTCCGGCGAGGATGAGGACAATGGGGGATCGATCACGTTCACCGGGCGCCTACGTGAACGTTTCAACTTCACCAGCACACACGTGCAGAGAGAATCCTAGACCAAGCATGTCAAACTCTCGGCCCGCAACGAATATTTTTGTGGCCCAGCCAGTATAATGGTGTGAGCAGTTATTTACAACGAGAGGCCCGGTGCAGGAATTCGGGTGGGGTCCAGCTGGCCCGCCCCGATGGTGGTCATTGGTGCCAGACCAGTAGGGGGAGGGGACGCGGGAGGTTGGCCGGCTGGCCCTGCCCCCAATTGGGGTGGGGGGGGGCTGATCGGGGCTGGGCCAGCCAGGGGGGGCGGGCCAGTTGGGGACGGGGCCGACCTGGGGGGAGGGGCCGCAGGAGGTTGGGGGACCGATCGGGGCCCGATTGGGCCGGTTGGCTGGCGGAGTGTATGTCATAGTGACCCGTCATTCCGTCATTCCGGTTGCTGGGCTTTTATATAGATAGATCATGAAAGGAAATAAGTCTCCTGTCAGATCCAGAATTACTGACATTCACCGTGGGTCAGTTTTGAACGTAATCACTGCGAACAAGATTTCCCCCGAAGTAGGAAAGATAGTAGCAGAGAGGAGATGCCAAGTGTTAGGAAGAAAACATGAATTCTATCGTGGCTCCTGTGCTTTTTTTTTTTTATACGATACTTTTCGAAATACACCTACGTTTCTATGAGAATGGAAGCTTTTGTTTTTTTTTTCGGCCCACATAAACGCAAACCTTGTTCATTGGGCCCGGGTTAGCCTTTGAGTTGGACATGCTCGCTCTAGCCCAGGGGTCGGCAAACTCATTAGTCCACAGAGCCAAACATCAACAGTACCACGATTGAAATTTCTTTTGAGCCGAAACCGGTGTGGCTCAGTGGATAGAGCGTCAGCCTGCGGACTCAAGGGTCCCAGGTTCGATTCAGGTCAAGGGCATGTACCTTGGTTGCGGGCACATCCCCAGTAGGGGGTGTGCAAGAGGCAGCTGATCGATGTTTCTCTCTCATCGATGTTTCTAACTCTCTATCCCTCTCTCTTCCTCTCTGTAAAAAAATCAATAAAATATATATATATTTTTTTTTAAATTTCTTTTGAGAGCCAAATTTTTTAAACTTAAACTTCTTCTATCGCCACTTCTTCAACATAGACCCGCCCAGGCCGTGGTATTTTGTGGAAGAGCCACACTCAAGGGGCCAAAGAGCCGCGTGTGGCTCGCGAGCCGCCGTTTGCCGACCACGGGTCCAGACTGAAACCGGAGAGCAGACTGAAAACTGGCGGTTAACAGGTTACAGCTGAAAACGGTGGAGAAGGAGGGAGAGGAAGCACAGGGAGGGGTTGTTGCGGTTGAAGGTGGTGGTGGGGGTGGTTTTCCATGCCACCACCCCATGGCTATTTCAGCAACGCTTCCTCGGAACCCACACGTCTTCCCGGGAAGAGCACAGGGAGGGGGTGAGGGGGCCCCCCAGGGGCCCTGTGGTTCATTCCCTCCCAAACCTCCGCAAACTGAACTCAACCTCCGGGGAGATCCGGGGAACGGAACTTCTTTTCTTTAGTCCATTTGATAAAAGAAAAGGCAAATTCCAATAGAACGGGTTCCTGTGAGAGCTGGTGGGATTGGTGGATTGAACCACTGAAATGGTAGAAAAGAAACTTTTTACAACAAATCTTTATTGTTGAAAGTATTACATATGTCCCCCCCCCCCCCCATTCACTCCCTCCAGCCGCCCCCCCTCCCGCCCCAGCCTATTGTCCGGGTCCATGGGCCATGCATAGACGCATACAAGGTCTTTGGTTGATTACCTCCCAGCCACCCACCCTCCCCCGCCTTCCCTCTGAGATTCCGCCCTCTGTTCCATGCTTCCGTGTCTCTGGATCCACTCCGTTCATCAGTTTGTTTTGTTCATTAGATCCCACATCTGAGTGCGATCATGGGAGACTTGTCTTTCTCTGACTGGCTTATTTCACTTAGCAGGATGCTCTCCAGGTCCCTCCATGCTGTCTCAGAGGGTGAGAGATCCTTCCAAAAGGAATTTTTAAGGAGGCTGAATGACAAGGATAAAGAGAAGGAGAGCGAGCCACAGTGGAGACAGAGGTCAGCTGGAGGGTTCGGGCTGGCCCAGCAGAACCCCGGGAACTTGGGCAGCAGGGCAGGCACCCCAGCTGGGAGGGGGGAGGCAGGAGCCTGGACGTTCTCTCTGGTCCTGAAACGAAGGGGCTTTGGACTCCAGGGCCCCACCCAACCCCACACAGCCACTGCCGCCCTCCGACTCCTCGAGGCCTGAGATCATTCTGGAAAAACCGGAAGCACCGAAAGCCTGGCTCAGGGCACTGGTCACAGCAGTGTCAGGTAGAGCCCTGGAATCAGGGACCAGCGCACAGCCTGCACCGGAAAGGTGGGGAGATGGACACCCCTGCCAGTTGCAATGCCCCCCTGTGCCATGGGCACCTGCAGTCAGGTAAGCGGAAAACCAACACAAGGGATTTCCTCCTCCAAAGCCTTTCTCGGTATTTAGCTTTTTTCCTCATTTAGTTAAATATTTATGAAAAGTATCATGATATGCCCAGCTGGCCTGGCTCAGTGGTTGAGCATCAACCTATGAACTAGGAGGTCATGGTTCAATTCCCCATCAGGGCACATGCCTGGGTTGTGGGCTGGTCCCCAGTAGGGGGCATGCAGGAGGCAGCCGATCAGTGATTCTCTCGTCACTGATATTTCTATCTCTTTCTCCCTTTCCCTTCCTCTCAGAAATCCATAAAAATACACTGAGTGGCCAGATGATGATGATCTCTGAATGCATAATAATCTGGCCGCTCAGTGTATATCCTATATAATAAAAGGCTAATATGCAAATTGTCCCCTCGACCAGGAGTTCAACCAGCAGGCAGGCCGGCCAACCGCCCCTATCCCCTCCCCCTGGCCAGGCTGGCCAGGCCCCACCCATGCACAAATTCATGCACCGGGTCTCTAATATATACTATATATATATACACTGAGTGGCCAGATTATTATGCGTTCAAAGATCATAATAATCTGGCCACTCAGTGTATATTTTTAAAAAGTGTCATGATGTGTCAGGAGAGAGGGTGCATGGAGGAGGTGGCTATTCAGAGTATGTAATACCTGATAGTACACATAGAGATACTGTGTGTATCAGAGTTATAATCTCATAATCGTGAAATGGGACCACTTAGTTGTCTCCCCACCACCACCTCTTGGTGGGGATGATATGAAAAAAAAATTGAATGGACACAGACAACATGGGGGTGAGGGCATGCATGAGTGGGGGGGGTTGGGTGGGTCATGGAGGGATAAGGACACATATGTAATACCTTAATCAATAAAGAAATTAAAAATATATAAGTAAATAAAAAGAAAAGGAAGTTGAAAGTATAGGCTTATGTAGTCTGAGGCTAAGAAAAGAGAAAACACAAAATGTATTCATAGTAATCAGAAGCTAGATCAATGCATCCCTAAATCGCTTGGTTCAAACTTGCCCCTGACAAAATCGGGCCCAGTCGAAGCTGTAACTCTTGAGAACAGGGGCTTTCGTTGTCTCAAACTGCAACACACACACACACACACACACACACACACACACACACACGCACACGCACACACCGTACAGAGGAGACTATAATAAGCTTGCAGGTACTCTCCATCCACAAGTAAACGAGTATTGTTTCCGCCCCTAAACTAAGGTGACCAGACGTCCCGCTTTTGGCGGGACAGTCCCGATTTTTAACAATCTGTCCCGCGTCCCGCGGCGTTTTAAAAAAGTCCCGATTTTTGGAAAGAATGCACGACAAGCTAGGGAACGGCGGGAGAACGGGAATGGAATAGACGGTTTTCGGCGGCCATGTGGCTATTTAGCCAGGATATGAGTTTTATATTATTTTTGTTAATTTTATAATGTTAAACTTCAATAATAACAAATAATTGTTGAGAACTGATTATCGAGAACTGCTTATCAAAGTTCGCATTGTTAATCAGTTGTTAGAATTCGACCACCATTGTTTGGACTTAATGAACAATGGCATTTTTTGGGGATTGGCAACGTCGAAAACATTTTGTAACTGTCTCTCAGACGATACACATCGTACTGCGTGCTAGTGAGCTAGTTAAACAAGTGATGTCATTACAAATCAGCTATTCAGATAATTTAGGTAAGTAATTTATTTATTTATTTCATAAATACATAAATTTTCTTGAATTTAGCAGACAGTACTCACATTATTTATATTTTATAGTGGCGGCAAAAAGTCTAGCGCCGGCCTTGAAAGTGACACTTACGACTTACGTTACGGCACATTCATGACCTTTTAAACAACGACAGCAATCTACTAAAAAAAATTCACTCAAATGAGAAATATGCCAAAGAATAAAATAATACTATACATAATTTTTTATTTATTATATTTGTAAATTGTACTTAGGTTGAAATTTTAAAAAATATATTACAATACTATTTTTGCGTTCTATGAAAATTTTTGTTGCTCCATATAGACCAAATTTTTAATCAAGAACCCCTCCTCCCCCTCCCCTTAGTCAATGGTGTCCCGCTTTACCAATGTTAAAATCTGGTCACCTTACCCTAAATGCAACAGATCTGCTAAATTCTAATTCTCCAAAGGGGCCTTCTGAGAAATGTTTTCATCGGTGCCACCTGGTGGCGTCAGCCCAGAAGTGCTCTCTTTTCTCGCAATTAAACTGACTCCAGGACAGATTCTATCTACCACATAGGAGACAGTCGGCCCCTCACCTCCCTCCTTTGCTTTATCTTCTTGCTGGCACCCTCAGCCCCCTTTCATTCCCACTACAATCGGCGGGTCCTTGAAACTCCCCCATTTCACAGCATGGCCATTCTGCTCATTGCAGCCATTTTACGGCAAGATTGACAGCAATGCCAGGCAGAAAGGAAATGGTTGTAAAATAACCTTGGGGAGCATGATACACTGGCAATCGAACAAGCCGTAATGCACGGCGGGCATCTATGCAGGCCACCTGTTCCACGGTCAGCCGCTCGTGATCGCCGCTTTCCCCCATTCCCTGTGCTTTGAGAGACATTTCACTTGCCCCTCCCCGCCCGAAAGGTCTTCAGAGGCGACGGTACTTTCCAGAAGGTGCTGAGGCCTCACATCAAGCTAACCTTGCTGGCCACGGAGCCACAACCAGGCCTGGAGGCCCATCGTGGCCGATCCTTGCTCCGAGTCTTCGAGTTCTGCCCAAACCCAGATATCAGGCAGAGAAAAGCTTCAGCAAAACTCACAGGCCGCCTACAAGACACTTCCGAATCCAAACACACATCTATATATATAAAAGCCGAGCGACCGGAACAACCGAGTGACCGGGATGACTGGTTGCTATGACGTGCACTGCGGCAGCCAACCGGCTCGATCGGCTCCCCCGCAACCCTGATCGGGGATGAGGCCAGCGGCCAACCTCCCGTGGCCCCTCCTCCCCGCTGGCCTGGCCCGATCGGCCCCCAGCAGGGCTGGCCGGCCAGACCCCACCCATGCACGAATTTGTGCACCGGGCCTCTAGTATTCTTATAAAAAAGAAATGAAATGAAATCTTCAAGGAAGCTATGGAGTGTGCTCCACTGAGGAGAGATACCAGAGCCATGATTAGTAGGAGCACTTCCCATTTAATGAGCACCTAATCGGAACTAGCTCCAAGTTTCACATTTATTATCTTTAATCCTGCAAGGTTGGTTGAATCAACCACTTCTTACCTCTTCAGTATATAATTCTCTCAACATCACTTTAGATTTTTGGCCTACTAACCGCTCAGGAATGTGGTGAGAATCCAAAGGGACGGTAGTAACAACTAAGACGCACCAAATCCTTATTCCGTGCTAAGCGTCCTCACATCTTAATTCATTTTATACGGTCACGGCCCACCGATTAAGCGAGTATTATCAGTATGCCCCGTTCGTAAGCGAATGCTGAGATACAAAGATGTTCAGTAACTTGCCAAAGGCCACAGTTCGTAAGCGGACCCAAAAAGTCACACTCCGGAACAATGTTCTTTTGGCAACTCATCGTGGCTACTGTTTTGATGAATAATTTAAAAAAAAAAAACACAACTTGTTGAGTAAAGTCGGCAGTAAAGACTTCCAAAAATTCTCTTCTCCAAAGAAGGAATGAGAGAGTTGACGAAAATTGACAGTGTCAATCAACTGTTTTCAAAACTCCAGAAATTCATCCAAGGCTCCCAGCCACTGGCAAAGCATGTATTTTTTTTTTTTTTTAAGCAACTAAGAGCAGTGAGCTTGGAGATTTTTCACTTGCGTTAGTACCCTGGCTCACTCTCCGGCTCTGCAGTGGCCTTGAGAAGTGACAATCCACCGTCCCGGGGCAGCCTAGGAGCCATGAGAGGGAGCACATGGAGTTGGAGCTGTCTCAAAGCCTCCTTCCCCAGGAACCATTGGTACCTGGCCTGTCTGGTCAGACCTGTCTGGTGATTTTTTTTTTTTTGGAAAGACTTCACTTAAAAGGCTATTTTGCATTTGAACCGATTTAGAGATTTACTGGCTCCAGGCACTTGAGGAAATCTGCCCCATCAGCTGACCACTAAGAAAACCAAGTAGAGACTAACAGCTGATTTTTCATCAGAAGCCATGGAGGCCAGAAGACATTGGATGACATATTCAAAGTGCCAACAGGGGAGGAAAAGAAATGCTGGCCAAGAATTCTATAGCCAGCAAAAGTATCCTTCAACAAGGAAGAAGAAATTAGGACATTCCCACACCAGCAAAATCCTTGCTCTACAAGGAGTCCTTCGGACTGAAATGAAAGGACATTAGGAAATAATTCTTTATCTCCAGATAAAAGAGAAATAAAGTATATTAGGAAAGGCAACTATAGACATCCCTCAGAGATATTGTGGCTTTGGTTCCAGACCATCACTATAAAGCAAATATCGCAATAAAGCAAGTCACACATTTTCTGGTTTCCCAGTGTACATAAAAGTGATGTTTACGCTCCACCATAGTCTATTATGTCTGCAACAGCATTAAAAAATCAATCTACATAGATTAATTAAAAATTGTTACTATAAAATTCTTACCAGTATCTGAGCCATCAGCAAGTTGTAGGGACTTGCCTGCTGGAGGGTCTTGCCTCGATGTTGATGAAATATCTGCAATGCACAATAAGGTAAAACTCAATGAAATAAGGTACACCTGTCCATAGGGAGATATAAAGAACAATATACACCAAGTGGACAGATTATTATGATCTCTGAACGCATAATAATCTGGCCACTCAGTGTACATATATATATATATATATATTAGAGGCCCGGTGCATGAATTCGTGCATGGGTGGTGTCCGGCCAGCCTGGACAGGGGGAGGGGACATGGGTGGTTGGCCAGCCTGCCCGCTGGTCGAACTCCTGGTCGAGGGGACAAATTGCATATTAGCCTTTTATTATAGAGGATATACACTGAGTGGCCAGATTATTATGCGTTCAAAGATCATAATAATCTGGCCACTCCGTGTAAATTTATTTTGGTTTATAACGCTCTGTTTCTCCTATCTGATTTGAAACAAAACTGCATAGTCATAACTAGAAGTCTGAATTGATGGACTCACACATGTACCGATGTCATTTTTTTATGGTAATAACAGCACTGAGGAGGAGAGAGGGAACATAGCTATACCTATATAAAGGAGCAAAATCTTTGTGCAACTTCGCAGAAGTCTTTTAATGAGAAAGGCACATCCCTCCTTTCTCCATCCTCTTGCTGACTGGTACCAGGATGTGATGGCTGGAGCCTTCGCAGCCATTCTGGGCCATGAGGAAGCAGCCTGGGAGGCTGATGACTTCATGGAGCTGCCACCCCTGCCCAGGAACACACAGCTCTGTGCTTTTGCAAGAGAGGGAAGTATCTGATGTAGGGGTTTTGTTCTGCTAGGAGCCACCAAACCTAATTGGAACTGATACTAGTATGTAAGCTTCGCCTCCTACTGTGGAAACCTTTTCCTATAGAAAGCTTTGTCGCCCTAACTGGTTTGGCGCAGTGGATAGAGCGTCAGCCTGCGGACTGAAAGGTCCCAGGTTCGATTCCGGTCAAGGGCATGTACCTGTGTTGCGGGCACATCCCCAGCGGGAGGTGTGCAGGAGGCAGCTGATCGATGTTTCTCTCTCATCGATGTTTCTAACTCTCTATCCCTCTCCCTTCCTCTCTGTAAAAAAAATCAATAAAATATATATTTTAAAAAAGAAAAAAAGAAAGCTTTGTCACATCCACTCTCGTGTTTGATCCTCACAACAACCTTAGCGATAGGCGTGTAAAATCCTTTTGTAAACCACAGAGGGGAAGACTGTAAGGCCCACAGCTGGCTGAAGGCCAGAGGCATGGGTGAGGACTCCGGCGTCTGGCCCCGAGCCCACGCCCCAGCTCAAGCTCAGTACGCAACGGCCCCAAGCTGGCGAGGCTCAGCCCTGACCTGACTGCTCCCCAGGCCCCCACCTCAGCCCGTGTCTGCATTCTCCAAGCACCATCTGTACACTATTAGAGGAAGCCACCCCCGCCACAGCCCACACACACATACACACACACACACACACACACACACACACACACACACACAGGACTTCCCTTCGTCACAGCCGAAAGCCATGCTCTCTGCTTTCCTTCAGTGTTGGAGTAAGAAGGTGCCCGGGGCAGCCTTTCACCATTTGGTTATGACAGATCCACAGTGGCCCGTCATACCAGCCACGGGGTCATGAGGTCATCCGCGTCCTGGTGCCTGGGAGCATTTCAGGGGTGTGGGGTGAGGCTATGCCGGCTGGTGTAGGTCTGCGTCAGCCCATGACGACACAGCCCGGACAGAGCGAGACCCTCCTAGCATCCTCTGTGCTATGTCTTTTTTATGTATTTATTTATTTTTAAATCCTCACCTGAAGATATTTTTCCATTGATTTTGGGAGAGAGTGGAAGAGAGAGGCAAAGACAGAGAGAAACATCGATGCGAGAGAAACACATCGATAGGTGGCCTCCTGCACGCACCCTGACCAGGGCCCGGGCTGGGGAGGAGCCTGCAACCGAGGTATGTGCCCTTGACCGGAATCGAACCCTGGACCCTTCAGTTTGCAGGCCAAGGCTCTATCCACTGAGCCACACTGGTCAGGGCTGTTCAGTGTCTTGAGGCAACCACACCCCCACCTAGCTTCTCTGAATACATTTGCTTACAAGCTGGATGAAGTCACGGGGAGTTTGCAGACGGTTAAGTGAGATTCAATTGCAGGCAAGATGTACAATAAAAGAGCTCTACTCGAAGCAGATGGAGACACTGGCACATCCTGCCTGATCCGGAGCAGAGGCCACGCCACCGCCACGGAGGCGGGAGCGCGGCATGCTGGGCCGGGGAGCAGCGCAGCGAAGAAAGCGCCGAGGGTCAGGGAGGACCCCGGTCTGGACGCGAGGGAGCTCCCTGGACGTGCCTTCCGAAGCTGGGATGAATTAGCCGCCTGTGCAGGGGCCAGGAATTAATCCTCCTAATGGACTCCACATTATTCCCCTGCTCATTAGCGTTCTTCCCCCCGTTTGCGGCCTCTTGGTTTTAAGAGAGATGTCGAGACCTGGAGATGCTCCAGGGAAAAGCCATAAAGATGATGAAAGGGCAGGGACGCGGGTCGCAGGAAAGGTGAGCGGCGCGTGAGCGACCGGGGAACGCGAGGCCGCGCGTGACTCCCGCCGTGGCCTCTGTCTGGACGAAAAGGCCAGGAGCATCCGAACCCCAGGAAACACACCCCAACGTCAGCGTCTTTGGAAAGAGCCCCTTTAAAAGCGTTTTTTTTCCCGTGTCCATCCAGGCGGTATTGTGTGACCCCAGCCTGAGTCTAAATCAAGTGCAGACATTTGCCTCCTGAACGTGATCTCTCCCAGGTGTTGGCCCCTGGCTTGGGGTTCCATCCATTGAAATGAACACAGAGCCTGGCGGAGTCTGACATTTTAGGTAAAAAGAGGGTGAGAGAGACATAAGAATTCCCAGATTGGTTTCAGGGGGGGGACATGAGAGAGACAAAAGGAGTGGGGGGAAGGAGAAGAGGTTCCGGCTTTGTGCACCAACCACGGTTGGTGTCTTAGGGAGTACAGACACAGAATTCGATGAAGCTGATAAAAAAAAAAAAACCTGTGGCAGCCCTAGCCGGTGTGGCTCAGTGGGTAGAGCATCAGCCTGCTGACCAAAAGGGTCCCGGGTTCGATTCCGGTCAAGGGCACGTACCTCGGTTGCAGGCTCCTCCCTGGCCCGGGCCCTGGGCAGGCTCGTGCAGGAGGCAACCAATCGATGTGTTTCTCTCACGTCGATGTTTCTCTCTGTCTCTCCCTCTCTCTCTCCGCCTCTCCCTAAAAATCAATGGAGAAATATCCTCGGGCGAGGATTAACATAAGAATAAAAAGAAATAAAAACCTGTGCTACAATATGAGCATAATCTCTCTGAGTAGAGATTGCTCAGAGCTACAGGGGAGGAAAGAGGAATGGAAAATAATGGCACTGAGCTCAAAAGATCCATCCCGGAGATGCTACCCATCTATGAACCATGAGCCACAAGCTCTATCGGACGCCTCTTGGCGACCACCAGCAAGAGGAAAACTGAGCATCTCTGAGACTCAGAATCCACAAGATGGGAATGCCTCACACCCTCAGAGCAGGCATGTCAAACTCGAGGCCTGAGGGCCGCATGCGGCCCACAAAGAATATTTTTTTTCTTTTATTGACTTTTTACAGAGAGGAAGGGAGAGGGATAGAGAGCCAGAAACATCGATGCGAGAGAAACACCAATCAGCTGCCTCCTGCACACCTCCCTACTGGGGATGTGCCCGCCACCAAGGTACATGCTCTTGACCGGAACCGAACCCGGGACCCCTCAGTCCACAGGCCGACGCTCCATCCACTGAGCCAAACCGGTTAGGGCCACAACGAATATTTTTGTGGCCCACCCAATATAACGGTATGTAAGAAACATTTTAGTAAAATTTCGTAACTTAACTTTTACAATATCCTGTTTTACATAATTAGTAATAACAAACTACAACGTTCACTAATGACTGATGACTATCATCATGTTGCATTCATTTCCCTTATGCGCCTTACGCGCAGGCGCACCATTTCTCTCCACTAACACCAGCAGCGAATATTTTAGCGGCCGATGGCCACGTCATTCGCCTTGGACTGACTTGTTTGGTGTGCGCAACAGGAAATACGTCGCTTTCCGAGAGCAAGAAAAACAGCTTTATTGGCGTTACGCTGATTCAGGTGTGCAGTGATTCAGTGTCTGGTGAGTTAATGTTCAAGAAAACATACTAATTTTTATCAAAATGTTCTATGATGTTTACGTTAACGATGACTCATTTATTTCAGCCCTTTGCATTGAGCACGTCTCTATCGAAATAAACCTACGTTTCTATGAACATGGAAACTTTTCTTTGCGGCAAATACACGTAATTATTGGGCCCGTGTGAGCCTCCGAGTTTGACTTGCTTGGTCAAGAGCATGGCTGCTTCTGCTGGTGGTGAAGTCCCAAAGAGTGGGTCTCTCCCTCCCACCCCGCCCGGGGTCCTGGCAGAGGACGGGCCTTGTGAAATGGACAAGATCTCGGGGGCGGGGGAGCGGGGGGGGCGGGGGGACATGGGAAGCTCACCCCAGGCCCAGGACCACAGCGCACAGCATAGGCAGGTTGAGAGTCTGCGTTTTTCTCCAAACAGCCCGGCTGCTCCTGGAACTCACCCCTGCGGGGCCACCCCATCCCCAGCTCCCCCTCCGCAGACAGCAATGCCTGAAAACAGCCTCCGAGGCCCTGCCCATCCGCTGGCAAATGCTTCGGAGACACACAGGTACCGCCGCTGCGATCACCTGTTGCCTTTTTCAAAACGCGTGTTCGGCAAACGGCCTTTTAAACAGCGAATCGTTTCCATGTGGCTTCGAGGCTGGTAGTAAATCAAGCCTTGCCTTTCCTGCCCATCGCCGGCGTGCTGTGTGTGTGTGCTTTCTGGGGGGTTTCATTTCCCGGGGTCCCCCCCCACCCCCGTCAGCGTTCAGAGAGGCATATTTATAGAGAAAGCCAACCAGATGATGCGGCTGGGCGCTGCGGGAGCCACATCTGGGTCCAAGGCCAGCCAGCCACGAACCCAGGATGGATCGCCCTGCCCCCCGGGAGAGGGCCAGGCCCTCCCGGCTCCCAGCTCCATCCCCACACGGACACATCCCCACACTGGACTGGGGACCCAGCCACCCCAGGGGTCCCCAGCCTCTGGTGACCCCTGCCCCCTTCCCCCTGGAGATTCACCCCCATCTGTTTTTCCCATCGGTCCTCAGCGCACGACCGTCCTTTCCAATTATAGGTCAGGTTCCTCCTCTCGAGCATGGTTCTCGAGGTATTTTGCTGCTTTCCAGATTCGTTTTTGTATTATTATTTTTTTATTATTTCCCTTTCTGGAGGACTCCGATTGCTCCCATGAGCCAAAGCGTAGATGGTGACATGGGACGTGGTTTCCGCTCATCTGCCTTCCAGCCTTCAAGTGGGATCACAGGAGCACTCAGGGGAGGAGCCGGAGCCCGGCCATTCCCGCCCCCCGCTCTCCGAAAGGCCAGGGCAAGGCGTCCCCGTTCCACGTCAGCTCCAGACGAAGTCCTCCCGTGGCCCGCCACAGGCCACGTCCGTCAGTGAGGCCGCGTCCAAGTCATCTGCAGGCTTCGTGGGGGGGGGGGGGGGGGGGGGGTGGGGGGGGGGGGGGAAGAGCAAGGGGCCAGGCTCTGGACAAAGCCACGTGCAAAGTCCCCTCGCCTCTCTCATCCTGGGCTCCACTGTGCTTGCTAGCCTGGTCACAAGGATAAGTGAGAGTGGGAGCCCTCATCGGAGTACGCCGGATGTTCAAGGCCCACGCGCCGTACGCACGTGCAAAGACCAGGATGTAGTTTTGCTGTACGCCAAGCATGTCAAACTCACAGCCCGAGGGCCACATGCGGCCCACAATAAATATCTTTTTAAAAATATGTTTTCATTGATTTCAGAGAGGGAAGGGAGAGGGAGAGAGAGAGAGAGAAACATCAATGATGAGAGAGAATCATTGATTGGCTGCCTCCTGCACGCCCCCCGCTGGGGACCAAGCCCACAACCCAGGCATGTGCCCTGACCTGGAATCGAACCTGGGACCCTTCAGTCCACAGGCCAATGCTCTATGCACTGAGCCAGACCAGCTAGAGCACACAACAAATATTTTTGCAGCCCACCCAATATAACGGTATGTAGAAAGGTTTTAATAAAAATTTCGTAACTTAATTTTTACAATATCCTGTTTTACATAATTATTAATAACAAACTACAACGTTCGCTAATGACTGATTACTAGAATCGTGTTGCATTCATTTCCCTTACGCGCAGGCGCACCATTTCTCTCCACTGATACCAGCAGCGAATATTTTAGCGGCCGATGGCCACGTCATTCGTCTTGGACTGACTTGTTTGGTGTGCGCAACAGGAAATAGTTCACTTTCAGAGAACAAGAAAAATAGGTTTGCCCTGACCGGTTTGGCTCAGTGGATACAGCGTCGGCCTGCGGACTGAAAGGTCCCAGGTTCGATTCCGGTCAAGGGCATGTACCTTGGTTGAGGGCACATCCCCAATAGGAGGTGTGCAGGAGGCAGCTGATCGATGTATCTCTCTCATCGATGTTTCTAACTCTCTATCCCTCTCCCTTCCTCTCTGTAAAAATATCAATAAAGTATGCTTTTAAAAAAAGAAAGAAAAATAGGTTTATTTGCATTACGCTTATTCATTTGTGCAGCTATTCGGTGTCTGGTGAGTTAATGTTCAAGAAAAAAACATTAATTTTTATTAAAATGTCCTATTATTTTGTTACCAATGGCTCATGTATCTCAGCCCTTTGCATTCAGCACGTCTCTATCGAAATAAACCTACGTTTCTATGAAAATGGGAGCTTTTGTTTTTTGGGGCCCACGTACACTTACGCCTCGTTTATTGGGCCCGTGTGAGCCTGTGAGTTCGACAGGCTTGCCGTGCACAATGCGCAGGCGTGCCTTTCTATAACCCAGATATTGATACCACTACCTGGCAAGACACTTCTTTCGTCAGAGTCGGTATAAAGATGTGTTGCTGCCCTGACCGGTGTGGCTCAGTGGATAGAGCGTCGGCCTGCAGACTGAAGGGTCCCAGGTTCGATTCCGGTCAAGGGCATGTACCTTGGTTGCGGGCACATCCCCAGTAGGGGGTGTGCAGGAGGCAGCTGATCGGTGTTTCTCCCTCATCGATGTTTCTAACTCTCTATCCCTCTCCCTTCCTCTCTGTAAAAAATCAATAAAATATTTTTTTTTAAAAAAAGAAAAAGATGTGTTGCTGACCAGCCGGGGTGCGGCTGCTCTGGGGGGCTGCTGTGAAGAACGGCTTTGTCTGATGGCTCCCTGTCAGCGATGGCTACTTGGTCCGCAATGAAGTCTCTCCTATACGCCTATGGCTGCTCAGTATCTTCTTCCGATACCCGGCGTCCGTAGCGGCCCAGTTCCTGGCAGGACAGCGTTTCCCAGGTTCCTGCTTCTGCAGACCATGAGGCAGGAGTCCGGGGCCAAGGAATCTGACAGACAGCAGGAATCAAGCCACTAAGCGAGCTGCCACCCAGGATTGAGCCAAACTAGCTGAGCTCTCCCTCCGCCGCCCCTCCACGCCACCCCACTCTGCTCTGTTTGGGTCCCTGGCCCACAAACTCCTGGTCGTCACAGAACAGCCGTGACTTTAAGCAGCTACATTTTGCGCACAGACACATATACCCAAATGCAATACATATACAAGAGGCACTGGGCAAATCCTTCACCATTCTGAGCCTCTACGTCTTCTTCTATAAAATGGGGCCAAGGGTAGCATCTGTTTATCTGGATTACCTCTCTCCGATGGCGTAAATAAAATAAGGGTCGTCCCCAAGAACAGCCCAGAGCTCAGGACAAGGTGGGCCATGGGTCCGCATGGGTCCCCTTGATAGAAAATAAAATCTACTTCGTGGCAGCCAGGTGTTAAGCTCCTAATTAAGAGGCTGTCAATCACGGCTGAAGCCTCCTTTATCCCTGGGAGCTGAGTTGAAGTCAAGAGGCTTGAGCATCTCGGGTACCAAGCTGGAAAAAGGAGGGTGGGGGGAGGGGGGAACATTCACCCCGGAAAGAAACGCAGCTCTCCGACACCTTAATCTCAGCCCGGTGAGACCGCACGGCACTTCTGACCCCCGGGACTGTCAGATAACAAATCTGAGTTTTCAGCCACGGAGTTCGCGGGGCTGTGTTACGGCGGCAGTAGGAAAATGCATGCACCTAAGGACATCACAAATGGAAAATGATCACAAATCGCTCTGCGGCATTCTGGTCTTCGGCCTGTAATCGGTTTCCCATTTAGGCTGGAATTGTTTTTCCTCGCTGCAGAGCGGAGAGCGGCTGCTCACAGACCAATTAATATGCATAAAGGGTGGCATAATTAGTTGCTACCAGGTAACCCCGCTCTGGCGGTGTGAGCTGAGCTAATGCGCGCCGCCCGGTGAGCGGGGCGGGGCGAGCAGAAGTCCCCATTTCCTACCAGGAAATATTTGAATAATATGGAAATACACTAAGATGTTATTAGCAGGGTGTCAGGTTTGACAGTCCGTGTTATTGTGAAAATAAATGAGTTTTGACACAAATAACTTAGGTATGCATTGATGTGGTTTTTTTTTTTTTTAAAGCAAATCCTGGAACAAGATGTTATGTACTGCGTGGTCGGTTTACAAAGATTTTGACGGCTATTAGGAGAAAATTACGGCCAAGGTTTGCTGATTCGTGTACTCATTAAGCTGCTCTAAGGTGTAACAATCATTACTTTCCCCTGAAATGTATACTGTTCCTCTTGCATATTTAATTGACTTTAGCAACCCATATTGATGACAATGACAGAAACTGTCAGCAATGGGAAGATGGTAAAAGGGAGATCTCAAATCACCATTATCAATACCAAAAACATCACATTCTGGCCCGGCCTGCATGGCCCAGTGGTTGAACATCAACCTACAAACCAGGAGGTCATGGTTCAATTCCCAGTCAGGGCACACGCCCGGGATGCAGGCTCAATCCCCAGTAGGGGTGTGCAGGAGGCAGCCAATCCATGATCCTCATCATCGATGTTTCTATCTCTCTCCCTCTCCCTTCCTCTCTGAAATCAATCCTATATAATAAAAGCCCATCAACCAAACAGCAGAACGACCGGTCGACCAGCTGCTATGATGTGCACTGACCACCAGGGGGCAGACACTCAATGCAGGAGCTGCCCCCTGGTGGTCAGTGCACTCCCACAGGGGGAGTGCCGCTCAGCTGACTGGGATGAGCAGTTGCTCCCACAGCCGGCCAATCCCCACAGGCCACGCCCCCCACCAGTGCATGAAACCTGTGCACTGGGCTTCTAGTAAAAATATATATTTTTTATTTTTTTAAATATATTTTATTGATATTTTTACAGAGAGGAAGGGAGAGGGATAGAGAGCTAGAAACATCGATGAGAGAGAAACAGCGACCAGCTGCCTCCTGCACACCCCACACCGGGGATGTGCCCGCAACCAATGTACATGCCCTTGACCGGAATCGAACCTGGGACCCTTCAGTCCACAGGCCGACGCTCTATCCACTGAGCCAAACCGGTTTTGGCTAAAAATATATATTTTTTAAAAGTCAATAATTTTTCTAGACCATCTTTATTGCTAATCAATCTGCCTAAAGAAATCTCTTTGGCCTATGTCATGTTCTTTCTTTCGGGCCTTTCTCCTTTTGATTTTTCCTTCCAAGGTTCTGGCTGCCAGGCAGGATCTGGCGTCCCGGTGGGCACTTCCTGTCACCGGTCAGGGGCCTGGGACTCTCTGCCCAGACTCCCCTGGCATTGGTCCTTGAGAGGCAAAGGAGAGAGGTGCCCAGGAGGCAGGTCTGCGAAGGTCACGCCTCCGTGGAGAACCTTGACCTAAGCAACCTGCCCTCCTAAGACCCCTGGCCAGCATCTCATGTTCTATTTCACTCACCCCTCATTTCAGCAGTGTGAGGTCGGCGCTCTATTGCATCCAACTGACAGATGAGGAAACCGAGGGTCAGGGTGGTTGCATCCAGTCCAGTCCAAGGGCGCACGAGTGGCAGCAGGGGGTTTGAAGCAGGGATGTCTGAGCCTCGCCACTCTGCTGCCTCCCAGAATACAGAACAAATTCCCTATTAAAAGGTCCCTTTAGCCCTAGCTGGTTTGGCTCAGGGGATAGAGCATCGGCCTGGGGACTGAAGGGTCCCAGGTTCGATTCTAGTACACCCAGTTTAAAACTGTTGATCAATGCCCTAGCTGGTTTGGCTCCGTGGATAGAGTGTCAGCCTGTGGACTGAAGGGTCCCAGGTTTGATTCCGGTCAAGGTCATGTACCTTGATTACAGGCTCCTCCCCGGCCTGGGCCCTGGTCAGGGTGCGTGCAAGAGGCAACCAATTGATGTGTTTCTCTTATATCGGTATTCCTCTCTGACTTTCCCTCTCTCTTCCACTCTCTCTAAAAATCAATGGAAAAAATGTCCTTGGGTGAGGATAAATCTACACTAATAAAAGAGAAACATGCAAATTGACTGTACCTTCGTGACGCCCACCAGCCAATCAGAAGTGAGTATGCAAATTAACCCAACAAAGATGTTGGGTTAATTTGCATACACAGGCGCCGAGTGGCCGGGGGCGGGACACTTGCATCATCACCATGGCGATGATGCAGGCGTTCTTCACTGCCCCAGCCGCTCTGGGCCTCTGAGCAGTGTGGGAAGGCGGACAGGCGGCTCAAATCAGAGCGAAGGCAGTGCCAGCAGTCAGGGGAAGGAAGGCCCATTCTTGCACGACTCTTCGTGCATCGGGCTTCTAGTAAATAAATAAAACTGTTGATGGAGGATCAGGAAGCAGGTGAGGTCATGGGGACCAAGAGAATGGCTGTGGATAAGAAATGTTCGCCTCTACCAGGTGGCTTTTGTTTGCCCTGGGGTTTATTCGAGCCATGTCTCGGACTTGAAGCTACAGCCTCACAGTGATGGGTAGTAACAGTGGGCATATTCACCAGTCACCCAGGATAAGGTCTGAAGGGGCCACTCTTGGCCAGTATATTCTGAAGTGTACCTAGACGTAGCAGCATCATTGCACCCAATGTAGAGAAAATCGTGAAAATGATAAAAAGCAAAGCAAGGGCTCGTCCATCACACAGATGAACATGGAATAATATCTTTCATCTCACAGGTAATTAGAATTGCCCGAGGGGGACCTCGTGCCTTCAGATTGGTAGGAGGGAGACTCTGTGGAGTGAAAAAGAGTTGACCTAAATATTTCGCTGATGGTTTTCAGGTTAGCCTGGGGCTGTCTGGTCTCTGAGAGGAGGGCCAAGGCAAATGAAAACCTTGGGGATTTTACCGCCCCACCCCCTACCCCGCACCCCCACCCTCCATTGAATGCATGGAGAATGTCTCCAGGTAAAACCCAGGAAGAAAGGAACAAAGGAAATTGGGGGAAGTGTTGGCCACCCCATGTTTGCAGCACTTGACACGGTGGGGAAAAAAAAAAAGGATGCTGATAATATCTGCATGGCACCTCTAGATAGGTTTTGCCCTGTCCTGTTCAAGAAGTCTACAGGTTTTTTATTGTGTGTTTTGTTGTTGTTGTTGTTGTTAATCCTCACCTGAGAATATTTTTCTTTTTTTAAATATATTTTATTGATTTTTTACAGAGGAAGGGAGAAGGATAGTTAGAAACATTGATGAGAAAGAAACATTGATCAGCTGCCTCCTGCACACTCCCTACTGGGGATGTGCCCGCAACCAAGGTACATGCCCTTGACCGGAATCAAATCTGGGACCTTTCAGTCCGCAGGCCGACACTCTATCCACTGAGCCAAACCGGTTAGGACCCGAGGATATGTTTCCATTCGTTTTTAGGGAGAGTGGAAGAGAGAGGGCAAGGCAGAGAGAAACATCGATGTGAGAGAAACACACAGATTGGTTGCCTGCTGCATGAGCCCCGACCAGGGCCCGGGCCAGGGAGGAGCCTGCAACCATGGCACGTGCCCTTGACCGGAATCGACCCCGGGACCCTTTGGTCCGCAGGCGGACGCTCTATCCACTGAGCCACGCTGCCGAGGGCAGGAAGTCCACAGTTTCCTTCCCAGCCCTGCTCAGTTTTGGAGTCTGTCTCCCCACAGGCCTGCGGGGTGGGCGCCCATTAAGTTATGACAAGAGCTTGCCCCGGAACCAGGCTGCGCGGCCCAAGCACAAAGCCACGGGAACCGCAGTGACAGGCTCATTTAGGAGCAAATTAGGGGTTAAGTAAAAAGTGCACGACAGAGGCAACGCCGAGTTTCCCTTTCCCCCTTCCCGTCGGTTAGCATTAGAAAGTGCCTCTGAGCCGCGTGGTGTCAAGAATATGAACGCGCGATGTCACTCGGGCTGCCTCTAATTGAAGCCAGGATAAATGGAGTGGAAAGGCAGCGTCTAATCCAATCAAAACATGAAAAAGGTATTTTGACATGTAAATTACCAACTTCCCGTGTATTTTGTCTCCCCAATTACACCCTCCCCTGTCATGTTGTTTTTTTAAAAAATTATATCTTAATCTCCCAGTCTCTTAATAATTATGTCATCATTCTTGGGCCCTGAGCACTGTGTAATGGTATTTTATGGGATATGTCACTCATTATTAGCTAAACTCACTCTCTGTCCCCCAGCGATACCATATCTCATGGGGCTCAAATATGCCTGCTGTCAGCTTCCGCTTCGCACACGCTCTGCTTCGCGGGTACGTGGGAGGGAGTGCGCAGCGTACTTCTGGACGGTTCATCCGGCTCATCAGCATTTTATACGGGGATACCCGACACCCTTTTTTTCTTTAATGGGATGGGCGACTGGTTTCAAATATAAATCGCTCGTCATTGCTGAGCATCGGGAAAATGCCACGCACAGAGATTTTACTGCTGCTGTTGAGATCGCAAAAAAGTCAGAAATTAAAAAAAAAAAAAAAGGTCAGTTTGATATGCAGAGAGCGGTTACACGGTACTGGTGGGAAGCGCTAGTAAATAATATTACCAATTGTTTCTAAGCAAGAGAAACACTCAAAGATCAGCTGTCCTGGGCCCCCTGGATTCACGGGTGAGAAATATGACAGCTCCCAGGTAAAAGAAGTTCTCTAGGTCTCTCTGTTCATTAGAGGCAGAAGCAGAACTAGATTCCCCAGAGCCGTGGTCGGCAAACCGCGGCTCGCGAGCCACATGCGGCTCTTTGGCCCCTTGAGCGTGGCTCTTCCACAAAATACCACGTGCCGGCGCGCACGTACAGTGCAATTGAAACTTCGTGGCCCATGCGCAGAAGTCGGTTTTCGGCTCTCCAAAGAAATTTCAATCGTTGTACTGTTGATATTTGGCTCTGTTGACTAATGAGTTTGCCGACCACTGCCCCAGAGCACCAATGAGGCTCCACCAGGGTCCTGTCAGCCTCTGCCCAGAGCCCCATTCTAGAGCCACTTACATTCTAGAGCCCCCTTGCATTCCAGAGCCAATTGCATTCTAGAGTCCTATTACATTTAAGGCCCCATTGCATTCTAGAGCTAATTACAGTCTAGAGCCCCATTGCATTCTACAGCTAATGACATTCTAGAGCCCCATTGCATTCTAAAGCTAATGACACTCTAGCGCCCCATTGCATTCTAGAGCTAATGACATTCTAGAGCCCCATTGTGTTCTAGAGCTAATTAGTCTAGAGCCCCATTGTATTCTAAAGCTAATTACAGTCTAGAGCCCTATTGCATTCTAGAGCTAATGACATTCTAGAGCCCCATTGTATTCTAGAGCTAATTACATTCTAGAGCCCCAATGCATTCTAGAGCTAATGACATTCTAGAGCCTCATTGCATTCTAGAGCTAATTACATTCTAGAGCCCCATTGCATTCTAGAGCTAATGACAGTCTAGAGCCCCACTGCGTTCTAGAGCCAATGCCATGCTTTGGGGCCACAGATAAGGCAGAAGTGAGGCACATCTGAGGAACTCGCCAGAGGCTTGGGCCAGAGGAGGAGCCTTACCAGGGAGCAGCACGCAAAACTGGAAGTCACCAATGAGCAATCCCGGCGCCTCAGAGGCCCCTGTCTTCCAACACTACCATGCACTGAAGGCCATGCACCCTTGGAGGAGCAGAGCAGGAACAAGCACTGGGTTCAGAAAGACGCACGTTTAATCCTGGCCAAGATACACGCATGTTCTTGACCTTGGGGAAAGTCACTGGGCCTCATGGCTCAGCCTTAGGATGCTCCCCTGGGGAACAGAGGTAATCCTACCGGATCTGCTACTGGTCGAATCAAGCAGACTGGATTCCCTGTGCATGGCGTGTTTTAACTTCGAAATTGCCAGAACTGGAATATTCAACTTACAGTCAAGAACCCGGGATCTCTTATGCACCCCTATGTTCATAGCAGCACAATGTACCATAGCCAAGATGTGGAAACAGCCTAGGTGCCCGTCAGCAGATGAGTGGGTCAGAAAACTATGGTACATCTACACAATGGAATACTATGCTGCCATAAAAAAGAAGGAATTATTACCATTTGCAGCAACCTGGATGGAACTGGAGAACATTATGCTAAGTGAAATAAGCCAGTCAATGAAAGAAAAATACTACATGATGTCACTCATTTATGGATAATAAAGAACATTATAAACTGATGAACAAAAAGATAGATACAGAGACAGTAAAGCATCAAACAGACTGTCAAATTACAGCGGGAAGGTTAGGGAGAGGTGGGGGAGATAAGAGATCAACTGAAGGACTTGTATGCATCCATATAAGCATAACTAATGGACGCAAAACACTGGGGGGTGAGGGCATGTATGGGAGTGGGGTGGGGGGGTAATGGTAAGATATGTACACATATAATACCTTAATAAAAAATGAAAAAAAAAAATAACAAAAAACAACAACAACAAAAAGAACCCGGGGTCTGTGCTCCTATCTACCATTCCTTAGCCCTCTGTCTGGCCTCAACTTCTCCATCTGGAAAATGGGTACAGTAATAGATAAAATGAGGTAGCAGGGACCATTGTGTTCTACCCAGTGCCCTGCATGTTATTTACCTGCAATCCGATCAGATGTTGAATGGCCATCAGAGCTGTAGACTTGTGTGTGTGTGTTTGTTTTTTTAATCCTCCCCCGAGGCTATTTTCCCATTGATTTTTTAGAGAGGTGGAAGAGAGAGGGAAAAACAGAGAAACATCGATGTGAGAGAGACACATCTACTGGTTGCCTCCTGCACGAGCCCCACCCAGGGCCCGGGCCAGGGAGGAGCCTGCAACCGAGGTACGTGCCCTCGACCAGAATCGAACCCGGGACCCTTCAGTCCACAGGCCGGTGCTCTATCCACTGAGCCAAACCGCCTAGGGCAGGGCAGCAGACTTTTATATCGAGAGCAAGTCTAAGTGACACATAACTCACATGTGGATGGTTGAAATGTGAGACTAGATGGGAGGAGGGTGCTGACATGATCAAAATACCTGGTCCGACCCCTAGCTCGCGGGCAGGTTCCTGAGACCAGGTCAGTTCCACACTGAACACCTTGACTAAGTCCGTCACAGGGTGTGACACCGTCACCATGACGAATGATGGCTGGTTTCAAGAAAACACCTAAAAACCAGCGACCCTCAGATGGCAGTATCCTGTGCCTTTAAGACCCTGGCAAACTGAGGACCTCAGAGGCACTTGCCTCGTTATTAGTTTCACTTACGGCCTGAGTAAGAGGAGACGAGGAGGAAAGAGTCTAACCTAAAGTACGAAAAATGCCCCAAATTTCTATCCTTTTTTTTTTTTTTTTACTCTGGCGACACTGACCTTATGCTAACCTGCCATAAAGAGAAGCCAACGAGATAGATTCCTGGGACGAGAAAGCCATGAGGGCAAAAGAGCATATGAAGGTAGGTCTTAAAAAAAATAATAATAAGTGTTTGCCCTAACTGGTGTGGCTCAGTGGACAGAGCGTCGGCCTGAGGACTCAAGGGTCCCAGGTTCGATTCCGGTCAAGGGCGGTTACCTTGGTTGCCTGCACATCCCCAGTAGGGGGTGTGCGGGAGGCAGCTGATGGATGTTTATCTTTCATGGGTGTTTCTAACTCTCTCTTCCTCTCTGTAAAAAATCAATAAAATATATATATTTTAAAATGTTTTTATTGATTTTTTTTAGAAAAAGGAAGAGAGAGGGGGAGAGAGAGAGAGAGAAACATCCATGATGAGAGAGAATCATTAATCAGCCGCCTCCTGCATGCCCCCTACTGGGGATCGAGCCCACAACCCCAGCATGTGCCCGACTACAAGCCCAATCGGTGACCTCTTCGTGCACCGGATGACAGACAGTCCACTGAGCCACACCGGCCGGCCGAAGATTGGCTTCAAACACTGCCACAGCATCCCAGGGCACGAGGAGGAAAGTGGACCTTAAAGTCACAGTCCACCCGCCCTGTTTTCCCCAGACTGCTTCCTGTCCTCGGGCCACTCACTCTGTCACCTCACATCCCCAAAGGGGCCACTCTTACCCTGTCTGCACTGGGCCAGCCCTGGCTCCTCCTTAGGACCCAGCAATAAGGCCTCCTCTCCAGAAACCTTCCCTGAGTCCCCCTCCTCCCCCCCCCCCCCCCCCACTTGAAGTCTCTCTCCAAGCTGAAGCCCTTATCAAGCACAAAAGGGAAGAATAAGCACAGATCACGACGGCACATGGACCCAGTCGTTTCGTTCAGCTCCTATGGAGACGGGGAATGATGCTGCTGGAGATGCTAATCCCTAAAAGGATTCCGGACCCCAGAGCGATTTCCCCGCGGGATCAGAGTCTTGGCCTATACTTAGCAGCCGCCCAATGCGGGGAGCGGCGGAAACGAAATTAATGTCTGAAATACCGGGCGCAGGAGACGCACGCAGGCAAAATGCTGCAGTCATACATACTAAAGTGGCCCCTGCTGCGGGGAATATACACACCACCGCACAGCAAATCTCCTCTGACAGCCCCCTCTAAGCGGCACCGCCTCATCCCTGGCCCCCACTTTTAAAAATATATATATTTTATTGATTTTTTATAGAGAGGAAGGGAGAGGGATAGAGAGTTAGAAACATCGATGAGAGAGAAACATCCATCAGCTGCCTCCTGCACACCCCCTACTGGGAATGTGCCCACAACCAAGGTACGTGCCCTTGACCGGAATCGAACCTGGGGCCCTTCAGTCCGCAGGCTGATGCTCTATCCACTGAGCCACACCGGTTCCGGCCCTGGCCCCCCCCACTTGCATGACAGGTCAGAGAACACTCCCGGGATTCGGCCCGGCAACGCAACGAAGATCATCCCCATGAAGAAGGTGGGGGGACAGAGATCGCGCTGCATTTGGAGCCTGGGCGATTTGGTGTGAACGCAGACGCGTGCCCACGCTCGCTCGCTGCAAACCAACCCATGCCGGCGGGAACCCCGGCGTGAGCTCTTGGTTGCAGCCAGATCATTTGCATGTCCGAGGAGGTGAGGGGAGAGCTCAGAACATGCAATGACTTCATCTCAGGTACCCCAAGTGGTGATTCGTCCGATGAGGTGAGGGGAGAGCTCAGAACATGCAATGACTTCATCTCAGGTACCCCAAGTGGTGATTCGTCCGAGGAGGTGAGAGGAGAGCTCAGAACATGCAATGACTTCATCTCTGGTACCCAAGTGGTGATTCGGGACTGAGGCCACGTGCGCCACCTGTGTCACCTGCAGCCGGATTCTTCCGCGCGCGCACTCAGTTTTGCGCGTGCGCTCAGTCACTGGAGCGTTTGCCCCTACAGCTCATTGCATCGTATTTAAAGCTGGAATCTTTTCTCCCTTCCTTTCTCCCTTCAAGTACGTAATATGTCCTGAGTTTAGATTTTTTTTTTTCAGGGAAAAAATAAATAATTGGCTGAGGATAAATCCTATTTTCATTGTCTGAATAATTTTCAGGAGGGATTTAATAACATTTGTTTTGCGCCCTAGCTTAATTAATTCATTAAAGGAGAATATTTTATTCACCATTGTTGACAAATATGCCAGGCGACAAGGAGCATGATCAAGTCTTACGTTGGAATTTATTATATAGTAGCTATGCTAGAATAATATTTTAACCAGTACCAAAACAATGCTTTAAATGGCACCTGATTTTCTTCCCGAGAATATAGACTGTCCTAGAAATTTTATGACTCCAATTCCTTCCATACTTAGAGAAAAAAATATCACAGTCAGGCACTCGATAAGAACATTTACAGCTACTTTTAAAATTTTTAGCCCTAACCGGTTTGGCTCAGTGGATAGAGCGTCAGCCTGCGGACTCAAGGGTCCCAGGTTCAATTCCGGTCAAGGGCATGTACCTTGGTTGCGGGCACATCCCCAGTGGGGAGGTGTGCAGGAGGCAGCTGATCGATGTTTTTCTCTCATCGATGTTTCTAACTCTCTCTCCCTCTCCCTTCCTCTCTGTAAAAAATCAATAAATATAAATATAATAAAATAAAAAATTTAGTTACACTTCACGCCACTCCAAAAAGGCTACAGAAGTCACTGAAGCTACAGAAAAAAAAGGAGAAAGAAGATGAGAAGAGAGGGATCCGGAAAAGAACACACAGAAGGGCGGTGAGAAATAAACCTAGAAAGGACCATCATATCGTCGCCTAACCCAATTAAAGTGCAAAATGAAATGTACAACTTGGCAGGAATCCCGGTCCCCTGAGCTTGCCTGTCCCTCCTGGGAGCTCACAGGTCCCAGGGATCAGACTGTCCCTCGCCTCTGATTCACAGCCTAGCCTCTGGACTCTGTTTCCTTTCTTCCCTGCGCTGGCTCAGAGAAGGATGCAAGCCAGGGCTCGGGGACGCTGCAGGCCGGCTGCCGGCTGGCTCCATCTGTGTTCCTCTACCCCCATCTACTGATAGGAGGCTGCTACTTCCCCCTGCTCCTCCTCTGCCCGCTCCACTTCCGCATGGACCAGACAGAGCATGAGGCCCCGGCTGTAGTGAGTCACTTCTCCGGGAGATTTTTCCATCAAAGCGTGTGTGTGTGTGTGTGTGTGTGTGTGTGTTCGCGTTCTGAGAACAATTAAGTTCTGAGAACAATTAACAGTATTCTAGTTTACCGCCTGGTGAATTACTGCTTTCCTGTTAGGTATTTCACTTTTGCCAGTCAAAGTAAGACAATCATCACTTAAATTTGTTTTCTTTTGTTGTTGCTCATCCTCACCTGAGAATATTTTTCTATTGATTTTTAGGGAGAGTGGAAGAGAGAGGGAAAGACAGAGAGAAACATCGACGTGAGAGAGACACATCGATTGGTTGCCTCCTGCATGCGCCCCGATGTGCCCTTGACCGGAATCGAACCCTTTGGTCCGCCGATCAATGATTCGCTCTCATCACTGATGTTTCTATCTCTTTCTCTCCCTCTCCCTTCCTGTCTGAAATCAACTCAAATATTTTTTTAAAATATTTAAAAGTAGAAGTACCTCTCTATTGGGAGAATAAAAGGAGAAGCCTGAACAATACATGCCAAATGCTAGGTCCCCTTTACTCCTGCAGGGGGCGCTGCAGCAGAGACCAACAAGGTCCATAAACCCAGCACCACCCATTTCCCCTCCCCCCTTGGATTAAACCATTGCCTCCTGCACGCGCCCCGACCAGGGCCCAGGCCGGGGAGGAGCCTGCAACCAAGGTACGTGGTTTTCTTTCAACCTTGGTTGTTATTATTTCTTACTAGCAGATCACAAAGGTGAGCCAGAAGGCCCAGAAGCGACCTCAAGAGGGCGTTGTCTCTCCTGTGTGACGCCAGAGCCCACCTTCCTGACATGACCACCGGATGGAAGGAAATCTGACCAGCCCAGGGTCATCCCCAGAGGAAATCACTCTTCCCTGAGTCCTACACTAGCCCCCAGGTCCTCAGCCAGCTTCAGAGGGAACATCAATGATTGAGAGCATCTGAACTGACGCCTAAATCTCTATTTCCAAATCTGAATTTGTGTGACCTCTCTGGGCCCAGTCATCTCATCCGGAAAATGTGAGGTATCGCCCATAAGGTACTGCCCAGTGTTGACAATCTAATAAAAGAGTAACATGCTAATTGACCATACCTTTGCGACACCCACCAGCCAATCAGGAGTGAGTATGCAAATTAACCAAACAAAGATGGTGGGTTAATTTGCATACATAGTCGCTGAGCAGCGGGGGGGGTAGGGGAGGGGGGGACGCAGGAGTTCAGCACCACCCCAGCCACTCCAAGCCTCTGGGCAGTATAGGAAAGTGGAAAGGTGGCTCCAGGCCAGAGCAGAAAGGCGGCTCCAGCCAGAGCAAAGGCAGTGCCGGCAGCCAGGGGAAGGAAGGCCCATTCTTGCACGAATCTTCGTGCATTGGGCCTCTAGTCCATATAATAAAACTTAAGGGACCATTACAGTGGAATGACCAGAATGACTGGTCGCTATGATGTGCATGACCAACAGGGGGCAGATGCCCAATGCAGGAGCTGCCCCCTGGTGGTCAGTGCGCTCCCACAGGGGGAGTGTCGCTCAGCCAGAAGCCGGGCTCATGGCTGGCAAGCACAGCAGTGTCAGGAACCTCTCCTGCCTCTGCAGCAGTGCTGAGGAGCAGCAAGCCAAGCGGTAAGGAGCCAGCAGGTGTTCGGTAAAGAGCACGGGGTCCCGGACTGTGAGAGGGTACAGGCCGAGCTGAGGAACCCCCCGCCCCCCGCTCCAAAGCACGAATTTCGTACACCGGGCCTCTAGTAGAGTAGGAGGTAATTCATTGAACTGCATTTGTATCTTCTGTTTTGTTTTGTTTTCAAAGTGGTAATTCAGTGTAGCTCTTCAGATTCATTGTCCAATTAATTTAGTGAGCCGTAAAATATTGCATCATTCAACAAGTATTTCTGGAGGGAAGCACTCTTTAAGTCAACCTCCGTTCTTTTTAAAATTCAGAAGGGAATTTGCCCCTTCCCGTGTGGCATTCTCTTGACCCCGTTGTAGTTTCTGCTTACCCACTGTTCTTGAATGCCTTTAGCCATCCTTCAAATAGCCATTGCTTTGCTAGATCATCATAACTCACACGGAAGAGCCAGATGTCCTCTGTGCCGTTTGTCCGAAATGATGGTAATATTTTATGAAGGACATTGACAAGCAACATGTTTCTGAATTTTGTTTAGCATATTGAACTTAAACCATAAGAACTGGCGGTCCAGTGTCCCTCCAAGGTTACCCAAGGGGAAAGGAGACTAGTGGCTATGTGCTGAGGACTTACTAAGGGCTAGGGACAGTGACAGACACTTCCCATATGTTACCCATTCACTCATTTGAAAAGACAAGCATGGACACAATGGTATTCAAAAATAGCCCCCAGGGATGTAAAGTTGTAGGCAATGCCATGTGCTAAACACCAAAATCTAGGTAAACATAGGCTAATTTGTAATTGAACACTGGAGAAACTAAATTAGCAAGAATAGTTTAAAGGATAGGAAAATGGATGCATTCGAGGCAACAAATTGAAGATATAGACAAGATAAATATCCATCTATCTATCTACATAAAACCCTAATATGCAAATCAAGCAAATGGCAGAATGACCGGCCACTATGATGCACACTGACCACCAGAGGACAGATGCTCAACGCAAAAGCTGCCCCCAGCCTGCAGGCCCCGAGAGGCGGCGGCGGCAGGGGGTGGGGCCAGCAGGCAGGTGGTGCCAGGCCAGCCAACGTGGGTGCAAGTCGGGGCCCTCCGATCGCCCTGCTGTTCGCCCTGCAGATCAGCCCTGATCGCTGGCTAGGCCTAGGGACCCTACCCGTTCACGAATTCTGTACGCCGGGCCTCTAGTTTTTAAATAAATGTCTGATGTGATGGAACAACTGGTTAAGTATTCATCTTTGCCACTGGACTTCCAAAACTTCACAATCACTTCTGCTCAAATACTGCTACCTTTTTCAATTGTGCTGATAGACTATTTTTTTTTTAACATCTATAATCACTTTTCTATACATTTTCAACTTCAATCCTACAGGAGAAGAGGAAGGACCAAGCTGTTGGTTTTTTATTATATGCCAACCATATAGGGGCTTTGGAGAGCTTCTTTCATTTCATGGAATCCTCAATTCGACTTTTAAAAAGGGTAATAATATCCCCACTTGTCCAGAAGGGGAAACAGACTCAGCCACGTGAGCTATGACATCAGGGCCACATAACCGAACACAGAGGAGACCAAGTCCCACTCGGGCTGTAAGAGGCTTTAAAAAGTGCACAGAGACCGCCCACAGCACCATGGCCTCCTTGCAAAGCAGCGAGGACCCCTCCCCATGCTCCCACCAGCATGGGGAGGGGGTCCAGGAACTGCAGAAGAGATGTCTCCCTTAGGAAGAAGTCCAGAGCAGATGGCCTCTTAGATCCTTCCCAGCTTTCCAGTTGGTTGGACTCATGGCCATGCAGTCATTCGGGCTGTTCACAAACATTGCTACCTCGTCCCTCGGGTCACTGGGGAGATATGTCGTCAGCCTCATTCTGACCAATGAAATGGCCCTAGCTGGTTTGGCTCAATGGGTAGAGCATCAGCCTGCGGACTGAAGGGTCCCAGGTTCGATACCAGCCAAGGGCACATGCCTGGGTTTCGGGCTCGATCCCCAGTGGGGGGGCATGCGGGAGGCAGCCAGTCAATGATTCTCTCTCAACATTGATGTTTCTATCTCTCTCTCCCTCTCCCTTCCTCTCTGGGATCAATAAAATATTAAAAAAAAAAAGAAAAAGAAATGGCAACTGATGTCTGTGTGTCCGCTGTGGGTCTCCTAAGGCAAAGCTTTAAGAATGAGGCACAACTCACCTAGCTCCATCTACACCATGGCAGTGGTGATGAGGGCTAGTGTTGGGGTGCGGTCTCCTTCAACTTGGGGCTCTGAATAATTTCCAATGCGCAGAGGCCTCTGCTGATCCACAGAGGACATGTAGTGTGAGCAGGAACGAAACTCTGGCAGTTGTAAGTCAGTGAGTCGGGGTGTCTTGTTACCTCGGCACAACCCAGCCTATCCTGACTGATCTACCAGCAGCAATATGTGCGATCTGACCTCTTCAGGGCCAACCTTGGGAAGTGGCCTCCTACATGACTAAGTTGAGGGGCTGGGGCCGTCCTTGGGGGCGCAGTTCTGCGGGAGAAACAACTGATGTGGACCAAAAGCCCCCTTCTACGCCGGGAGTGTGAGAAGGGAGAAGAAAGAAATGCCGGGGAGGAGACTACTTCCGTTCGGCAGCAGAATTATGCCCGGCAATCACTTGGGCAGAAACTCCGGCAATTTACCACGGCGGCAGCCATCCTCTTGTCTCCCGAGGGGAAAGCAGAGAGCTTTACTTTCTAGAAAAATACTGACCTTTCCCATCCCACAGACAGACCGGCAGCAATTTAACCAAGATTCCTGTAGTGCGTCCCCCAGGACAGCAGCCATGCAAGGGAGAATATTGATTGTTCTCTTTTTAAAAAAGAAACTTGCTAAAATAAGCAAGTGGTGATGGCATCTTTTTTTTAAATGCAGAAGAAGGTTGAATTTTTTTTCAAAAAATAGACAATGAATTACGGCCGTGGGATTATATGAAAGGAAGGCAAACGTTGAGCTTTCTGAGGGCAAGTCCACCAAGAATGACATGCCACCACCTCAGGTCCTGGGACAACCGATGCTTTCAACGTGGACGCACGTCAGTCTCTGCTAATGAACTTGACATTGGCATCTCAGGGCAGTTCTACTGCAAAAAGAGGTCACCTGGCAGCTTGGATGGACCTAATTGTTCTTCCCAAGTGTCTAGCCCACCCTCTCTTTGGCCACACACCACCCCCCCCAAGCATCTCTAACATCCTGATGCCCCCACCCCGTGATATATAATTCTTATTATTCAAAAAGTGAGCTCCTATTCACGGAGAGGAAGCCTAAAAGGCCATGAACTTGGTCTAAACAAGCTTCCAAAGAACATGACATCGCCGAAACTGGTTTGGCTCAGTAGATAGAGCGTCGGCCTGCGGACTGAAGGGTCCCAGGTTCGATTCCGGTCAAGGGCATATACCTTGGTTGCGGGCACATCCCCAGTAGGGGGTGTGCAAGAGGCAGCTGATTGATGATTCTCTCTCATCGATGTTTCTAAATCTCTATCCCTCTCTCTTCCTCTCTGTAAAAAATCAATAAAATATATTTTTTTTAAAATAATAATAATAATAATAAAACAAAGAACATGGCATCCATGAGCGAGAAAAACAAAAGAACGAAAGGACAGGGGAAGGGCTGAGGAAGAAATCACTAAGAAATTGTTTAAAAATAATAATAATAGGAAGCGATATGAAAAAAATAGCACATAAAGCTTCAAAACATATCATAGAGAACTTAAATACATAAATATGTCACAATATACACTGAGTGGCCAGATTATGATGATCTCTGAACCCATAATAATCTGGCCACTCAGTGTATATCCTATATAATAAAAGGCTAATATGCAAATTGTCCCCTCGACCAGGAGTTCGACCAGCAGGCAGGCCGGCCAACCACCCATGTCCCCTCCCCCTGGCCAGGCTGGCTGGACCCCACCCATGCACGAATTCATGCACCGGGCCTCTAGTCCACGCAGACAAATTCCAGTAAAGAACTGGCTCCAAAATAGCAGAAAGTCGTTTATGATCTTACTCCTGCCTCGTGCCTCACTACGTTTTATTCTAGTTCACTCCAAAAAAAAAAAAAAAAAATGTACCACTTGCCAGGCCACACTAACATGAACTGGAATCTTTTGAACAGTTCAGGTGGTTACTCACCTTTAATATCTATTCTCTAGGAAGGGCCTACAAGCTCTTTGGAGAGGCTCAATCAATGCATGTTGAAGGAATGAAATACAGAACGAAAATGCATCGAACAAGCTAGCCATTCATTCGGAAACCCAACACATTTTTAATGGCCGTCTACTATGTTCCAATCCCCTGGGCTTCCGAAGCATTAAACTGTGTCCTTACACATCTAAGGCGGAAACGACCAAATGCCCAGCACTAACTAGCTCTCATGTAGGGGGCATGCCATTCAGTGATTTCATTCAACACGTGTTTGAGTCCAAGGCTCAGCCCTGAGCGGAATGCTCTCTGACCTCCCCAGGAGAGTTAATCGTCCCTTCCGTGTGTCTCCACACATCCAGCACACCGCATTCTATCCACTTGCTGGCCTTGACGTTCCTAAGAGCAAGGACCATCTCCAATGCATCTCCGTATCCCCAGTACCTCGTGCCCACGTTGCCCAGAACGAGGCAGGTGCCCAGCACGTGCTGGGTGGATGCCTGGATAATAAACCAATGAATACATTTGCTACCAGGGGCCTCCCACTGAGTGGAAGCTGAGAAGGAGATGGGTAAGGAGAGGACACTAGCAGTGGTTTTCACACGTGAGTGGCATCACAAGTCCCCGGATGGCTTTTTTTTTTTTTTTTTAAAGCAAGTTAATTCTTTTTTTTTTTTTTAATCAGTAAACATATCTTTTTTAAAATATATTTTATTGATTTTTACAGGGAGGAAGGGAGAGGGATAGAGAGCTAGAAACGTCGATGAGAGAGAAACATCGACCAGCTGCCTCCTGCACACTCCCCTACTGGGGATGTGCCCGCAACCAAGGTACATGCCCTTAACCAGAATCGAACCTGGGACCCTTCAGTCCGCAAGCCGACGCTCTATCCACTGAGCCAAACCGGTTTCGACCCCGGATGGCTTTTAATTTTTTAAAATATATCTTTATTGATTTCAGAGAGGGAGGGAGAGGGAGAGAGAGATAGAAACATCAATGATGAGAGAGAATCATTGCTCGGCTGCCTCCTGCACACCCCGCCCTGGGGATCGAGCCCACAACCTGGGTATGTGCCCTTGGCTGGAATCGAACCTAGGACCCTTCAGTCCGCAGGCCGACGCTCTATCCACCGAGCCAAACCAATTAGGGCCAGATGGCTTTTTAAGATGCAGAGTGCTGGCTCCAATCCAAACCCAGTCCTTGATTCAGTGGCCCGGGGAGAGGCCTGGGAATGTGCGTCCCTAAGTTCCCAGGTCACGCTGATGCTACAGACCCAGAGGCCACACCATGAACTACTGGTCCAAAGGGGGAATTCAACGAGGCTCGTCTGATGTCAAGGAGCTAGCTCACTGGAATCACGTGCTTCCACGGAGGAAACGAGAAGAAAGAACAAGAAAGAATGGCGAGATGGTGGACGATAACCAGCTCAGCTACAGCCCCGAACACCGGGGTGGACACACAAAAGGGAGCGGATATCCAGGCGGAGCTCATTACCATTTCTCAAAGAGGAGGAAATAGATCCGAAGAAGCTGAACGGCTTGTCAGAGGCCAGATCGCAAGTCAGCGGGGCAAGTACAATAGAAATGCCTGCCCGTGTGTATGAAGTGACACGCACAAGAATGTCCACTTCTTTCTTCATAACGGGCTCGGACTGGACACAATGAATTTCCATCAGCAGTAAAATGAGAAGATAAACTGGTATGTATTCACAGGAAGGAATGCTCCCTGGCAATTTTTATAAAAGAACGACAGCTATAAGCAGCCAGTTGATGACTCTCGCCAATGGTGAGTGAAAGAAGTCAGGCGCAAAGGAGCATTTAAATCTGTTTATACCAACTGCAGAGGCAAAACTAATCCATCGTGGGGAGGGCAGAACGGTTCCTTTGGGGCAGTGGTCGGCAAACTCATTAGTCAACAGAGCCAAATATCAACAGTACAATGATTGAAATTTCTTTGGAGAGCCACATTTTTGAAACTTAAACTTCTTCTAACGCCACTTCTTCAAAATAGACTCGCCCAGGCCGTGGTATTTTGTGGAAGAGCCACACTCAAGGGGCCAAAGAGCCGCATGTGGCTCGTGAGCTGCGGTTTGCCGACCACGGCTTTGGGGGAACAAGGAAAGCGATTCGGGGACCCTGCCGCAGTTTCTGGGGTGCTGTTGATTTCCTACTTCTTGACATAGGTGAGGGTTAACGAAGTGTGTTCACGTTAATATTCTTGCATTTTTCTGCATGTATAGGATATTCCAAAACACAGGGATTTTTTTTTAAGTGGTTGAAAGGAAGATAAGAGAAATGGAGCTAAATCTGAGTCAAGCCCCTACACTGGGTACTGGCACCAAACCCCCTTCAGGAACAGACAGGAAGGTGTGGTAAGCTTTCCGACGGCCGAACAGAGCACCGTCACTCCAGACCCACGTCTCAAGCCCAACGAGTGAAATGCTCAGATAACCTGGGAAGCGACATACCTAATGAGTCTTCTACCTGAGAATCACGGAGCTGGAACATACCTGGGGGATCATTCAAGTTCTGAAGATTTTATATCAAAATGACTGACAGCTGGGAAGGTGGGCTGGGGCAGCTGTCTTTGGGCTGAACTTCCTCTCCTATAACAATGTGTCCTCGCCCAGATGGTGTGGCTCAGTGGTTGAGCGTCGACCCATGAACCAAAAGGTCACTGATTTGATTCCCAGTCAGAGCACATGTCCAGATTGCAGGCTCAATCCCCAGTAGGGGGGCGTGCAAGAGGCAGCCAATCAATGTTTCTCTCTCATGGATGTTTCTATCTTTCTCTCTCTCTCCCCTCCTCTCTGAAATCAACAAATATCTATCTATCTATCTATCTATCTATATAAAAGGCTAATATGCAAATTTGCAAATTGTCCCCATGGGAGTTCAACCGCCCGCTATGACGTGCACTGACCACCAGGGGGCGGCATGGAATAAAGGAAGGCCCCAGCTGGCAGCTGGCAGCCAGGGAAAGAAGGCCCCAATCGGCCCTGATCCCCGGCCAGGCCTAGGGACCCTACCCATGCACGAGTTTTGTGCACCAGGCCTCTGAACACATAATAATCTGGCCACTCAGAGTATATATACATATACATATATACATATATACATATATATATATATATATATATGTGTGTGTGTGTGTGTGTGTGTGTGTGTATATATATATACATATATATAAAATTAGAGGCCCAGTGCATGAATTTGTGCATGGTAGGTCCAGCCAGCCTGGCCAGGGAGAGGGGACATGGACGGTTGGCCAGCCTGCCTGCTGGTCGAACTCCTGGTGGAGGGGACAATTTGCATATTAGCCTTTTATTATATAGGATATACACTGAGTGGTCAGATGATTATGCGTTCAGAGATCATAATAATCTGGCCACTCAGTGTGTGTGTGTGTGTGTGTGTGTGTGTGTGTGTATATATATATATATTAATGTTTTCTCATTGGATCTGTAACCTTTCTCACCATTGGGGAAGATTTAGGTCTCAACTCAGAAGGTAGCAAACACATTCTTTTTCTGACCATTTTCACAAACGAGGACGAAGCCCGAGTGACCCCGAGCGTGGCTCCCAAACCCGTTCTCGGGAGACACTGGGCTTGTCCCCAACATCTCCGTGCACCAAGCAGCCCAGCGGCTCCGCAGGCCGCCGCAAACATCTGGCCGGTGCTGAAACCCCGCCTCCTAACTGGCCTATTACAGCGACCGGTCTCGGCACGGCAGGACTAGAACCCTCTGCGCTTTTACACGTCGTAAACCTGCATCTGAGCGCAGGTGAAGGCCGTCGTAAATATAAAAGCCACCCGGGCGGAATGGCCTTTGATTCTTTGTTGATCACGGGCTAATTAAAACACAAGCTGAACATAACTCAGTCCTTTAATGGAGGTTACCAGATGTGTCATTACGTGACCCTGCGCGGTCTGAAGCCCGCGCGCGTAATCACTATAATTTTTTATTTAGCACAGCAGCCCTGCTATATAGTGAAGGGTGTGTCTTTCTTTTGATTACAAGGCCCACGGTGTAAGGAGCGGGGAGAGGATGGTTAATGACTGAGAACCTGTTCTCTGGGCATTGAAACTATGATTAATATAAGCCCTGTCCAGGAGTGAATTCTTGGGAGCCCTCTATGCTATAGTTACGCTCCGTGCCAAAGACACATTTTTTCGCTGGAAGTGTAATTACGGACTTTTTAAAAAGTCACCTTTCATCCCAACCAACGCCGGCCCCCGCTAAAGCCTTAGAGAGCCATTACAAACCACAGGGAGAGTCATGGCTTTGACCATGGGGCCGTCTACTAAGAAGCAGTTCAGGGCCTGGAGCAGGGAGGTCAGCCTTGCAGGGGGCCACCTCTCCTTAGCCGGGAAGCCACGGCGATCTTTCTCCAGGGGGGTGGCCGGCCCGCGTGAGTGGCCCAGGGACTCTGAGCCTCGGGCATCGGCCACACACTCCTGTAGAGTGTGTTTAGCAAGTACCGCGTACACTCGGGCATCCGACAGGCACAGCTCCACACACAGTGCTACCGGTGGGGAGGAGGGGAGCGTTACTGGCTACAGGAGAGCTGCTCTCCAATGGTCCCCCAACTCTGGAGCCTTGCAAGGCTCACCTGAGCCCTAGACCCGTGGTCGGCAAACCGCGGCTCGCGAGCCACATGCGGCTCTTTGGCCCCTTGAGTGTGGCTCTTCCACAAAATACCACGGCCAGGGAGAGTCTATTTTGAAGAAGTGGCGTTAGAAGAAGTTTAAAAAATGTGGCTCTCCAAAGAAATTTCAATCGTTGTCCTGTTGATATTTGGCTCTGTGGGCTAATGAGTTTGCCGACCACTGCCCTAGACTCATTCCCATTACATACCTCCTTGGAGGACCTCCCCGCCTCCCCCCACCGCCCTCCAGGCACTTTGGACTCAGCACTTCCAAACTGAAACGGATCATGTTCCCTGGAAAACCACTGTTCGGCCCGCCACTCAGGGGTCACACCACCCACCGCTTCTATTCGCCAAATCCCCGAACCTCAGCTTCCCCTTCCCGTCCCCCTCCCTCTTCACAGCCACCTTGCACCCATGATCTGCCCATTCTACCTGCTGCCCTCTGGCCCACACGTCTACCATTATCTTCCATGCAGTCCAGGTTATCCTATTATCTCATTCCCTAAAACAAGGGTTCTCAACCAAGGTCAAGTTCACACACACACACACACACACACACACACACACGCACAAGATTGAGATACCTGCCCTAAAACATCTCCCCGCCAACATGCAAGGGCGAGCTCCAAAAAAAACAGAAATCTTAGCATGTAGCTCTCCTGCTCAAAGCTTAGCATGTAACTCTCCTGCTCAAAGCTTAGCATGTAACTCTCCTGCTCAAAGCTTAGCATGTAACTCTCCTGCTCAAAGCCCTTCAAATACCCTGGCTCGTAGAATAGCCCTGAGCTACATCCCTCCCAATCTAGGCCCTCATGCCCCAAAGTCTCAGGGGAAAATCCACTCTCTTACACATAAAGAGGGGGATTCAAGATTCAGCTCCCCATGAATCCTCCCATCTTGAACTCCACGGCCCCTGATTCTATGATCTTCGTCATCTCAGCTGCGTGCACTGGGGCTGGTCACGTGGTGTCTTTCTGGGGACAAGATCGAAGCAGGTCGGTATTTAACAGGCAACTGTTCACAAGCCAGAATTCAGCTTTTCCATATTGTTTGGGGGACGTGAACCTAGGATTTCGTTTGTCAGACAACCTGAGTTTCCAAAAACTTCCATTTAACTGCCCGTCATGTTTATTTTCCAGATGGAAATGAGTCATTCCTTCAGGGAGGTGCTTAGGCCTGTCTGTCCTTCATATCTACCCCCTCTCCCGGTGCTGGGGCTGCGGGGGTAGTGGGAAAACAAGGCATAGATCTGCATCTTCTCAAGCTCACACTGTGACGGTGAAGGCAAAACTCTCCCAGAAATAACCAAAGAACTTATATACGGGTACATGGACCAACCCTCCACAGGCTTCTGGCTCTCCTGGGAAATCAGAAAGGTATTTAAATGTCTACCTAATGATGTCAATATCGCATGCCCAGCAGACTAGGTATTCAAGATCCCCTTTTTGGTAAATAAGCCAATGAATGAATGAATGAATGAATGAATGAATGAATGAATGACGCACATCACAGAAGCACCAGCCCCACCTTGATGATACACACAGGTCATGAAAACATCTGCCATTTAACCCAGCGATCCCACTTCTAGGAATATGCCCTAAGAATCCCAAAACACCAATCAGAAAGAATGTATGCACCCCTATGTTCATAGTGGCACAATTTGCAATAGGGAAGATCTGGAAACAGCCCAAATGCCCATCAGTAGATGAGTGGGGGAAAAAAGAAGTGGGCCCTGACCGGTTAGGCTCAGTGGATAGAGCGTCAGCCTTCGGACTCAAGGGTCCCGGGTTCGATTCTGGTCAAGGGCATGTACCTTGGTTGCGGGCACATCCCCAGTAGGAGGTGTGCAGGAGGCAGCTGATCGATGTTTCTCTCTCATCGATGTTTCTAGCTCTCTATCCCTCTTCCCTTCCTCTCTGTAAAAAAATCAATAAAATATTTATTTTTAAAAAAAAAGAAGTGGTACATTTACACCATGGAATACTATGAAGCAGTAAAAAAGGAGGATTATTTACCCTTTGGAGGGACCTGGCGAGTATGATGCTAAGCAAAATCAACCAGTCAGAGAAAGACAAGTATCACAGGATCTCACTCATAGGTGGAATCTAATGAACAAAATAAACTGATGAACAAAATAGATCCAGAGATATGGAAGCATGGAACAGACTGATGAATCTCAGAAGGAAGAGGGTAAGAGGGGATGAGAAGAGATTAACCAAAGGACTTATTTGCATACTAGAGGCCTGGTGCATGAAATTCGTGCATGGTTGGGGGGGTGTCCCTCAGCCCAGCCTGCACCCTCTCCAATCTTGGACCCCACGAGGGATGTCCAACTGCCTGTTTAGGCCCAATCCGGGCCTAAATGGGCAGATGGACATCCCTCTCACAATCCAGGACTGCTGGCTCCCAACTGCTCGCCTGCCTGCCTTCCTGATTGCCCCTAACTGCTTCTGCCTGCCAGCCTGATCACCCCCTAAGCACTCCCCTGCCAGCCTGATTGATGCCTAACTGCTCTCCTGCCAGCCTATTTGCCCCTAACTGCCCTCCCCTGCAGGCCTGGGTCCCCCCCAACTGCCCTTCCCTGCGGGCCCAGTCACCCCCAACTTCCCTCCTCTGCCAGCCTGGTCACCCCCAACTGCCCTCCCTTGCAGGCCTGGTCCCTCCCAACTGCCCTCCCCTACTGGCCATCTTGTGGCAGCCAACTTGTGTCCACATGGGGGCAGGATCTTTGACCACATGGGGGCAGCCATCTTGTGTGTTGGAGTGACGGTCAATCTGCATATTACTCTTTTATTAGATAGGACTAGAGGCCCAATGCATGAAATTCGTGCAAGAGTAGGCCTTCTTTTTGCCCCCACCCTGCAAGCTGCCGGCACCCGGCACCCAGGCTTCCCTTGCAGAGGGAAGCCACACCCACCTGCTGCAGCCCGCCAGTTGGTAGCCTGGGCCTCCCTCTGCGGGGTGATCATAGGGCGATGGCCTGGCCCCCGACCAGTTTCATCGTCTTGGCTGGTCTGGCACCAGTGGGTGTCATAGCATGGTCCCAGATGGTCATTCTGCTGTTCGGCCATTTGGTTGATTTGCATATTGCACTTTTATTATATATGATATGCATAACCCATGGACACAAACAACAGTGCAGTAGGCCTAGGTGGGGGTGAGGTGGAGGGGGTCATGGGAAAAGGACATCTGTAACACTTTCAATCATAGATAAATTAAAAAAAAAAAAAAAGAATGGCATGAGAATAAAGTATGGACCCTGAACCTCCTACTTTGACCCATAAATTAACGTGAGGGACCTGGGATGGAACCGTCACCCATTCCATCTACAGAAAGCCTCCTAATGGGAGAAATTAGCTTTGATTTCTTAGGTTTAAGTTTAAAGTTGAGCTGGAACCCAGCCTGCCCCCTGGGGGCGTTAGCTGGTATGGATTTAAAGGCTGGATTTTTCTAAGATGTAATTATCACTTCTCTAATATTTCTTCTGGTCCGGTTAGCTACTGGAAAGAACTTTTGTTAACCCGTAGGCTTTGAAAACCCGGCCAGCCGCATCATCTCGCCTCCCCGTGTGCCTCTCCGGGCGAGAACGGGCCGGCAGTCTGAGGGTTAAGCAGTATTCCTGTCGTGTCTGCCCTGAACTTGCCCAGTTAAATTGCAACAGCATGGGTCTCCATAATTATCTAATTGTTAGTGTTGTGCCTTTACGTAATTTACGATGTAGCATTAAAGTCTGACCCAGGCTGGAGATGAAGTGCAATAGTGCTGACATCCAAGCTCAAATGAGTAGGTAAGCACCCAATTAACGATTCTGCCTCTGAGCCTTCATTTCCACCTGACCACACTGCTACGCTAATCAGTTTTCCAAGCCTCTCACCTTCCCCAAGACTAACAAGCATTTCTTCAGCTTTTCCTGTCTACGGAGGCCCTGCCCCCTCACGAGAAGGTCCCCGGGGGCTGCTGGGTTTGAAGGTGGCTGCCCACCCCGAAGGCCAGCTTCACGGGTTCCCACGGCCTCTTCCCGAAAAAGTGCTCTCTGCGCAATGCCCAGGTCCCGCGCACGGCTGCTCTGGGCTGCCGGACTTGGTGAAGGACAGAGCCATTTGGAGGTTTACACGGAGTGGCCAAATGATGATGATCTCTGAACGCACAATAATCTGGCCACTCAGTGCATATCCTATATAATAAAAGGCTAATATGCAAATTGTCCCCTCGACCAGGAGTTCGACCAGCAGGCAGGCCAGCCAACCACCCATGTCCCCTCCCCCTGGCCAGGCTGGCCAGACCCCACCCATGCACGAATTCATGCACTGGGCCTCTAATATATATACAGTATATATACACTGAGTGGCCAGATTATTATGATCTCTGAACGCATAATAACCTGGCCACTCAGTGTCTATCCTATATAATAAAAGGCTAATATGCAAATTGTCCCCTCGACCAGGAGTTCGACCAGCAGGCAGGCCGGCCAACCGCCCATGTCCCCTCCCCGTGGCCAGGCTGGCCGGACCCCACCCATGCACGAATTCATGCACCGGGCCTCTAATATATATACAGTATATATACACTGAGTGGCCAGATTATTATGATCTCTGAACGCATAATAACCTGGCCACTCAGTGCATATCCTATATATAATAAAAGGCTAATATGCAAATTGTCCCCTCGACCAGGAGTTCGACCAGCAGGCAGGCCGGCCAACCGCCCATGTCCTCTCCCCGTGGCCAGGCTGGCCGGACCCCACCCATGCACGAATTCATGCACCGGGCCTCTAATATATATACAGTATATATACACTGAGTGGCCAGATGATTATGCGTTCAGCGATCATAATCATCTGGCCACTCAGTGTAGGTCATGGAGTCCGTGAATACTCTCGGGCAAGGGGCCTCACCGAAACCCCCCGCCGACCATCTGACAACTGGGAATGCAGAAGCAAAGCAACAGTGGGAGAGGAAACATAGAGGCATTGGTCCCTTTTCCAACGTCACGCCCCCTTCGTTCTTCTGGAACAACTGTCCCCAGTCCCTCCGCCCATCGGCACCTCCGCCTACACAGCAGCAACGGAGCATAAAACATTAGAGTCTTTTTAGAGGCTCCAGATGTCATTACTTTGACCTCGGTGCTGTACGTAAAAGACGCTGGATAGGTGAACGCTCGAATGAGCATCTTCGTGGGGAAGTGACTTGCTAATTAGCATATGTGGGCGCGATCGCTGGGCCAGGCTCCTGCCTACCGTCTTCCCGTCAATGAGTCGCCATCACGTGGCCTGTTGATGCCGCGTTACCTGAGCCCCTCCAGCCCCACCTCCTAACGTCAGGCACGAGCTGCAGATGCATGGACAGCCCCTGCCAAACACACAAAATTAACCCTTTGCACTCACTTGCTTTTTTCTCGATTCCTTTATTCTAATGCTAACCGTGCTGAGTCACACTCGACATCCGAGGGCAAAAGGTTAAACCCAACGCGGACTCCTCATAAGGACTTTCCCTAATATATACGCTAATTATACACCTAGACTTGCCTTCTTTATTAGATTCGTCAACCTTTGGACATGACATAGACCTTCCTGTCCAAACTCATTTTGGTTCTAGTCCTCAAGCCAGCAAGACCCTCTGCAGCATCTGTGGCTTTCAAATTTGAGTATCAGGTGCTTGTGTTTGTTTTTTATTTCTAATCAAATTTACTCATCAAATCGTTATAAAACTAGAGGCCCTATCCATGAAACGCACGCAAGAGTAGGCCTTCCTTCCCCCGGCTTCCGGCACTGGCTTCCCTCTGGCACCCTGGACCCGGGCTTCCCTCGCAGCCCTTGCTTTGTCCAGAAGGTCGTCCGGAAGGACCTCCGGAAGGACGTCTGGTCTAATTAGCCTATTACGCTTTTATTATTATAAGAAGATTCTCATTAAGAGGAGGGGAGAAAAACAATGAATGGAACGAGCACGGAGGGTTTTTAGGATGGTGAAAATACTCTGTGTGATACTGTAATGGTGGATACATGTCATTCATTACACATTTGTAGAAATCCACAGAATGCACCACCCCAAGAGTGAACCCTAACGTGAACTATGGACTCTGGGAGACGATGATGTATCAATGAAGATCCACCAGTTGTAGCCCATACACCGCTCTGACAGGGGATGTTGATAACGGGAGAGGATGTGTGTGCAGGCAGGGGTATATGGGAAATCTCTGTACCCCCTCCTCTCAATTTTACTGTGAACGTTCAACTTCTCAAAATAAAGTCTTCATTTCAAAACCTCAGGATGAAAAATGGATGAAAATAGAGCTCTTCTGGCGAGAATGGAGCTGAGGCCCCTCCCGCCACTAGGGTAGCGTCCGCCAATATACTGGCACCGACAGTTTCAAAATCACTGTCCTGCCGGGCCAGTGTGGCTCAGTGGCTGAGTGTTGACCTATGAACCAGGAGGTCATGGTTCGCTTCCTGGTCAGGGCGCACGCCCAGGCTGCGGGCTTGATTCCCAGTGTGGGGTGTGCAGGAGGCAGCCAATCAACGATTCTCTCTCATCATTGATGTTCCCATCTCTCTCTTCCTCTCCCTTCCTCTCTGAAATCAATAAAAATTTATTAAAAAAAGAAACTATAGCTTTCTCCATAAAACTAACTCTGGTTTCTCTGGATTAAGAGGGTGGCTACCCCCACTAACTCTTGAAGGCAGAGAAAAAGGATGACCCCCCAAAAAAAACTTTCAAGTGTGATGGGAAGAGGGGCAGTTACTCTTGAGGCTGTGGTCGAAGGCAGTGACAACGGGCAGGCTGCAGTCCGCCTCTGTAGGCAGTCCCATCAGCGTCTCTCCGTTTCAGCGGCCCTCATCCCTGGGCAAAGGATCAACAGAACTCCCTCTGGTTGGACTTCGATTGCCCAGAGCCTGAAGCTAAGGAGAAGCTAGCACCGAAGAGGACAAAGGCCACCACCAACGTTGCAATCATACACCCAGAAGTCGCTCCACGGCGTATCACCCCCATACCACCCTGGTCACTGGTCCGCTGGCCAACTCACCCCTGGCAGGCTCCCTCATTTCTCTCCATCCAAGCGCCTCATCATTCCCAACACCCACTTATCCACACCCCCAGCACCCCACACTCCTGCCTCCTGCTGACCCGCGTTTGGCTAACCTGCCAGCATGTAAAACCGGAACCTGTCTCTTATTGATACGGTCACAAACTGCAGCGTGAATGAGTGACCCCCCCCCACCCCCGTGGACCTGCCATCTCTTTGCCCTGCTCCTCCCACTCCTGGTGGACAGGGTAATTTAATCTGAATTTCCCTTTCATCCCTGGGCATCTTTTGACGGCCTCGCTGTCAAAAGGAAGTGCCTTTTGTTCGGCCGCCTGGTCGACCAGGCTTTCATTAATCCACCGTGTTTTAATATCCATTAGTGAGCATTAATCTGAGAGGATGGATTTGGGGCAGAGATCCCATTCCTCTTGTCTTTTCTTATTTCCTATCATCGGAGGAAGGTCCCCCCGCCACCACCCGACCCCCCCTCCCCAGACCCGTGAAGCTTCAAAGGGGATAAAATGAACCCAAGAGTGTGTATCTCTCTGTCCACATGGACGGATTGCTATTTGCGCCACTCCAGCCGGATTTGACGTTTTTCTCGGGATTGCTCTTGCCACGTGCATCACGCCAGTTTGACCTCATCATATAACTAGGGAGGTCAGAGACCCCACCCTCCATCACTGACCACCACCACACGCGCCCCGTGCGTGTGAGCCTGCTCCCTCTCCGTGTCTTCTTTCTAATGCCTACGCTTCTGCTCAGCACCACAGCCCTGGCCCCTGCAAGGGCCTGGGAATCCAGCTTGCAGAAGCGAAGTGCCTGAATCTGAAGTCATCCGGGCATCACTGGAATTCAACGTGATTATAAAATGGGGGGGGGGGGGGGAGTGGTTGGAATTGGGCGGGAGCACCCTAGCCGGTTGGCTCAGTGGATACAGCGTCGGCCTGCGGACCAAAGGGTTCCGGGTTCAATTCCAGTCAAGGGCACGTATCTCGATTGTAGGCTCCTCCCTGGACCAGGCCTGGTCGGGGCTCCTGCAGGAGGCAACCAATCGATGTGTTTCTCTCACATCGATGTTTCTATCTGTCTTTTCCTCTCTCTTCCACTCTCTCTAAAAATCAATGGAGCCCTAACCGGTTTGGCTCAGTGGATAGAGCATCGGCCTGTGGACTGAAGGGTCCCAGGTTCGATTCCGGTCAAGGGCATGTACCTTGGTTGCGGGCACATCCCCAGTGGGGGGGGTGCAGGAGGCAGCTGATCGATGTTTCTCTCTCATCGATGTTTCTGACTCTCTATCCCTCTCCCTTCCTCTCTGTGAAAAAAACAGTAAAATATATTTAAAAAATAAAATAAAATAAAAATAAAAATCAATGGAAAAATATCGAGTGAGGATTAATAAAATTAAAAAAAGGTATTTTATTAGACAGAAAGTTCCTGAAAAACAAGGTCTAGGACTGATTCATCCATGTAGCTTTCCCCAAGCGTGGTGCGGAGCCCTCCGCATAAGAGAAACATCATAAAAATTAGTTCAAAGAAAGAAATAACAAATAACCCCCTTCTTTATCCCCGGTGCCCGAGGCACCCTCCGGCAACTCCTCCACGTACACCCAGAAAGATGATGTCTCTGCACGCGAACCCTTTCATCACGATGGTTAGAGCCAAAGCAAGCGAAACATATTGGGGTGCCGGCACCTTCCGCGGAACAAGTTGTACATAAAACGCTGGTGAAAAGCAGCATGTGCTTTGGATAACTGGGGAACGCGTTATAGGTAAGAACCGGGAAGGAACGTAACTGCTGAACACGCATGCCCTTGGAGTCGTACTTAAATGAAAACGTTGATCTTTGGTGTGACTTGATTCTTTCCCCAGCATGACGGAGGACCTCTTTCGGGATCTCTTTTGTGGGGGCTGCCAGGGGGAGAAAGTGGTTTTGCTCCTTCCGAGTGTCCCTGCGGCTCTGTCCTGGGCCCGGAGGCCCGGGTCAAGATGCCAACACTCTGTTTTGAAAGGGACTCGAGTTAGAAAAGAAGTCGGGCCAAGACGCAAGGGGATGCGGTGCCGTGTGGTGCTGCCACACTGTGGGCCACACACACAGGTCCCTGCCACACTGTGTGCCACACACACAGGGCCCTGCCACACTGTGGGCCACACACACAGGGCCCTGCCACACACACAGGTCCCTGCCACACTGTGGGCCACACACACAGGTCCCTGCCACACTGTGGGCCACACACACAGGGCCCTGCCACACACACAGGGCCCTGCCACACACACAGGGCCCTGCCACACTGTGAGCCACACACACAGGGCCCTGCCACACTGTGGGCCACGGATACAGGTCCCTGCCACACACACAGGTCCCTGCCACACACACAGGGCCCTGCTACACTGTGGGCCACGGATACAGGTCCCTGCCACACACACAGGTCCCTGCCACACTGTGGGCCACGGATACAGGTCCCTGCCACACTGTGTGCCACACACACAGGGCCCTGCCACACTGTGTGCCACACACACAGGTCCCTGCCACACTGTGGGCCACACACACAGGGCCCTGCCACACTGTGTGCCACACACACAGGGCCCTGCCACACTGTGTGCCACACACACAGGTCCCTGCCACACACACAGGGCCCTGCCACACTGTGGGCCACACACACAGGCCCCTGCCACACTGTGTGCCACACACACAGGGCCCTGCCACACTGTGTGCCACACACACAGGTCCCTGCCTCACTGTGGGCCACACACACAGAAACCTGCCACACTGTGTGCCACACACACAGGGCCCTGCCACACTGTGAGCCACACACACAGGGCCCTGCCACACACATAGGGCCCTGCCACACTGTGTGCCACACACACAGAGCCCTGACACACTGTGGGCCACACACACAGGTCCCTGCCTCACTGTGGGCCACACACACAGGTCCCTGCCACACACACAGGTCCCTGCCACACTGTGGGCCACACACACAGGGCCCTGCCACACTGTGGGCCAAACACACAGGTCCCTGCCACACTGTGGACCACACACACAGCCCGTGGCTCAGCAGACATGCTCACTTAGCAGTGGGACTTCCCTGCAGGGAAGCAGAGAGCATCTATGACAGTGAGAAGTGTGTGTGTGGGGGGTCAATCTCGGCTTGGCTCCTCCCACCTCCCACTCCCCTGGGTCACGGTCTATCTCGTCCGGCCAAGCGTCCAGCACTTCTGAGCTGCTTCGTCCTGCGGGCCAATGACCGCTCTGCCACCCAGACCCCACCCCCTCCAGGGGGCATTCATGCCAAGCTTAGATGGAGGGGTGCCTGGCAGGAGTGGTCAGAGAGAGGGAAACAAAGCTTCAGGGCCTTTTCCCAGCATGCCCACACTTCAGCCCCAACACACCCCTAGGCCTGCCAGGCCCACGGACCAGGGGAGACCCCGCCCCCGGAAGGGCCCAGAACCGCAGAGCCCTGTAGCCCTCGCAAGGCTGAAAAGAACTGAAACCTTGTCACCAGAGAAATCTTAGTTCCCATCCCATCTCCGCAACGTATTAGCTGTGCAACCTTAGGCCAATCACTTCACTTCCCCGAGCGAAGCTTCTTAAATGGGGATCAAGAACAACTGGTGGGGCCCGGCTGGCGTGGCTCAGTGGTTGGGCGTCAACCTAGGAACCAAGAGGTCACCAGGTCGATTCCCGGTCAGGGCACCTGCCTGGGTTGCGGGCTCGATCCCCAGGGTGGGGCGTGCAGGAGGCAGCCGATCCATGATGCTCTCTCATCCTTGATGTTTCTACCTCTCGCTCCCTCTCCCTTCCTCTCTCTGAAATCAATAAAAATACAGAATCTTTTAAACACCGGTGTAAAGAGATGTCATGTCAGTAGAGCACGTGGCCTAGCCCAGCGGTCGGCAAACTGCGGCTCGCGAGCCACATGCGGCTCTTTGGCCCCTTGAGGGTGGCTCTTCCACAAAATACCACGGCCTGGGCGAGTCTATGTTGAAGAAGTGGCGTTAGAAGAAGTTTAAGTTTAAAAAATGTGGCTCTACAAAGAAATTTCAATCGTTGTACGGTTGATATTTGGCTCTGTGGACTATTGAGTTTGCCGACCACTGGCCTAGCCCATGGCTCTGGTCACTCAGCAAGCATGAGTTCCTGAGGCACCACAGGGGGCACCCTGAAATTCAGGGAGCATCACCTCACTTCCTATTTGTTAGCAGGTCATTGCCTGGTAGACTAAGAAGCAAGACGGCCAAGTCCCCACCGTCCCAGCGCATGGCGTGGCCTTACAAACTGCACGAAACACGCCAGCCGCACATACGGACACGGTCATAAACATGCCTTGCGTCCCCCCCGGCCGGCGCCTTGCTCTGATTTCTCCTCCAGCGCCCCTCGGCTGCGCCAGACCTCGAAATCTCAGCTCGAGGACAAAGCGGCCTTCTTTCTGTCTGTTTTGCAAGGACAAACGTTGACAGAAATGTAGGGCCCGAGGAAATATTTACACGGCCCGGGTGTCAGGGAGAGCCTTCAGCCCGGCCATGAAGGATAGAGTGCGGAGCGCCATCCGCTATACAGATGGGCCCTCCAATGAGTGCGGGAGCCGAGAGTCCTCGGGCTCCGAGGCGAGAGGCGGCCGCCCGCCCGCACCGCCTCCGCCACCGGCCACCACGCCGCCCGCCGGGGCATCCATCACCGGTAAGTGCCACGGCAGCGCCACCTCTGATACCTCGTCATTGGGCCACCTGCAAATGAGGCACTAGATTAGGGCTGACACGGGCGCAGCCCCAGCCAGGCTCCGCCGGGTATAATTAATTGGCGCCTCGCCAGCTTGACAAATTGGGGATGATGAATCTATCTCGTATGAATAGGGGGGAAAAAAATGCATAATCAGTCAAAGATTTCGTTCAGACAGCTCTCCTCGGCCTCCCTGCCACAGCTAAACCCATTAAGGCAAGGAGACATCACTTTCGAGAAAGGCAGCGTCCTTCCGATGCTCAATTTATATCCTCCTGTGCCTGAATTTATGGCAGAAGTCAACCCAGGTTTGCTCGATGTTAAGGGGAGAGGACGCTTAAGCAGGAATCTGTGTCCCGTGTCCTTTCGTTCAGCTGGACATATGTGCAAAAAGACTTTGGGGGAGGGGGTGCTTTTATTAATAAGGCATTTTTAAAAAATATTTTTTTATTGATTTCAGAGACCAAGGGAGAGGGAGAAGAGAGATAGAAACATCAATGATGAGAATCGTGGATCAGCTGCCTCCTGCACGGCCCACATTGAGGATCGAGTCCACAACCCGGGCATGTGCCCTGACCAGGAATCGAACCCTGACCTCTTCGTTCATAGGCTGACGCTCCACCACAGAGCCACACTGGCCGGGCTCTTTAAAGGCATTTTCAGCCGAAACCGGTTTGGCTCAGTGGATAGAGCGTCGGCCTGCGGACTGCAGGGTCCCAGGTTCGATTCCGGTCAAGGGCATGTACCTTGGTTGCAGGCACATACCCAGGAGGGGGTGTGCAGGAGGCAGCTGATCGATACTTCTCTCTCATCGATGTTTCTAACTCTCTATCCCTCTCCCTTCCTCTCTGTAAAAAATCAATGAAATATATTAAAAAAATAATAATAATAAAAAAAAAAAAATAAAGGCATTTTCATAGGAGTTGAACCAAACAGGCCGCCTCGCCTCAGTGGAGATGAATTTATGTCAAATAGAAAAAGGACACAGAAACTTTCCCATCCCCATTTGTAGACGGAGCGATTCGGCCGTAGGTGGGCGAGGTCTGCTTTCTTTTTGCAATTGGCAGGAGGAATCGTTTTGTAATTTCTTCTACAGTCAAGTTGGGTCAGCGTGCGAAGTGAAAAGCACCAATTAGGTAATTATCCGGCTAATTTGACAAACGATAAAAAAAAAAAAATCATCAAACAGGCTCTCCCATCAGTAAATAAAACACTCGTTTGAATTATGGGCCAGATTAACGAGATGGTTATGCTCTGGGCAAGAAGGCTCTGCTTACAGGAAGAAAGAGGGAGCAGTTCCCACGTTCCCACTGTGCGACCTGCAGGTGTTAATTACTCCGTGGCTCTTAAACCTCTGGGATTTTAAAAATATATATTTTTTTTATTGATTTCAGAGAGGAAGGGAGAGGGAGAGAGAGAGAGAAGCATCCACGATGAGAGAGAATCATGGATCGGCTGCCTCCTGCACGCCCCGCTCCTGGGGATCGAGCCTGTATAACCCAGGCATGTGGCCTTGACCGGAATCCAACCCGGGACTGGCTGACGCTCTATCCACTGAGCCAAACCAGCTGGGGCTCTGGGATTTTTTAAATCTCTAATCTGGGTGTCAATAATACTGCTTACCCTTCCTACTAAATAACCAAGCAATTTAGTTTGTTCCTGTCGTTTGGAAAACAGAAGCTGTCTGCAGCTTTTGCAAGCAAAGCCTTGCAAACATCGACAGTGGTCTGTATTTCAACCTGTCCCTGGCCCCGTTTCACTGGACGTAGAACGAAACGCCAAGGCCATTCTTAGGTTAAAAGTTCATAAATGTCAAAACTTCACGGATGACCCCCACAGACAACTGAACTTGAACACGGTGTTCACGCACTGAGGTAAGCCCTTCTGGGCATCCACCCATCCCAGTCACCTGTACGTGCTCAGGTGGGAGCTTCTACAGGTAAGCGGCCTGCAGCCCATTCGTGGAGTTTTCAGTAAGGCACGAAGGAGAGGGAATGGAGGGAAGATGGACCAGGCTGCACTGTGAAGGGGGTTGGGGTACAAGGGCAGTGAGCCGAGAGCTCCCCGGTCTGTCCCTTTTTCCGCCGCTTGGCTCCAGAAGACCTGCCCTATAAAAAAAGTTATCTGTGAAACTCGATAACCACCGCCTTGGAAATGGACTCGCCATCCTGTAATTTGAATCACACCTCAGCTTTACGTGGCAAGATGCCCTTCTTTATTTCATCCGTAAACCACCCGCCTTTGAAGAAAGTAACTGAGTAATTCAAACTTTGGAATCATCTCTTATTGGAAGGCCTTGTAGAGCCCCAATAGGATGATCATATAAATCTTCCCAACCCCTACACACACACACACACACACACACACACACACGCACGCGCACACACACACACACACACACACACACACACTCTTTCTCTCTCTCATCCCAACACAGTGTCTTTTTCATGAGATGATGCCAGAACTTGGCAAGGAATTGGAGAAACAAAAAAAAAAAGACTACAACATTTCCAACCTTCATTCCTCTCCTTTTTAATGGGGCAAAATCAGACACATTCAAGTGTCAAAGAAAAGATACTGACCACTATATCTAGCAATATTTCTGAGTTGAAGCCCACAAATTCATACTTATCTATATACGAGAGGCCCGGTGCATGAAAATTCATGCACTGGAGGGGGGGGTGGGGGGCCTCAGCCTGGCCTGCCCCCTCTCACAGTCTGGAAGTCCTCAGGGGCAGGAGGCTACCCAGCGATCAGGGGAAGGTGATGCCCCCATCACACCTCTGTTGCTGCCATTGCTGACAGCGCAAGCCTCAGCCGGCCCTGGTTACCTGAGCCTCGGGCGGCCCTGGGCGGCTGGGCAGCTGCCATTCAAGGCTTGCCTGCACCTTGGGCCGGCCCTGGGCAGCTTGGGGGGCTGAGGGGACTGGGGGACTCCAGAGGCAGGCATGCGGAGCGGCCGGACCTGCGTGGGGGTAGGCCTGACCATGCCACGTGCCTGCCACCCTGGCAGGGCTGAGGGTACTGGGCACCGCCATCTTGTGGCTGTGGGTGCCACCATCTTTGAGGGCATGGCAGTCAATTAGCATATTCCCTCCTTATTGGTTGTGGGCACCACCATCTTTGTGAGGGCATGATGGTCAATTAGCATATTCCCTCTTTATTAGATAGCATATAAAAAGCCTAAATGACCATTACGACCAGATGATGGGATGACCAGCCAGTAGCTATGATGTGCACTGACCACCAGGGGACAGATGCTCAATGCAGGAGCTGCCCCCTGGTGGTCAGTGTGCTCCCACAGCCAACCTCCCACAGCCAGCTGACCTTCTGTGGTCCCTCCCCACAGCCGGACGGCCCCAATCAGCCCCGATCTCCAGCCAGGCCAAGGGACCCCACCCGTGCACGAATTAGTGCACCGGGCCTTTAGCATATACAATAACTATGATTCTTTACTGCTATAAACCCTGCAAACATATTCCTTTTGAACAGACTCTAGAGGTGATGGCATTTTATGGGGCCACTCTAAAGGAATAATACCAAGAGGTGGAAACAAAAGCCCCTCCCCCACCTCCTCCTCCAAGTCTCATTTCCCTCTACCTATAAGCAGCCTCCAAAATTTGGAAACCAAGCTCTCTTGCCTGGTAGCTCAGTTGGTTAGAGCATCGTCCCGATAAGCCAAGGTTGCAGGTTCGATCCTAGTCAGGGCACATGAAAACATCAACAGGTGAATGCATAAATAAGCAGAAGAACCCAGCCGGTGTGTCGACCCGTGAGCCAGGAGGTCACGGTTCCGTTCCCAGTCAGGGCACATGCCCAGGTTGCAAGTTCAATCCCCAGTGGGGAGCGTGCAGGAGCAGCCGATCAGTGCTTCTCTCTCATCACTGATGTTTCTTTCTCTCTCTCCCTTTCCCTTCCTCTCTGAAATCATTAAAAACATGTTTTTTTTAAAAAGCAGAACAAATCAATATTTCTCTCTCTCTCCCTCAAATCAATCAATCAATACAATTTGAAAAAAAGGGGGAGATGAGCCCTCTCAGCACTTCCTGTTGCCTCGTGCTACAGCAGGAGGCATCACTTCCCTCACACACAATGTGTGGTTTGTGTAATTCAGCAACCTTGCTCCCACCCACCCATCCCCTAGCTCCCCAAACCTGCATGTCCCTCAGCAAGCTCAGAAGCAGCCCATAAACCTTTCATCACTGTTACTGTTCTTGTGCCTTCAGCCGGTTCCCCGTGACACTAGGAGCAAAAGCTACGTAACTCAAGAGCGGAATTGCTTGCACGTGGGGTCGGGCAGACCCAGGCCTGACACTGGCTGTGCCCCTTGCTGAATAGCCATGACCTCGGGCAATTCGCCCCCCCTTTCTAAGCCTCGGTTTTCCTGCCACTAACCTTGGGTTGACAGTGCATATCCTAGTGATGTCTAGCAGATATACACTGAGTGGCCAGATTATTATGATCTCTGGACGCATACTAATCTGGCCACTCAGTGTGTGTGTGTGTGTGTGTGTGTGTGTGTGTGTGTGTGTGTGTGTATTAGAGGCCCGGTGCATGAATTTGTGCATGGGTGGGGTCCGGCCAGCCTGGCCAGAGGGAGGGGACATGGGTGGTTGGCCGGCCTGCCTGCTGGTCGAACTCCTGGTCGAGGGGACAATTTTCATATTAGCCTTTTATTATATAGGATATACACCGAGTGGCCAGATTATTATGCATTCAGAGATCATCATAATCTGGCCACTCAGTGTAAATCACAAAGAAATGCTCTAGCAATATTTTAGGGGATCAATAAATGTGGATCCCGCTCCGCACTGCATACGTGTCAACTCCCTCTTTGAATCCTTCATCCGAGCAAGGATGGCCCAGCAGGTGCCATGCTGCAGCCACGGTCTCGCCGTGAGAGAGACAGCTCAGCGTTGCTAGTGCCAAGTGCATGGGACATGAATGATCACGCTAACCCAGCTCCCGGAGCCGAGTGTGTCCCTTTCGGGGGGACCGTCTAGCTCCCTTACTTTGGGGTGGGAGAGGACCCCAAAGCATCACGTGGGTTTGACACACACAAACCACTGACTTCAACGGCCTCGCGTTCTACGTGAAACGCCGGCCACCGGGAGGGAAGCGGCCATTGTACTTTCTACACAATTTCACACCTGACAGTTGCCGCGCCTAGCCAGCCACGGGGCTGTGTTTTATTGCCGGCCATTGAGAAGAATTAGCTGGTGACCCAGGAAACTGATAGATAAGGTCCTTTTAATCACCAATATGGCTTTCAATTACCCGGCGTAAACTTATTAACCTTTTTACTGCGGAGACCTGATGGATGGAACGCGTCTACGTGGCGGTTGCGAGCGGAGAGGACAGTGCAGTGTCTGAGGCGTCGGCGTGGACGGGAGAGAGCTGCTGCTCCCCGGCGCGGGGACGCAAGTGGGATGGCAGGCCCCCCCTCGCCCCACGCTACACCCCTAGAGGCCCATCTTGTACCGACAAGCACTCAGGATTGGCTGGTGAGGACCTGCTGCCTGTCTGCGTGACTCTGTGACTTGACAGGGTGGGGACCCCAACTCCCACTTGTCCAGCTTCTGCGCCTAAACAGTCACCATCCCCCAGTGCGCTGTGCTGGTCCCTGCTCCACCCTCTAGCCATGTGTTTTTCTGTTTCACGGGAATCGCTCAGGCCCATCCATGGCCACCCACACAAACCCACAACCTTACACACTCACAGCTCCTCACACATAACCCCCCAAACACCCACACTCAATCCCTTATACACAAACCCACAACCCTACACACACTCACCCAGCCCCTCACACATAACCCCCCAAACACCCACACTCAATCCCTTATACACAAACCCACAACCCTACACACACTCACCCAGCCCCTCACACATAACCCCCAAAAGACCCACACACAATCCCTTATACACAAACCCACAACCCTTACACACTCACAGCCCCTCACACATAATCCTCCCAAAACACACACACTCAATCCCTTATACACAAACCCACAACCCTACACACACTCACCCAGCCCCTCACACATAACCCCCCAAAACACCCACACTCAATCCCTTATACACAAACCCACAACCCTACACACACTCACCCAGCCCCTCACACATAATCCTCCCAAAACACACACACTCAATCCCTTATACACAAACCCACAACCCTTACACACTCACAGCCCCACACATAACCCCCCAAAACACCCACACTCAATCCCTTATACACAAACCCACAACCCTACACACACTCACCCAGCCCTTCACACATAACCCCCCAAAACACCCATACTCAATCCCTTATACACAAACCCACAACCCTTACACACTCACCCAGCCCCTCACACATAAAGCCCCCAAAACACCCACACTCAATCCCTTATACCCAAACCCACAACCCTACACACACTCACAGCCCCTCACACATAACCCCCCAAACACCCACACACAATCCCTTATACACAAACCCACAACCCTAGACACATTCACCCAGCCCTTTACACATAAACCCCTCGAAACGCTCACACACAATCCCTTATACACACACCCACAACCCTTACACACTCACACAGACTCCTTCACAACATTCCCCACATCACTACACACACCCCACCGCACACACCCACAATTACTCCATACACACCACAATCCCCCCACACATAACACAACGTAACAACACACATATAACACTAAAAAACAAAACAAAACAAAACAAAACATACACACCCCCCTTCACATATCCAATGCTCACAACCCACACACACACACCCACACACACACACACACACACACACACGCCCCTTCTCTGCCTGTGAAACGTCTCCAGTTCCCAGGGGTCACTGCCTCCTTTCCGCTGCCTCACTCGCTCAGGGAGCTCCCCGGGGCTCAGCCACGGGTCTCCCAGAGACTGCTCCCTCCTGGCGGCTAGCACTGCACGGCTCACTCCTCATCCACGCCCGTCACCCCCTGGATTGCAGTAAACCAAGAGCATCAGAGAGTGAGCAACGCGGAAACACACCCGCGAGACCCAACGTACATGCCCACCCACCTACACCCACAACCCTAGGCACACTCAGCCCCCCACACGGGAACCCACGGCTTCTCCACGCCCGCGGAGCAACGTTAAAGCAACCATCAACTAGAAAGCACGGTTCAGGTAGCATTAAACACAAACCCACAACCCTGACACACGCACCGAGCCCCTCACACGTACACCCAGACAGAGAGAGGGGAATCCCGAGGGTCATAAAATACCATGTTCTGCTTCGATAGGATGTGGGGTGCTGGCCCAGAGCGGAGAAGTGACCGAGGACAGAGCCAGCGAGGGGGGCGCCTGAGTGGTGGGCCAGGAGGAAGGGGACCGGGGACTCACACGGAGGGCCCGCCGCGGGGAGAACGCGGAGGCCACGGGTGAGCGAGCGCCGAGCGGAGAAGCAGAGCGCTCATCATCGGACTCTCAGTCGCCAAAAGGAAAGCAGACCCATCGCTCCCGTGTGCTCTGCCTCCGGATGTGGCGGGACGAAGGTGAGTTAGCAGGAGCTTTAGGGAGAAGCTAGTCCAGAACAGAAGCTTCCTACGCGTGTCCCGGGACAGCTATGGGGGCCTCGGATGGGTCCCAAGGAGGTCCAGAGAGTTTCCAGCTTCAAGGAGAGATGGTCTCGCCCAGCCGGTGTGGCTCAGTGGTTGAGCGTCGACCTATGAACCAGGAGGTCACGGTTCGATTCCCAGTCAGGGCACAAGCCCGGGTTGTGGGCTTGATCCCCAGTAGGGGGCATGCAGGAGGCAGCCGATCCATGATTCTCTCTCATCATTGATGTTTCTCTCTCTCTCTCTCTCTCTCTCTCTCTCTCTCCCTTCCTCTCTGAAATCAATACAAATATATTATATTAAAAAAAAAAAAAAAGCAGAAGAGACAGTCTGCTTTTGTCTGTTCCGCGTAGTAGGATTCTGCATTCTAGGCAAGACTTACAACGCCACAATCAAAACGCATTTGAGCCCTAACCGGTGTGGCTCAGTGGATAGAGCGTCAGCCTGCGGACTCAAGGGTCCCAGGTTCGATTCCGGTCAAGGGCATGTACCTTGGTTGCAGGCACATCCCCAGTAGGGGGTTTGCAGGAGGCAGCTGATGGATGTTTCTCTCTCATCGATGTTTCTAACTCTCTATCCCTCTCCCTTCCTCTCTGTAAAAAAATCAATAAAATATAATTTTTTAAAAATGCATTTGAAAGTCTTGAATTCAACCCAACCCCATCGTTTAGCACAGGAGAAAAGTCAGCATGCTTCGTCAAGGTCATTGGCTGGCTAGCATCAGAGCTGGGCTGGCCCTGTCCCGTGGGGGCTCCCTCAGCCAGCAAGGGGGCACGAGAACTGGGGACCACATGTTCGAACCCCTGCCACACACTCGAACCCGGGGTTAACCAGCCACCGCTGCAATGTCTGCTAAAACTGCTTCTAGGCAAACAAACACAGCAGTGCAATGTACCGTATTTTCCGGCATATAAGACAACTTTTTAACCCAGGAAAATCTTCTAAATGCCCAGTAGTCTTATACGCCGGAAAATATGGTATTTGATTTCCGGGTTATTCGCTTGGTGGAATCATGCTGTGTCTAGTTTTCAGGTGATATTTCCCCCAACCGTCCGCTCCCACCATCCCTGAGCTCAAAGGAAGGAAAATATAACTACCCCTTCATCATGGAGATCATCTGTGAGGTCTTTTGATACGACGACCTGCTTGTGGTAAAGAAACACCCGGCATTTCTCACCAGGCCAGGGGTGCACAGCTTCTCCATCCACTGACAAGCATCCCACAGCACAAGCCGTCTGGCGCGGTGGCTGAAAGTCCAGATCTGCAGGCCTGCACCTGCAGGGTCGGAATTCAACCCCAACTCTGCCTCTCTTCAGCCGGACAAATCCCTTACCCTCTGTTGCCCGGCTCACTGGACTAGAACACACATGGTCACCGGGTCTATTCAATTACCGCGAGGTCAACGGGATCGTGACCGTAACACGTCGGCATTCCCGGGGTGCTTAGTACACAGTACGCACTCGGTGAGATTTTGCCATCACTGTAATGATACAAGTCGTCCCCCTTATAATTCTACAGCCATTAGTAACGACACCAACAAGGCCCCAGCCGGTTTGGCTCAGTGGATAGAGTGTCGGCCTGCGGACCAAAGGGTCCCGGGTTCGATTTCAGTCAAAGGCACGGACCTCGGTTGCAGCTCTTCCCCAGGCCCAAGGCCTGGTCGGAGCTCATGCAGGAAGCGACCAATCAATGTGTTTCTCTCACATCGATGTTTCTCTCTGTCTTTCCCTCTCTCTTCCACTCTCCCTAAAAATCAATGAAAAAAATATCCTTGAGCGAGGATTAAAAACAAAAAAATGACACCAACAGAGATGATTGGGATGATTTTTTAAAAATATATTTTATTGATTTTTTTCACAGAGAGGAAGGGAGAGAGATAGAGAGTCAGAAACATCGATGAAAGAGAAACATCGATCAGCTGCCTCCTGCACACCTCCTACTGGGGATGTGCCTGCAACCAAGGTACATGCCCTTGACCGGAATCGAACCTGGGACCCTTCAGTCTGCAGGCCGATGCTCTATCCACTGAGCCAAACCAGTCAGGGCGGGATGATTTTAAAAGCTATTTTGCAAATCAACAGCAATAAAAATAATCAATCACCTCCATAAAGCAGTGTCTTGCTTCACTCACAAATCATCATTGGTTCAGCACGGGGAAATTATGAACTATCCAGAAATAATACAGTAAAAACAGTCGATGACAATTAGAGCATAAGGAGTCTAATATAGACTTAGAAATAAATCTAGGATCTCCTATTCTACTAAAACCCATTTATTAAAAAAAAAAAAATCCCAGAACCACTTTGCCATAAATGGACATCATTTAGTGCTCAATGACAATGAAATCCCACTGCAAGTATAGATGGCATGCAGCACACCTGCCTTAATGCCAGGAGAATTGGGCACGATTGATGTCATTGCAATGAATAGCAGCTGAATATTAAGTATCTCCCTTAAACCTGCCATGTTCTTGGGCGCAGACACAGCCGTCCCCTTGCTCCTATCCTGGCCATTTCTGGGGACTTTCCACGGGGCAGGAGTGAGACACAACTTCTGTTTTTATTGACTTTTCATTTGCTTAGAGCTGCCTGGCTGATTAATGAAGATACATCCTATATAATAAAAGGCTAATATGCAAATCGACCGAACGGTGGAACAACCGGTTGCTATGACACGCACTGACCAACAGGGGGCAGACGCTCAATGCAGGAGCTGCCTCCTGGTGGTCAGTGCGCTCCCACAGGGGGAGCACCACTCAGCCAGAAGCCGGGTTCATGGCTGGCAAGTGCAGTGGCCTAAGCCATCAGTCAGACATCCCCCAAGGGCTCCCAGACTGCGAGAGGGCATAGGCCAGGCTGCGGGAACCCACCCCCACCCTCAGTGCACGAATTTCGTGCACCAGGCCTCTCGTTGTATAATATTAAAATCACAGACACTCCACCACCACCACGAAAAAGCAGTTCATTTTCCAAAGGGCTATAGATCTATGTAACGGGGGAGATGTGTGAAAGGAGGTAATTTCAGACTAAGCACTAAAGACATTTTAATAGCTCCAACATGGATTGAACTTAGTGGAGCGCAGAATTCTCAGTTGAAGAATTAGGACCGGCCCCATCCAAACGCGGGGGCTGTTAATGACTCAGGAGTGGGCTGTGCAGGCCAAAGGAGTTTCCTGTTAACATCCTAGCGAAACACAGGTTCCTGGAGCCGGAAATGAACTTCTCCGGGGGTCACTTTCTATGCTAATCAAGAAAATAAAGTGCTTCCTGTGTAGGAATATGTGCAAATGTAAGACCGAATTCCCACTGTAAAATTTTGGGCCATAAAGAATAGGTGAGCCCTAACTGGTTTGGCTCAGTGGATAGACCGTCGGCTTGTGGATTCAAGGGTCCCAGATTCAATTCCGGTCAAGGGCATGTGCCTTGGTTGCGGGCACATCCCCAGTAGGGAGTGTGCAGGAGGCAGCTGATTGATGTTTCTCTCTCATCAATGTTTCTAACTGTCTATCCCTCTCCCTCCTCTCTGTGAAAAATCAATAAAATATATTTAAAAAAAAATAGGTGAGCCCTAGGCAGTTTGGCTCAGTGGATAGAGCTTCAGCCTGTGGGCTGAAGGGTCCCGGGTTCGATTCTGGTCAAGGGCACAAGTCCAGGTTGTGGACTCGATCCCCAGTGGGGGGCATGCAGGAGGCAGCTGATCCATGAGTCTCTCTCATCAGTGAAGTTTCTCTCTCTCTCTCTCCCTCTCCCCCTTCCTCTCTGAAATCAATAAAAAATATACTTAAAAAAATAAAATAAAACCCGAAGTTCTGGTTTCCAGGTGAGTCTGTCCCTCATTGGTCCCTTTCCTCCCCCCGCGCCCTCAACTGTCTGTTCCATCTCAGGACGCCCCTGAGGCCTCAGACGTTGGCCCAATCATCTCCCCACACACACACACGGGTCCGATTCCTGTCGTTCTTCATAGAAACTTGGTTACCTGGCAAATATTAATCCCCGCCCGATCCTCCGGGCTCGGCGAAGCAAAATGAAGCCACCTCCGTGGGAATGTGACAAGGGAAAAACCACGGCGCTCAACAGTGAAATATGGTGTTCGGTCCCCGAAGAAGTTCATTACCGGAAGGACACATGATCCCCTTCTCTTCCCATGAGTCAGCACGGGCAGCCGTCACTCCTAATTGGTTCACGGCCGAGGATGACATATTGGGATGCCACCGTTTGTGATGACACAGCTGTGCTCCTGAGGGGGACGGCTGAGACGAATCTGCGTGGCGCGAGACAGGTGGGGACAAAGGGAGCAGGTGGACGTGGGCTGTAAGTACAACTATAACTTAACCAGTAACGGGGCGTTTCTCCCCACAGGTTTCTGGCACTAATTAACGATCGGAATTACAAAAGGAGAAATAACGTGGGCGGCTCTTCGGAATCGGGGCACACATGGAAATATTTCGAACCATTAACGGCAATTCATTTGAAAAATACACGCCCGTTTTGGGAGCCGTGAGTTGTAGGCATCTGAGCGGAGAAGGGGGTAGATTTAAGGAAAATATTATCAGCTAATGGTGACATTCGTTTTCCTTCAGGCCATGAGGGGGTTTGGCGGGCTGAGGGGGGTGGTGTGTGCAATCCAGGGGGGTAATTTTCAAGTTTAGAGAACTGATGAGCCTCTTAAACAAAATAGTGGAATCCCTGTGATGAGCATCGCAGTCAAAATCGCGTCCCGCTGAGCGGGCAGGCTGCTGCCAAAGGCAGAAAATCAACAGGCAAATCGCTTGGAATCCTTGGGTGATTCACACCGGAGAGCAGCCGTTGAATCATTCATGGTCTCCATTCTCCCAGCGTGCAATGGGGAGGCACTTGGAACTCTCCAAGTATTCATTCTGGATCTTGGCTTTAGACGAGGACAGTGGTCGGCAAACTCATTAGCCCACAGAGCCAAATGTCAACAGCACAACGATTGAAATTTCTTTGGAGAGCCACATTTTTTAAACTTAAACTATATAGGTAGGTACATTGTTATTCACTTAATTAGGGTACTCCTAAGCTGGCCTTTGCTAAAAACTCAAGGGGCCAAACAGCCGATGGTGGCTCGCGAGCCGCAGTTTGCCGACCACTGGACTAGGATGATCTAACATTCCACGCAAAGCAGCAAGAAACTGCTGGGAGGCGTGGGCACTCGAGGTGCTTGGCCGCCCAGACTCTCCCCTCACCTCCTCACCGCAGCTCACAGGGTCCTGGTGGACGTCGTGGGCCGCTCTGTTGTATGAGTCCACTCTTCCTGTGTGTTCACCCCAAAATCTGCCTCTCAACAACATCCCTTGTGGTTCTATGCCGCTTGTAGGATAACACGAGAAAGTGTCTTCTGTGTCCCTTCAACATGTCTCCTCGAGTAACGATCAAATGACTAGCCCGGCCGGTGTGGCTCAGTGTTTGAGCGTCGGCCCATGAACTAGGAGGTCACAGGTTCGATTCCCAGTCAGGGCACATGCCCGGGTTGCAGGCTCGATCCCCAGTAGGGGGCATGCAGGAGGCAGCCAATCAATGAATCTGTCTCATCACTGATGTTTTCTCTCTCTCTCTCTGCCTCTCCCTTCCTCTCTGACATCAATAAAAATATATTTTTTTAAAAAGATCAAATGACTAGCCTACTTCACCCTTCACGTTGGTGTGCGACCCTCCCAGCCGCATCGTGCATTCCCTCCCCTCCCTGTGCCACAGACGGACTACAGCCAGGCTGGCCGATCCCCACCCCTCACTCCAGACCTCGGCGCACATGCTATCGCTCCCCCTTGGATGTGCTGCTCAAAAGCCTTCCTGGAAAAAGAATCAGGCTCGACAGCAGAGACCACTGACCTGACCCCGTGGTTTGAGGGGTGGGGTGCAGGTGGGGTGACAGATTCCTTTCTTTTTCTTCTTCTTTTTTTAAAACATATTTTTATTGATGTCAGAGAAGAAGGGAGAGGGAGAGAGAGAGAGAGATAGAAACATCAATGATGAGAGAGAATCACGGATCGGCTGCCTCCTGCACACCCCACACTGGGGATCGAGCCCGCAACCCGGGCATGTGCCCTTGACCAGAATCGAACCGTGACCTCCTGGTTCATAGGTCGACGCTCAACTACTGAGCCATGCTGGCGGGGCGACAGATCCCTTCACTTCCCAGTACTCCATGGACAATTATCAGCTGTACAACCTCAGAAAATGGATGGCTCTCTCTGAGCCTCAATGCCCACATCTGTGCAATGGGAGAAACATCCAAAGCCTCCTGTGAGGGCTAACTAGGTACCGTGTTTTTATTTTTATTTATTTATTGATTGATTGATTGATTTATTTTATTTATTTACTAGAGGCCCGGTGCACGAAATTCGTGCACGGGTAGGGTCCTTAGGCCTGGCCGGCGATCAGGGCAGATTGGGGCCTTCCGGCTGCCAGCCGGGGCCTTCCTTTGCTCTGTGCCACCCCCTGGTGGTCAACATATGTCATAGCGAGCGATCGGTCTTTCAGTTGGTCTCCCAGTCGAACTCACGTGAGGACAATTTGCATATTGGGCTTTTATATATAGAGAGATTTTTTGGTATTGCATTTTTAAATACCTGCCTTTACAGAATTGTGCCAGCAAACCAACCAACAAGGGGCAGTCCATCAGTAAGACTGGCTTTGGTTTCTATGGCAATGGTCCCTGTCCCTTTCCTCAGCAGTGTGGCCTCCACCATCAGATATGTACTGAGACACTGTAAAGACATATCAACATTCTCATCTCAGGAAGAACCATCCTCCCACCCCTCCACCCCCCAACCCCCCAAATAAGGCTGAGAAGATGCTTCTATTACAAGAGCTTATTTTTTGAAGAAACAAGGGGAAAAAAAATCCTTAGGAGCAAGCATGTCTCCTATATTTTAAACTAGAGGCCCGGTGCACGACCTTCATGCACGGGCGGGGGTCCCTCAGCCCGGCCTGCACCCTCTCACAGGGAGCGGACCTAAGCCGGCAGGCAGACATCCCCTGAGGGGTCCTCAGCGCTGCAGTGGAGGCAGGAGAGGCTCCTGCCATTGCCTCACCAGCCTTGAGCCGGCTTCTGGCTGAGTGGCACTCCCCCTGTGGGAGCGCCCTGACCACCAGGGGGCAGCTCCTGCGTTGAGCATCTGCCCCCTGGTGGTCAGTGCGCATCACAGCGACTGGTCGTTCAACTTGCTTATTAGCCTTTTATTATATTGGATCTCCTAATCCTTGACTAACGGCAGTGTGACTCCAGTTGCTTTTTCCTTCTCGTGGTTTGTGTCCGCTGTGTGTGTGTCCATTGTTTGAGCATAACTTCCAATGAGCGTGGGCCAGCATAAAAGGCATCTCTGGACCCTCGGACCCCAGCTGTGAACTTTAGACGTAACCCTCAAGGACACTCCTGCCTGGTGAGGTTGACTTTACTTTAAATTCTCTCAAGGGGTAGGCAGAACGGTCAAGGCGAGAGAGCGAGACAGACAAGCATCTGCCTTTCATAAATTAATAAGCATCACTGGCCATCTCTCTCGACCCTTTAAACTCTGAAATCAATCTAGATAGACCCCCGAAGGCCCGCCGGCCCACCCCAGAGCCTCGCAAGTTCCCTAAAGCAATCCAAGTTCCTTCAAGTTGTATAAAGCCAGCCTTCACGGCAGGCCCTCCGTGCTCACGGCTGGTGACAGGGGGCGTCAGGGCAGCCGGTGAACCCTGCTAACGGACGACCCCAATATGGTCGCGCGCCGTTATCCTGGGAAATATCCGAACCAAGGCTTGTATATTACAGGGGGAGGTCCCGACCTCTGAAAAAGGCCCCTGGACGCCCTTCAGGCTATGTCAGCGAAATAAACAGCTAATACGCTGAGACAGTCTACTGACCAGGGTCCGAAAGTGCCGTTGATTTAACCCCTTTTCAACCATCCCTGCCCTTCCGCACGGCGTGGATTCCCAAGAGGAAGAAGCCAACAAACATTCATGCCCCCAGTTCTTTATCAAGTGACAGCGGGTGTGGTTTTGCGGTGGGAAGCAGGGAACATCTTGTCATCTTCCTCCTCAATGAATGGGCTACATTCTTTATCCTCACCCGAGGATATTTGTCCATTGATTTTTTTAGAGAGAGTGGAAGAGAGAGGGAAAGACAGAGAGAAGCATGGATGTGAGAGAAACACATCGATTGGTTGCCTCCTGCACGAGCCCCGACCAGGGCCCGGGTCGGGGAGGAGCCTGCAACCGAGGTACGTGCCCTGGACCGGAATCGAGCCCGGGACCCTTGGGTCCGCAGGCCGATGCTCTATCCACTGAGCCAACTGGCTAGGGCTGGGCTGCATTATTATTTATTTTAATATATTTTATTGATTTTTTACAGAGAGGAAAGGCGAGGGATAGAGAGTTAGAAACATCGATGAGAGAGAAACATCGATTCAGCTGCCTCTTGCACACCCCCTGCTGGGGATGTGCCCGCAACCAAGGTACATGCCCTTGACCGGAATCGAACCTGGGACCCTTGAGTCCGCAGGCGATGCTCTATCCACTGAGCCAACCGGCTATGGTTGGGCCGCATTATTAAACAGCTACCAGCGGAGGGGCCCAGCCCCCACGCCTTTTCTACCTTGCCCCCGCCGCGTGAGTTTCCTTTCCAGCCAGCATTTTCAGGAGGAAGGCGGGGCTCCCCGTCCCCTCGCACCTACTCGAATTAACCTTGTCACTGCTTCAACAGGAACCCCTCCTAGGCACGCGATCACCGACCCTGTGCGTGGAATTTTATGTCGCTTTAAAAAGTTTTCATTTCAGTCCTGTGTAGGTTTTCATTACTCAGATGTTCTACCAGGCATGGGAGGATGAGCTATAGTTATTGTGATCATCAGAGGGTAAGATTTTAGGGTGTTTTTTTTCTTTTCTACTATAGATGGTCAAAGTACTAAAAAAAAAAAAAAACTTACTGGAATAGCAAAAATGAATATGCAAGGAACTTCGCCTGTAAAAAATACACCCCTTTCTTTCCGGGTGATAAACGGGAAAACTTGAAGACTTCTGTAGTCCTTTAAATGTCAGGATTCTCTCCTTTATATTTAGTTAGTTAGTTAGTTAGTTAGTTAGTTATTCCGCGCCCCGGGGATATTTTTCCATTGCTTTTTAGGGAGCGTGGAGGAGAGAGGGAAAGACAGAGAAACATGGATGGGAGAGAAACATGATCGATCGGTTGCCTCCTGCATGCGCCCCAACTGGGTCCGGGGATGGGGCCTGTAACCAAGGTACGTGCCCTTGACCGGAATCGAACCCGGGACCCTTTGGTCCGCAGGCCGACACTCTACCCCAGTGATGACGAACCTATGACACGCGTGTCAGCACTGTCACGCGTAGCCATTTCTGATGACACGCGGCCGCATGCCGAGGATGAAACACTTGCTGCTCCTGAGGATGAAACATTTGCGACTAGAGTCTTGGAGTCAGTTTTTTCCTCAAAGGGACACACTACCCGAGTTATGCTCAGTGTTTTGGCGAAGTGTGACACACCAAGCTCAAAAGGTTGCCCATCACTGCTCTACCCGCTGAGCCAAACCGGCTAAGGCGCCCCTTTATTTTTTGATTTTATTCTTTTCCCCCTCAGTCACTGTGCCCTGAGCCATTCAAATGTTCCCACCTGGTTGAGTGCCAAGTCCCGAGGCCTGGCAGTCTGCGGGAACCGCTTGTAACCTTCAGACCTGGCACTGCGCTGGATCTGAGCTAACCTGCCCAGAATTTGGTCCAGAAGCCAGAACTGCCAAGGGGACTCTCTGCAGAAGATCAAAGGTCCTACTTCCCCCTCTGAAGCCCCAACCATATTATTTTTTGGCCAAAAGTAAATCGTATCAATTGAACCTTTTATTGGGGAGCAGGCACTCGTAATGTTTCTCTCAGGGGCCTGTCTGGACCCATGTAACAGCTGTCTTGCTTCAGGCATTTTCTGAAGAGATGATGGCCTTCGGATGCCAAAGATGACACCTGCGCTGACCCCAGAGGGAAGGGAGAGGCGGCGGGCAAGGTGTCCGGCTCCCAGTGCCCAGATGTAACAGCAGAATGAGGCCATGCCCTCATCTTGGCTTATCCTGAAGCCAGAACAATGTCTGGCATATAACAGGGTCTCAGTATCCGCTCGATGGATGGATGAATGAATGAATGAATGAATGGCCAAGTGAATGATTCATTCTCGAAGAAGAGTTCCTTCACTGTGAGACCTGAGCAGTCCGTTTATCACAGAAGACCAGCATTCACCCCCACATTTTTTTTCCTTTCCCTCCTCATTTGGACAAAGGAAAGAAAAATGTTTTGTTACACAATTTCACACGCACGCACACACTTTTTTTTCCTGCTTTGAAATGACAGTGCATGCCTGTGAAGCCTCTGGGGTCTAGAAGGACATCGCTTCCATCGCAGGAGCCAGCACCCTTTCTTTAGGGCCGTGGTCGGCAAACTGCGGCTCGCGAGCCACATGCGGCTCTCTGGCCCCTTAAGGGACCAAGCGACAGGTCGACCGGTCGCTATGACGTGCACTGACCAGAAAAAAGTGAAAAAAAAAGTCATGTAAGTGTTTTTATTTCTTTATTCCAAAGATTGAATTCTCTCCCAGCATTTCTGCTTTAAAATAAGCAACGGTGATATGCCACTATTGGTCTGGAGAAGAAGGACTAAAAAACAGTTCCATCATCTCTAAGGATTGCCGTAACTAGAAACAAAGAAAAGTAGATGTTCAACCTTACAGGAAGAAATCTCTTGAAAACAGAATGTTTTCATATGACTAATTTATAATTATCACTAGAGGAGGGGTCCCTCGGCCTGGCCTGTGGGATTGGACTGAAACTGGCTCTCCGACATCCCCTGAGGGGTCCCGGATTGCAAGAGGGCGCAGGCCAGGCTGAGGGACCCCACCAGTGCATGATTGGGGCCGAGGAGGGACGCGGGAGGTTGGCCAGCCAAGGAGGGACTGTGGGAGTCTCCAGGGCATGTCCAGCCCATCTCGCTCAGTCCTGATCGGCCGGACCCCAGCAGCAAGCTAACCTACCCGTCAGAGCGTCTTCCCCCTGGTGGTCAGTGCACATCATAGCGAGTGGTTGAGCGACCTTAGCATATCATTAGCATATTACGCTTTGATTGGTTGAACAGACGATTAGATGACCAGACACTTGGCTTATTAGGCTTTTATTATATAGGATGCTAGAGTATTACACTTTATCAAAAACAATATTATTATTGTAACTAGAAACTGGAAGGAAAGGGGGGAAACTCTGTCTCTCTCCCTCTCTCTCCCTCTCTCTCCCTCCCTCTCCCTCTCTCTCTCTCTCCCTCCCTCTCTCTCTCTCTCTCTCTCTCTCTCACACACACACACATGCACACACACACTATAAGCAGCTTTACTGCCTGATTCTTCTGGCTGCCCCCCAAAACACTAATGATTCTTTTAGACCTCATGCTTTTCTCCAGAAAATGCTCTTAAGTGTCTGACACATGCTAATGCTTATTTGTTAACATGGACAGATAATAAAATGAAGGAATAACCAGCCAATTAATTTAACAGAGAAACTTGGAAACATTAATTCTTCCACTGTGTGGGACGTTGGAGCCTCTACGTGCACTTCTGGCGGACTTACGTTCTGATACAATCCCTTCCCGTTGGCTGGAATCGCATGTTAATATTAAAGGGCAGCCGAAACCGGTTTGGCTCAGTGGATAGAGCGTCGGCCTGCGGACTCAAGGGTCCCAGGTTCGATTCCGGTCAAGGGCATGTACCTCGGTTGTGGGCACATCCCCAGTAGGGGGTGTGCAGGAGGCAGCTGATCGATGTTTCTCTCTCATCGATGTTTCTGACTCTCTATCCCTCTCTCTTCCTCTCTGTAAAAAATCAATAAAATATATTTAAAAAAATATATATATTAAAGGGCATTCTGCCTCCTGGGCCTGGAGAAGTTGGAAATCCTCAGGCAGTGAGTTCACTGATGCAGGCAGCGTCTCTACCTGAACTGGTAAGATATTCCTCCTCCCTTCCCATCCGGCCCCTGTGTGGCCACACGGCTGAGCTCAAGAGGAGAGGAGAAATGGAGATGGTGCCGGGAAGAAGCAGGCAGCCCTACACTCTTGCCCCTTATCCTCCATTCTTCCCCCACCCCATCTGGCAGTGGGTGCAGAAAGAGCCCAGTGGACAGAGAGTGATGCTGGGCCCGTGGGGGGAGGGGAGGAGGAGACACACCTGTGTGGGTCCTGCCTCGCCAGGCAGCCCGGCACAGGGGAGCATGCCCAGCCCTGCCGTATATCACATCTTTATTTTAGTTCTGCTTTGAAGGAGTCTTCTGCGCTCGTCTTTATGCCAACATCTCATAAAATTGAATTTATAACCCAAGAAAATGAAAATCAATCACTGAATGTGAAACCTCGCTTGACTACACTATTCTAGTCTAGTTAACTTAATGCGCACCATATTTTCATGAGAAAAAGCAGACGACATATGAAATGACCCTACGGATCTAAAGGGCATTAAAATATAGGGCAGCATTGGAGTTTTTTTTATTTCAACTTCCCAGGTGGAATTTTTCACTGGAAAAGCAAGAAAAGTCTTATAGACATACATGCTATATAATAAAAGCCTAATATGCTAAGTGTCCAGTCAACCAGTCAGCCTTTCAACCAGTCAAAGCATAATATGCTAATGATATGTGAAGGCCACTCAACCACTCGCTATGACATGAACTGACCACCAGGGGGCAGAGAGTCGACCGGTCACTATGATGTGCACTGACCACCAGGGGGCAGATGCTCTGACCGGTAGATTAGCTTGCTGCTGGGGTCTGGCCAATTGAGACTGAGCGAGATGGGCCAGACACATCCTGGAGCCCTCCTGTGGTCCCTCCCCGGCCCCGATCCTCTACCAGTGGGGTCCCTCTACCTGATCTGCAGCTTCTCACAATCTGGGACCCCTCGAAGGATGTCAGAGAGCCAGTTTAGGCCCGATCCTGCAGGCCAGGCCAAGGGGACCCCACCCGTGCATGTGGGGTCCCTTGGCCTGGCTGGCGATGGGGGCCAACCAGGCCAGCCAGGGGGAGGAGCCATGGGTTGGCCGGCCCGCCCCAATCGAGGCCATCAGGGCTGACCGCCCAGCCCAGGGGGAGGTGCCGCAGGAAGTTGGCCAGCCACGGGAGGTTGGTTGTGGGAGTGCACTGACCACCAGGGGGAAGCTCCTACGTTGAGCATCTGCCCCCTGGTGGTCAGTGCATGTCGGTCATTCGGTCACTTAGGCTTTTATATATATAGATACACACACACACACACATATGCACACATATACACTTACATACATATACATGCTTATCACATGCACATCTCAAAACATATGAAAACGTTAAAGACCTAGAAAGCTGTGTGACGGAATCTCACCCCATCCCACCCCATCCTGACTCATCCCTTTGTCCAGCGCATCCACGCTGCACATGCTCCCCCCACCCCATTGGCCTCTCAGGAGCCTTCTAGGTCATCAGATCCATCGTCCTGGTATCACAGTGCTTGTGTGCAGGTGACCCTTGGTTTACCCTACAGCGGCCCCAAAGCACAAGAAGGGTGATGCTGGCCATTCGGACCTGCCACAGAGAAGCCGTGAAGTGCTTCCTTTAAGTGAACAGGTGGGTACAATACAATACAGTATTCTGAGAGAGAGGGACCCCTCACCATAACCTTTATTACAATATAATGTTGTAACTGCTCTACTTTATTACTAGTTATTGAAGTTCATACCTTACTGTGCCAATTTACAAATTAAATTTTATCACAGATGTGTATGGAAAGCAAAGAACATAGTATATACAGGGTTCGGTTATATCCATGGGGGTCTTGTAACATATCCCCCGTGGATAAGGGGGGGCCACTGTCATCTATTTTCTGGGATAATCATTAGGGAACCCTAAATTGCTTCAGGTGTTGACAAAAATGGGAACATCTGACCACTGAGTCAGTATTTTCATGTCCCCAAAGCATTCCCACTAATAGTGGCAGCAGGGATGTCATCTAGGCCACCTGCACTCTCCGCCAAGAATCAGACAGGATTATGGGAAATAATCCTATATAATAAAGAGATAATATGCAAATTGACCATCACTCCAACACAACATGGACGCCCCATGTGGTCAAAGATGGCCGCCCCCATGTGGACACAAGATGGCCAGCACAAGATGGCCAGCAGGGGCGGGCAGTTGCGGGGAACCAGGCCTGCAGGGAAGGACAGTTGGGGGCAACCAGGCCTGCAGAGGAGGGCAGTTAGGGGTAACCGGGCCAGCAGGGGAGGGCATTTAGGGGCGACCAGGCCAGCAGGGGAGGGCAGTCAGGGGTGACTGGCCCAGCAGGGGAGGACTGTTAGGGGCAACCAGGCTGGCAGGAGAGGGTAGTTAGGAGCAATCAGGCCAGCAGCGGAGCAGTTAGGCATCGATCAGGCTGGCAGGGGAGTGGTTAGGGGGTGATCAGGCTGGCAGGCAGAAGCGGTTAGGGGCAATCAGGCAGGCAGGCAAGCGGGCGGTTGGGAGCCAGCAGTCCTGGATTGTGAGAGGGATGTCCCAACAGCCCTTGAGGGGTCCCAGATTGGAGAGGTTGAAGACTGGCCTGAGGGACACACTCACACACCCCGTGCATGAATTTCACGCCTCTAGTGTTTCTCATAAGCTCCCTGGGAACCGGTCTGGGTAGGGATGCACGCAGCCCGGTGTGGACTCGCACACACTGCAGGGGCATGGCCACAGCCCCCGCCGGCTCTGGGTGGCCACCCGGTCACCTCTCCCATCTGCACCCTCACCGATGACGAGAGAGGAAGACACCGGCTGATGCTGATACAATGAGGAGGATTCAAGGGGGTTTCAACACGGGCCCGACGTGTGTCCGCGAAGGGATCTCCACCGGCCCAGAAGACAGCGGCCTGTCCCAGAGCTCCACTGGGCTCAAGGCGCGTATCAACCCGGAACGAGCCCGAGGAGACACACGGCAAAGCCGGGCGGAGCTGGGAGAGAGCGTACGTACACCAGGGGACAGAATCAAAAATCCGAAAGCTAGCATCCACTGAGACTGTCCTAACTGAAGGCGATGAGGTTTAAAACGTGCATAAACACAGAATTCTCCGCTGGAATGGGGGAAGTTGGGTCACCAGTCCCAGGAAGTAGAAGAAGGAACGGGGTTCCCCAGGGGCCTGGGAGGGTTTGGACTCAACGCAGCATCCTGGGAACCCTACAAAAACCAAAGCCTGGAGGACATCCCCGTGAGAGGCCTGGCGGTAGAAGCCTAGAATGTTCTTTTGAAAGCACGGGAATTATCCTTGCAGGCTCCCTCACCACTTTTGCACCAGAAGTCACATTCCTATTTTTTTTTAAATATCTATTTTTCATTGATTTTATTGATTTCAAAGAGGAAGGGGGAGGGAGAGAGAGATACACATCGATGATGAGAGAGAATCATGGATCGGCTGCCTCCTGCACGCCCCCTACTGGGAATCGAGCCTGCAAACCCGGGCATGTGCCCGGACCGGGCATCAAACCATGACTTCCTGGTTCACAGGTCGACGCTCAACCACTGAGCCACACCGGCCGGGCCCTGTGTCCATCTTAGCGCGACATGCCCTCCAGAAATCAGCATTTTCCTCTCCCCAAAACGCCAGCCTCCACGGAAACCCTCGCGATGCACTGGTGAATCTCTCAGCTTTGCCTTGCAGCCCGAGCTCGGGGCCAGCGGTCCTAAAAACCCTCGCACCTGACCCGGGATATGTCCTCGCTCTCTCCCCTCTCTCTCTGAGGTGTTAAAAGGCTACGTCTACTATGAGATCCATTTCTCTCTTTCCCCGCCCCCCCCCCCCCCCCGCCAGCAAGGACTTGCATGCCCATTTGTAACAGCCCCTAATATGCGCCTGCATTCGATTTTCCTGGCCCAGCTTGAAATTCTCTCATTCTAATTACCGGTTCAGTTTTCTCCTATCCCTCCCTGGAGATGTCTCAATTAGTGTACTTTTTCATACCGCCTGTCACCTCTGAGCCGCGAGGTGGGTCCACCCCCAATGGAAACCACGCGGAAAATAAATGAGGGGCCGTTCTGGGCGGCCGGGCCGAGGGTTGGGGTTCCTTTACCAACTAGCGCGCCTTTAATTGATGATAAATGGCTGGGAAAGTATCCTTATTAATCCGGCATCCCCCGATCCGGTCGCCGTACGGTGTCCCTTCATCACTCAAAAGGTACAGAGGAGGCCAGCCGGGCGCGGTCCCGGGCGCGGAACTTCCATTCAGAGAAAGAGGGCATGGAGCTAGTTAACATAGTGCTGGCCCACGTCGGAAATTAACTCTCCTCCTCCTCAAGACCACAGCGAAAAATGCCATTTGTCTCTTCGGTAATTACGCTTACGGGTAATTACATCCTATGGCTGCATACCGCGGATAGTTCAACGAAGGTACGGCTTTGTCCCCTGCCCCAGGACTCTTTCCATTCCAGCACGGAGGAAAGATGGAGCACAGTGACAGGTGGCTGTGTCCCCCGCACCCCACTCCCCGCCCCCCGTGTGTTTCCTGCATCAGTGAGAGCTGTGGTGCCTTCGAGCTGCCCTGGGATCCAGGGTCCTTCCCCAAGCCGCTCAGAATGTACAGGGTTTCCACTCCAAATTCACCCTTTTGCAAAGCAAGCTCACCCTAAAAGTTTACCCAAGGGTGAATTTGCTTTTGCAAAAGGGTGACCTTGACGTGGAAAAGCTGTAGAAACACACAGAGGGCACGTGGGACGTCAAACCATTGCCCACCCACTAAGATCGCTTTGGTCATCAAGGAAGGCATCAAGGAGAAGGCCCGAGAGGTCCCCCGCCCCTTCTCTCTGCGGCTGCAGCCACGTTCAGTCTAACTGAAACCACGTGTGACCTCGTCCTGTCGCCGTCACTCTCGTCTATCGCAATGGACTTTTAAAATACCCTATATCATAATCCTATATAATAAAAGGGGAATATGCAGATTGACCATCACTCCAACACACAAGATGGCTGCCCCCATGTGGACACAAGATGGCCACCACAAGATGGCCAGCAGGGGAGGGCAGTTGAGAGGGACCAGGCCTGCAAGGGAGGGCAGTTGGAGGCGATCAACCCTGCAGGGGAGGGTAGTTAGGGGTGACCAGGCCAGCAGAGGAGGGAAGTTGGGGGCAAACAGGCTGGCAGGGGAACAGTTAGACATCAATCAGGCTGGCATGGGAGTGGTTAGGGGGTGATCAGGCTGGGAGGCAGAAGCGGTTAGGGGCAATCAGGAAGGCAGGCAGGCGAGCAGTTGGGAGCCAGCAGTCCTGGATTGTGAGAGGGATGTCCGACTGCCCGTTTAGGCCCGATCCCACTGCCCTAAACAGGCAGTCGGACATCCCTCGAGGGGTCCCAGATTGGAGAGGGTGCAGGCTGGGCTGAGGGACACTCCCCCACCCCCGTGCACGAATATCGTGCACTGGGCCTCTAGTCCAATATAATAATCCTATATAATAAAAGGGTAATATGCAAATAGACCACACGGCAGAACAACTGAACAACCAATCAAAGCATAATATGCTAATGATATGCTAAGGCTGCTCAACTGCTCGCTATGACTTGCACTGACCACCAGGGGGCAGACAGTCAACTGGTGGGCCAATTGCTATGACGTGCACCAACCACCAGGGAGCAGATGCTCTGACCGGTAGGTTAGCTTGCTGCTGGGGTCTGGCCAATCGGGACTGAGCGAGACGGGCCGGACACGTCCTGGAGCCCTCCCATGGTCCCTCCCTGGCTCAATCGTACACCAGGCCTCTAATACATATATATGTATATATACAGTATTGATTTCAGTGAGGAAGGGAGGGAGAGATAGAAACATCAGTGATGAGAGGGAATCACTGATCGGCTGCCTGCACGCCTCCTACTGGGGATCAAGCCCACAACCCAGGCATATGCCTTTGACTAGTATCAAACCTGGGACCCTTCAGTCCACAGGCTGACACTCTATCCACTGAGCCAAGCCGGCTAGGGCTAGGTCCTCATTAAGGTTTCTATCTCTCCCTCCCTCTCCCTTCCTCTCTGAAATCAATAAAACATACTTTAAAATAAATAAATAAAAGTAAATGCTGCTCTGAAGCCACGCTGCAGCCCAGAGGTAGCATCCTTCCTGCCCCGGCTCCCAGCCTGCCGAGCGCAGCGCTTCCCATAAAGAAACGCGGAATTAAAAAATCATCACCGCCCGTCGCCGAGCGGCTGGAGAGCCGCCCGTACGGCCCTCTCGTGAGGCGATTTGGCCATGGGCACTGAGAGCCATAAAAACACGGACGGTGAAACTTTCATGAAGGAGCGATTCAAACACCGCGTAACGGCTGTTACATAAAACAGCGGGGACAAAGGGGGGGTGGGGAAGAACCTACGAGTTCAAAATTGGAGGCTGTTCAAATTAATAAGCGTCCCATTCGTTTGACGGATCAGTACGTGGCCCTTGAAAGGGACGGCTAGGGAGACTGCGCAAGATCTGAACAACTGGTTACGGCATTAGGTTTAAAAACTCCGAAGGTAAATCAGAAAATAAACGTGAGCACAAAAGCCACACTGAAATACCAACAGCGCGACTGGGTTAAAAGGAAGAGGTGAAGGCTCATCATTTCCTGGTCTCTATTTTTCAAATTTTCTGCAATGCATTTATGTCCTTTCTAATAAAACATATACATTAATCTGGTATGAAAAAAGAAAAAATAGCAACTCTTGCAAATGTGGGCCTATCCAATGAATCTAAAACGAGTGGCGCCCGGCCAGCAGGCCTCAGCGGTTGAGTGCTGACCTGTGAACCAGGAGGTCATGGTTCGATTCCCAGTCAGGACACATGCCCAGGTTGCAAGTTTGATCCCCAGTAGAGAGCATGCAGGAGGGCAAGCGATCATTGATTCTCCCTCATCATTGATGTTTCTATCTCTCTCTCTTCTTCTCCTTTCCTCTGTGAAATCAATAAGAATATTTTTAAAAAAAATAAATAAACCTAGAAAGGCTCCCTCGGGAACTCTCACAGTGCAAAGGGTTCATGCGGTCCTTCCCATTCATTCCACTTCATCATACGTGCATCCTTCGAATGGGATCCACCTCCAGGAGGCAGAGTCTCCTGGCAACGGCACGGGCTCTGAATCAAGGCAGATCTTGTGTTCGGAGGCGCTACCTGTATGACTTTGGGCGAGTTACTTAACCTCTCTGAGCCTCGGTTGGTCATCTGTAAAATGGGCACAATATCCACTTCAGCGTTTCGTTATGGAGACTGAATAAGACAGACACTGATCTATGAAGAATCTAACACAGAGCCAGGGACAGGGCGGGGCAATAAAAGGCAGCTCTCGACATTGCCCACCCTGTACTAAGTTTTTTTTTTTTTTCTTTCCTTTCAGAAAAAAAGAAGGGAAGACTGAGGTGAGACTTTCCCAACTCCATCACCTCTGGCATTGGGGCGTGACCATTCTTCAGTGGGGGGCAGGTGTCTGTCCTGGGGATGACAGGATGCTCCCTCCGTTCCCTGTTCTCTGATTCCCGCTCAGCATCCCAACGCAGGACAGTTCAGAGCCTAATTATTCTAAGAAGTGTTACCTTCACCCACCTTCACGGGGAAAATATCCGTACAAATGATGGCAAGCTTTGCAAATGTTGCTGGCAGGAGAGAGGAAAATCAATTCTTTTTATGGCTGTTCCCCCACTTACCTCCCTCCTCTTTTCCTCTTTTTCGCCTAATTGGCCAAAAAGAAACGAAAACGAGCCCACTTTTTCAAGCTGCTCGGTGGTGATGGGAATTTCTGGCCATCCCCTGCTTTTTTTTTTTTTTTTTTTCTTTTTTTTTTTTTGCTTTTCCCTGACTCGACCCTGATCATTCCTTTAGGTCCTTCGGGAATACATTTCCGCTGACAGCGCTCTCACGGTTTGTGGGTTTTTTTGTTTGTTTGTTTTCCTAGGGGGTCCTCCCTGGGCAATGCCTCACGGTCACTTGCATCTGGGAGAGAGACGTTCTCTGAAGATCAACTGTCCCTCCCTCTCAGGCCCAGAGCATTCCGCTCCTGGGCCCCCCCGTCCGGTTCCACGTGGCGTAAGGGTGAGCCCTTTCCCCGCAATTCTCTCCCTGGACTGGGAGCTCTCGGCGAGGGGTTTCCCCCCCCCCCAGGCCCCTCTGAGTCTCAGAGCCGGGGACAAGTCTGACACGTGGAAAGGTCACACACGTGGTGAAACAAACAGATGGTCAAACGAGAGAGCGCCTAGATTCTTTATTGGAAACTAGAGGCCCGGTGCACAAAATTCGTGTCCCTCCGCCTGGCCTGTGCCCTCTCACAGTCTGGGAGCCCTGGGGGGATGTCCGACGGAGGCGGGAGAGGCTCCCACCACCGCCGCTGTGCTCACCAGCCATGAGCCCGGCTTCTGGCTGAGCGGCGCTCCCCCTGTGGGAGTGCACTGACCACCAGGGGGCAGCTCCGGCGTTGAGTGTCTGCCCCCTGGTGGTCAGCGCGCATCATAGTGACCAGTCATTCCACCATTCGGTCATTTGCATATTAGCCTTTTCTTATGTAGGGCTGACAATGGATTGGAAGCCATTTAAAAACAACAACAATGCCCGGGTTGCGGGCCCGATCCCCAGTGTGGGGAGTGCAGGAGGCAGCCGATCCATGAATCTCATCACTGATGTTTCTATCTCTCTCTCCCTCTCCCTTCCTCTCTGAAATCAATAAAATATATACATTTTAAAACTTACTTATAATAACAGTGTGTAAAGTTACATCATAAAGCTACTGCAAACCAGCATACAGGACAGGATCCCCGATGGGGAAATATGTTTTATGTTTCTAGGCATTTTCAGAGAACGCATGTTACCTGTAGTTTCTCTCAAGGACACAAGAGATTCACGGCTAAAAATGCAGGTTCCAGAGCCAGACGGACTCGATCCCTTCCAAAGTTACTTAACTGGAGAAGTTATTTGATTTCCCTGTGCCTCAGTTTCCTCCTATAAGAACATGGTTGGTAGTTGTTCCTACTCCACAGACGGTTTTGTTCATGTGCTAATAATAGTCAATGATTCTAGATAGAGTACAGCGCCTACCCAGAAGCCCCTGCAAATGTTATCTACTGTTATGAATTGTTATGATTAGGGGTGGATGATGGGTGATTTCAAGTCTCCACTCCATTCTTCTTTATAATCTATATAAGGAAGAGGGAATATGCAAATTGACTATCATGCCCTCGCACAAGATGGCCGCCCCAATGGGGTCACAAGATGGCCATGCCCATGTCATCACAAGATGGCCACCCCTTGTCATCACAAGATGGCCGCCCCCATGTTGATAAGGCTGGCAGGGGAGTGGTTAGGAGGTGATCAGGCAGGCAGGCAGGCAAGCAGTTGGGAGCCAGCAGTCCCGGATTGTGAGAGGGATGTCCGACTGCCGTTTTAGGCCCGATCCCGGGAGTCGGACATCCCCCGAGGGGTCCCAGATTGGAGAGGGTGCAGGCTGGGCTGAGGGACACCCCCACCCCAGTGTACGAATTTCGTGCACCAGGCCTCAAGTTTCTACATAAAACTGTACGACTCATAATCATGAAGAAACAAAATAATTTCTTAATCCCCTGCAGCCGAGGAGATGAATTCAATGAGGAGATTAATGAGAACGACTTGGCGGTAATCAACACAATCCGCTATTTCTTGAACGAAATCAAATAAAATGCAGCCCACTCCCGATTCTGCAGTAGGCACGGTCATTTGTCTGCGGCTAATCGTGCCTTCCCGTGTTTCACTGGCCTCATTAAGCACGGGATACAGCGTCGTACGTTACAGCTCTGTCTCGCGTCTGTTAGCTTTCTCTCCCACAGTCAACGGCTCAGCAAGAGCCTCGTAAACCGATTCCCTTAAGGATCTTTCCAGTCCGGAAGGTGCGAATCGATGACACGGGGAACTCGGAGGCGAGGCCGGCGGCTCTAACTCAGAGGGGGCCACTGTGCCGCCAACACACGCGGTGAGGGCCAAAGGCTGAGGATGGCGTTTCGTGTCCAGTTTGGGCACCTCCTGGGCACCTCAGCGCCCTCTGTCCGAGCCATCCGGGTCCTCGTCCACCTGGCCACACATAACAGGGCCTGGAGGTGAGGGGTCCTTAACTTAGGGCTGCATGGAGATACATGTTTGTTTGTGTGTTTTTTTTAATATACTAGAGGCCCGGTGCACAAAAATTTATGCACGTGGAGGGTCCCTCAGCCTGGCCTGCACCCTCTCACAATCCGGGACTCCTCGGGTAGGGTCCCTAGGCCTGGCCTGAGATCAGGGCCTATCTGGGCTTTACGTTCCTCAGCTGCAGGCAGCTGGCCCCACCCCCACCACTGCCACAGCTTGCCATCTGTGCAGCGCTGCCCCCCCCCCTCCCCTGCCACTGGTGGCTTCCCTCTGCAGGCAACGAACATGGGGTGCAATGGCTTGGCTGGCCTGGGCCTCCCTCTGTGGGGTGATCCCTGGCCAGCCGCTCACCTGCCACAGAGTCGCCGCTAGTGCCTTGGGCCTCCCACTTTCTTTTCTAGGAGGCGGGGCCAGCCCTGCGAGGGGCCGTCTGCCTACCTGATCACCCCTAACCACTGGCCTGCCTACCTGATCACCCCTAACCACTCTGCCTGCCTGCCTGATCACCCCTAACGGCTTGCTGGGGGGCGGGGCCAGGCCTGCGAGGGGCCTTGTAAAATGCACCTGCGGCTCTAGCCAGTTTGGCTCGGTGGATAGAGTGTCGGCCTGTGGACTGAAGGGTCCCGGGTTCGATTCCGGTCAAGGGCACGTGCCCAGGTTGCAGGCTGGATCCCCAGCGGGGGGGGGGGGAGGTGCAGGAGGCAGCCAATCAATGACTCTCTCATCATTAATGTTTCTCTCTCCCTCTCCCTTCATCTCTGAAATCAATATGAATGAATGAATGAATGAATGAATGAATGAATGAATGAAATGCACCCACACCTGGATCTCTTAACCAACAAACCTGGGGCCTGAGGATTGTATCTCACAATGAAAGCTCAGGACCACTAGGTTAGCCGTCCAAGGACAGTACGAAGGTGAACCACCAGAGGGCGCAAGAGATCACCGAGCCCTGAGGACTCTGTGATGAGGTCCGGGGACTTCCCATTCACCCGAGGACAGTACGAGGACAGTACGGAGGGCATAAAAGGCACCGTAACCTCCAAAAAAATGCATCCACCTCCCAGAAACCCTCACTCGGTCTCACTGAAGCCTGGCCATGGGGAGGACACTGCATTGCCATCGGTGCTGCGTCGCTATTTGGTACTCTCGGTAATTTTGGTAAATTAATCCCAGAGAGGCTCAGATCTGCCAGGAGCTGGCCCAGCAGCCGGGCTCCAGACGGCAGGCGTCCTGTCCCCGGGCCTTCCCTCCCCCACACAGTCACGCCCACCGCAGCCTGTCCTGGGCCATCCCTGGGTGCCGGGTGGCTCTCCTCTCTCTTCAGAGGCAGCCAGTCTGCTCACGGCGCCGCCGGGAAGCCCTCCTCCCGTTTCCTGCCGTCATTCTAGGGACCAGACAGGAACAGGGTGGTAAGCTGCCTTGCACAGCACACAGCACCGATTATGATACAACGACCGTTTATGCAAAGCCACAAAGCCAGCGGGAGGAGAGCTTGTGACCACATGCATTATTTCTTTTTAACATAAAATGGAAACCAGATGCGAGGTTTCCAGAAATGTCTGGAGTGCCTAGTGCAGGGGTCCTCAAACTTTTTATTTTTTTTTAAATATATTTTATTGATTTTTTACAGAGAGGAAGAGAGAGGGATAGAGAGTTAGAAACATCGATGAGAGAGAAACATCGATCAGCTGCCTCCTGCACACCTCCTACTGGGGATGTGCCCGCAACCAAGGTACGTGCCCTTGACCGGAATCGAACCTGGGACCCTTGAGTCCGCAGGCCGACGCTCTATCCACTGAGCCAAACCGGTTTCGGCGAAACTTTTTAAACAGGGGGCCAGTTCACAGTCCCTCAGACCGATGGAGGGCCGGACTATAGTTTAAAAAAAAAACTATGAACAAATTCCTATGCACACGGCACATATCTTATTTTGAAGTAAAAAAACAAAACGGCAAAAACACCCGCATGTGGCCCGCGGGCCGTAGTTTGAGGACGCCTGGCCTAGTGCGTGGGCCTGATGGACGGAGATACTGCAACAGGCTGGAGGCCACGGCCGGCTCAGGCGCAATCCCGCCCCAAAAAGTGCTGTCCGCAGAGGCTCGCCCTCCCCCCTCCCCCCCCGCCCCCCGGCCCCGGGTCCTGTCCGTGGAAGAGCCGGAGCCGTCCACAGGCAGCCCGTGGACAGTCTGACCAACGTGAACTCCCATTACCAACAACAAGCGCTGCCCACACGCTCTGTGGGGAAGCGTTCATCGCTAATCAATTCGATTGATCGCCGTTTATTAAGTAAAAACCTGCTTTCTAAACACTCCCTAAACGGTGTTTTTGCCGGCTGCTAGAAAACAGGAGAGGAATTAGAGCTTTTCCTTTAAATCCAAGGGAGTGGGGGAGAAAAATGCAAGAGTGCACATTTTTAAAGGCATTAGGAGGGTATGGACACGAGGGTATATCCACCCCCGCCCGGCCCAATCCAGCTGGCACGTTCCCACGGAGACCTCCCCACACCTCCCGCCATTCCTCGGATCCACAAGCCGCTGGGACCCGCTCAGAGGCGACCACTGATGGCGGAGATTATGGGATGTCTGCATCCCACCGGCTGTGAAATTGATCGGCTCCATTCAGCACCTCGGATGGGAAATCAATGGCTGGCGGGCGGGTCAGGGGCCGCGATAAGTGACCACAGAGGACGCCTGGGAGAACAATGCTCTCAACCGCCCCCGAGTGCTCTACGTGTAAGCAAACGACGCACCGCAAACCCCAGCCGGCCCGGGTGCCACACGGAGGGGTCGGGGCCCTTCTGTGAGTGTGGTGGCATCCACGGAGGGCGGGTCCGGCCTGCTCAGGGTGAAGGGTCTTTCTAAAGGTGGCCACCCAGAACTAGCTGGTGTGGCTCAGTGGATAGAGCATCGGTCTGCAGACTGAAGGGTCCCGGGCTCAATTCCAGCCAAGGGCCCATGCCTGGGTCGCGGGCTCACTCCCCAGTAGGGGGCGTGCAGGAGTCAGCCAATCAATGATTCTCATCATTGATGTTTCTAGCTCTCCCTCTCCCTTCCTCTCTGAAGTTAATAAAAATATATTTATTTTTTTAAAAAGAAAAGAAATATAAACAGTGTGCTCAGTGGTTGAACGTCGACCTATGAACCAGGAGGTCACGGTTCGATTCCCGGTCAGGGCACATTCCCCGGGTTGTGGGTTCGATTCCCAGTAGGGGACATGCAGGAGGCAGCGGATCCATGATTCTCCCTCATCATGGATGTTTCTCTCTCTCTCTTCCTCTCCCTTCCTCTCTGAAATCAATAAAAATACATATTTTTTAAAAAGAAATATAAACCACGGTATCACCATTGGATACCAAAGAAACAGGTGCTTTTCTCCACCTGGAAAATGGACCTCAGAGTCCGGAGGGCAGGGAGGCCGCTGGGCTGGGAAACAGCGGGGCTGGGGGTGAAATATCTACACGTCACAGCCTCCACAGACGTGCAGGGAAGAGGGAAACTTTTAATAGGAGCGGCCCCATCAAAGCAACTCATAATTAGGTACAAATATGGACCATGGCTCAGCGCTTCTGTACACATGAGAGGCCCCAGGGTGCTCGTGTCACATATGTGGTCCCAGAGTGACCCCTAGTGTTAAAAGGGAAGGAATTTCTTTTTAAAATAACATCAAAAATTGGCATCTCTTATGGAGCCTCCCTACCCCTAAGGAATCTTCATCATGTGATGAGATACAGATGTGATCTTTTTTTAAAAAATATGTATTTTTATTGATTTTTTACAGAGAGGAAGGGAGAGGGATAGAGAGTTAGAAACATCGATGAGAGAGAAACATCGATCAGCTGCCTCCTGCACACCCCCCACTGGGGATGTGCCCGCAACCAAGGTACATGCCCTGGACCGGAATCGAACCTGGGACCCTTCAGTCCACAGGCCGATGCTCTATCCACTGAGCCAAACCGGTTAGGGCCAGATGTGATCTTTATACATATGTTTTTTAATTGATTTCAGAGAGGGAGAGAGAGATAGAAACATCAGTGATGAGAATCATTGATCGGCTGCCTCCCGCACGCCCCACACAGGGGATCGAGCCCGCAACCCAGACATGTGCCCTTGACTGGAATCGAACTGTGACCTCCTGGTTCCTAGTTGATGCTCAACCACTGAGCCATACCAGCCGGGCAAGGATTTATCTTACTTATGGCGTTAACACCCACAGACTCCCCCGGGACACAGGGAAAACTGATATCGGTAAAGACGCGGCCATGGCCTCCACACCTCCTGGGAGGGGAGGGGACACGGTTACCATGGCTTTCCACATGCAAACTGGAGCTGCAGTCCCTTCATTGGAGGGTTAAGGAGCCCACTGTGAGCTGAGGGCCAGGTTGGGACTCAGGTCTCCCAGACCCTGACTCCTAAGTCTCTGGAAATAGCATCCGATCTTCTATCCCATTCAATGAACTTTTGCCTGAGAGCAGTATCGCATTTTATGAAGTGGGCGTTGTTGGTGTGTGTGTGTGTGTGTGTGTGTGTGTGTGTGTGTGTGTGTTTTATGAGTTACAAACAGTAGGCACTTGACCTGGAACCATCAGAGGGGCTCCAAGATTCCCATCACTGTCTCATCCAACTCCTAGGGTTTGGGGGGTTACGACCGCCCATTAGCTGGTTCTGTGACCTTTAACAGGCCACTTCACCTCCTCGGCGGAGTTTCTACTTCCATAATAAGACCACCCTCCATCCGACAGCGCACAGCCTCGGGCCCTCGCCTCTCGGTCGCCACGAGACATGTTTTCAAAAGCTCGCCTACACACCCACCTGCAGATCCCACCCACCCCCACCCCCAGAATCCCCGGCGCTGCGGGTCTAGATGTGGCCTGGGGACTGCATTTTTAAAAAATATATATATTTTATTGATTTTTTTACAGAGAGGAAGGGAGAGGGAGGATAGAGAGTTAGAAACATCGATGAGAGAGAAACATCGATCAGCCGCCTCCTGCACACTCCCCTCCTGGGGATGTGCCCGCAACCAAGGTACGTGCCCTTGACCGGAATCGAACCTGGGACCTTTCAGTCCGCAGGCCGACGCTCTATCCACTGAGCCAAACCGGTTTCGGCTGCATTTTTATAGGGAGCATCCCTTGAAAGTGTGGGTGCAGGTGGTCAGAGAACTTCATGCAAACACACACACACACACACACACACACACACACACACACACCAGTTCATGCCTTTTCTCACCCAGCATTCTATCAACCAACAAGTTCGCAAACTACGGAAAAGAGAAAGGAAGGGTAGTAACAACGAATCAGGCGGCGTAGACAGAAGAATCCAGCCAGAGTCTCATCAAAAACTAGCCCTGGCTGGTGTGGCTCAGTGGCTAGAGCGTCGGCCTGCAGACTGAAGGGTCCCGGGTTCGATTCCGGTCAAGGGCACATGCTTCGGTTGCAGGCTCGATCCCCAAGCCCTGGTCGGGGCGTGTGCAGGAGGCAACCAATCGATGTGTCTCTCTCGCATCGACGTTTCTCTCTCTGTCTCTCCCCCTCCTTCCACTCTCTCTCTCTAAAAATCAATGGAAACGCATCCTCCGGTGAGGATTTTAAAAAAAAAAGAACGGTGTGTGTTGCACATGCTGCTTTCCTTTCTCCCTGAAGAGAAACGTCCCTCCCCGCCCTGACCGGAGGCCCCACTTTCGCGATGTCACAGCCTGCCGACCGAACACCAGACCCCAGGTCCCCCGTGCGCCGCTGTCCGCGGCACCAGAAGCGTCATTCTGACATCGACCCCCCCACCCGTCGGGGCGTCCGCCGCGCGTGTCGCCAGCCAAATCAATCCACGCCCGCTCCGCACGGGTGGACACCGAGACTAATAAATCACTGGCCCGTGCTCAGCCCACGGATGGTAAGGGTGGTTCAATGCAGGTAATTATTTTTTTTTTTTAAATGACTTTGGGAGCAAAAAAAAAAAAAAATCAAAACCTGGGAGTATGTGTCTAATGGAAAAGGGCTGCCCAGAGGTTTGGGAGCGCTAATGCCTCCAGGAGCCGGGGAAAGGCCGCCGAGCCTGACGGGGCCTGATGGACAGAATCGATCTCTTCTCCTCCAACGTCACTGGGCCCCGGACCCGCACCCCTCGGTCCCCCCGCCCCTCCCACCGGGCCAGGCGGCGGAGGCGGGGCCGGAGCACCCTCCAGCTCTAATGTGTTTGCCGAAAAGAGCCCCCCACCGGCCCATCCATCACCACGCCTGTCAGCCCCGAGAAGGTGTTGAGACAGGGGCAGGGTTCGGGAAAGCCGGTGGATGGAAGAAAGGCCACGTGCTAACCCCACACGCTCGGCGGGGGTGCGCGGGGGGGGCATCTGCATGGCGCTTCTGCAAACTCAAAGGCCTACAGTCACCACAAAGGATGGTCTGACATTCAACCTTCAACAAAAACCAGTCTAGGCCCTGACCGGTGTGGCTCAGTGGATAGAGCATCGGCCTGCGGACTGAAGGGTCCCAGGTTCGATTCCGGTCAAGGGCATGTACCTTGGTTGCGGGCACATCCCCAGTGGGGGGTGTGCAGGAGGCGGCTGATGGATGTTTCTCTCTCATCGATGTTTCTAACTCTCTATCCCTCCCCCTTCCTCTCTGTAAAAAATCAATAAAATATTTTAAAAAAAGAAAAAAAGAATTGACCTTGAGCTGTGAGAGATCACAAGGGGTGCACTTTAGAACTGGCTGAAGCCCACACATTTTTTTTTAAAATATATTTTGTTGATTTTTTACAGAAAGAAAGGGAGAGGGATAGAGAGTTAGAAACATGGATCAGCTGCCTCCTGCACACCTCCCACAGGGGATGTGCCCGCAACCAAGGTACATGCCCTTGACCGGAATCGAACCCGGGACCTTTCAGTCCACAGGCCGATGCTCTATCCACTGAGCCAAACCAGTTAGGGCATGAAGCCCACACATTTTATCAAGCGGCCTGGGAGCGAAGGGAAGCCGGAACTTCAGGAGACACACAGGTTGCACATCGGCACCAGTTCCCAGGAGGACGGCTGTGGCCATCACAGGCCAGTGGGTGAGCGCACGGGTCCGGGCAGCGGCCTGACTTGACCTCACACCTGGATGCTGATGAAGCAGCACTTAATCCTGCTCCTACGTTCACTCATCTCCAGTCCTGACAGCCACAGGGCACGGCGGGGGAGGAAGAGAACAACTGTTTTTTATTTACTTTCTAATCTATTTGCGTTGATGTCAGAGAGGAAGGGAGAGGGAGAAGAGAGAGAGAAACACCAATGATGAGAGAGAATCATGGATCGGCTGCCTCCTGCACGCCCCCCACTGGGGATCGAGCCCACGACCTGGGCATGTGCCCTGACCGGGAATCGAACTGTGACCTCCTCCTGGTTCATGGGTCGACGCTCAACCCCTGAGCCACGCGGTCTGTTTTATAGAATGCGCCGATTCCCGCTTTGATCCTAAAAACATCAAAGTCGGTGCCTGGGGGGTGACAATGACCACAAACTGAACCGCAGTTAGTTGTGTCAACCCCAAAGACTGTTGAAGACTTTGCTGTGTTTATAAGCTCTAATCTCTTACCGGTAACAACAACTCAAAATGTGGAAAACTGAACACACACACACACACAAACACACACCCAGGGCTCAACACACACACACATACACACACACACAGACACACACACAAACACACACCCAGGGTTCAAAATACACACACACACACACACACACACAAACACACACCCAGGGTTCAAAATACACACACACAGAGTTCAACACACACACACACACACACACACAAACACACACCCAGGGTTCAAAATACACACACACACACACACACACACACACACACCCAGGGTTCAAAACACACACACACAGAGTTCAACACACACACACACCCAGGGTTCAACACACACACACACACACAAACACACACACACCCAGGGTTCAAAATACACACACACACACACACACACACACACACACACACAGTTCAACACACACACATAAACACACAAACACACACCCAGGGTTCAAAACACACACACACAGAGTTCAACACACACACACACCCAGGGTTCAAAATACACACACACAGAGTTCAACACACACACACACCCAGGGTTCAAAAAACACACACACACACACACACACACACACACAGAGTTCAACACACATACACCCAGGTCTCAACACACACACACACACACACACACACACACACAGGGTTCAAAACACACACACACAGAGTTCAACACACACACACATACACCCAGGACTCAACACACACACACGGTTCAACACACACACACACACACACACACACACAGAGTTCAACACACATACACCCAGGGCTCAACACACACACACACACACACACAGGGTTCAAAACACACACACACAGAGTTCAACACACACACACATACACCCAGGACTCAACACACACACACGGTTCAACACACACACAGAGGGTTCAACACACACACACACACACACACACACATGCACACGCACACATGCACGCACGCACACACAGGAGCTCACCCAGGGCTGTGGCTTCCTGCAGCCCCCAGGGGCAATAAGCCAAACAGCCACAGCTCACTTAGCGCCTTTTCACCCCAAAGCCCGCGGGGGGAGGGGCTGAAGACGCCATCACCACTGAGCCGCCCGGCCAGCGGCGCCCAGCACGGGGGAGAAGGAACGGAAGGACCAGGCTGAGCGGCCCTCGCCCACGGGCCAGACGCTGCGGCACGCACTCAGGCGCCCTGAGTGTCTGTCCGGGCCGTACCACACGAGCGGCACCACAGAGAGAGAGACAAGGCGTATTAAAGGTACCAACCAGAAGCCGGCATCCGGCACAGACCCACAAAACAATCCTCGCCACGGCCGTCTGAAACGTCCTCACGCTCCTTCTCGGCCACCGGCCCAACTCACCGGGGGTGGGGGGCGAGACCCGAGGGTGGGAAGACGGTTGGGGTTCAGCCCAATAATGAAAAGAGGGCATACAATTTGTTCACATTGCACATCTCACCTCGGGCCGGGGGGGGGGGGGGCGGGCGGTGGTGACCTGGTTCAAGACCCCGAGTGGGACTCAAGGTCACACCCAGGGGGAGTCCTTCTCTCAGCTCCCTGACCATCCGGGTGGAAATTAAAGATCCCAGGATACTTCTCCAAATTGCACAGGGCATCACCCCGCTGCCTGGCGCCCGTTTCAATAAAATCGAGATTAATGTTCCCAGCTGGGCGCCAGCCGTTCCCTAATATAGAGGGGAGTCTGTCCTCGGAGCACTGGGAGTCCTTCATAACCCACAGCGGACCCTCCGATACTAGTCCACACAGAGGCTGCGCGGTGCTGTGAAAACGCCCGTTCCACTGCACTTTGTAACGGAATTTATCCAGACAGAAGCAAGCGGTCGCTCAACAGAAGTGTCCCGTAAGGAGCAAACTCGCAGGGGTAGTTCCTATCGGGGGGACTGAGAGCCACGAAAACTCAAAATTCCAAAACAGTAACTTGTTTATTTTCTTTTTTATTTTTGCTAAGCCTCACCCGAGAGTATTTTTTCATTGCTTTTATTTTATTTTTTTTAAATATATCTTTATTGATTTCATAGAGGAAGGGAGAGGGAGAGAGAGATAGAAACATCAACGATGAGAGAGAATCATGGATCGGCTGCCTCCTGCAGGCCCCACACTGGATTCCCGAGTCCCGGTGTGGACGAAATCTTCCCACGGGCCGGGAACAGCTGCCTCAGGCTGCACAGCAAAAACATGAAGTTCAGGTCCAGACCCAGAGCATGTGCTTTCCAGAGTGGCCCCTTCTCCCTCGTTAGAAAACCTGATCGCTCCTGAGTCAGAGTCCCAAACCAGTGATGCTCAACTCAGAAGCCATGGGCAAGTTCAACCAATAAGCAGAAAAGGAAAAAAAATTAGCTAAAAAAAGGGGGTTTCTGATTAGGAACCTGCTTTCCTGGAGCATGTGCGATTGGGTCCAATATCCCTGCATAGACTTCGCGAAGGGTCTGCAGCTCTCACGTTTTTAGCGGGAAAGTCTTGCTCGCAGGCACACAGAAAACACATAATTCTTGAGCCTCCTGAGAAGACTTAACTTTGGAGATGCTTCTGGCAGAGAAGTCCTACAGGCCCTGCTTTCTGTAGGTAAGCCCATCTACACTCATAAAAGAGAAACATGCAAATTGACCATCACTCCGCTACGCCCACCAGCCAATCAGGAGGGAATATGCAGATTAGAGGGACAAAGATGGCGGCCGCCCAGCTTTCTCCAGGCACTTGGAATGTGAACCGTAACCCGATTTTCCAGCAGAGACGTGGGTGGGGGTCAGAGGCCTGGTGTGCAATTCACAGGGTGTGTCTTGCCCTCATCGCTGACGACAAACACACCACCCTGAGCTAGCTGGACCCAGGTTAATGGCGTGGGTATCACATATCCTGAATTCCCCGGAGGATACACGTATGCCAATGTCGCTCTCACATGCTCTTGCTCTACTTAAAGCTTGGAGTGATGAATAGGGGCGCCGAGGGGGCTCGCAGGAGCTGTGAAATACGCTCCCGATAGATTACAAACTACTTTGAGCAAAAATTAGAAAATGTAATCACTACTTTATCATCTAAAACTGGCTCTCACTGCTGGAGGCTGATTTTTGTAGGTTTAATACACAGCAGGTTATGCTTTATGGATCTGTCCGCCGAAATGCTTTGCTGGGCGTTTCCATCAAGATGAGCTCAGCAACGAGATGGTTAGGGGGCCTGGGCAGGGGTGTGGCTGTCCTTGGTACTGAGCTGGACATTCATAATTCTTTTTTTTTAATGTTTTTATTGATCTCACAGGGGAGAGAGAGAGAGAGAGAAACATCAATGAAAGATAATCATTCATCAGCTGCCTCCCACACCCCCCACTGGAGACCAAGCTTGCAACCCTGGCATGTGCCCTGAGTGGGAATCAAACCGAAACCTCCTGGTGTATAGGACGATGCTCAACCAATTGAGCCACACTGGCCGGGCCTGGAAGATCATAATTCTTGAGCCTCCTGAGAAGACTTAACTTTGGAGATGCCTCTGGCAGAGAAGTCCTACAGGCCCTGCTTTCTGTAGGTAAGCCCATCCATACTAATAAGAGAAACATGCAAATTGACCATCACTCCGCTACGCCCACCAGCCAATCAGGAGGGAATATGCAAATTAGAAGGACAAAGATGGCGGCCGCCCAGCTGCTCCAGGTGCAGAGTGGCCTGGCGGGGCAGGATGCCTGCTGTGAGAGGGAGGGCAGAAGCGGGGGGGGGAGGAACAAAGGGATCTACAGGAGTGACACTCCAGCGCAGTGACGATGAAGACTGCAGACTCTGGAGTCTGCAGCGAAGACGAAGATAGCAGACTCCTGCTGGAGTCTGCAGTGAAGACGAAGAAGGCAGACTCCGGCCAGAGCGAAGGCCTGGGTCCTGGGTGCTGGAGGAAAGCCGGTGCTGGAAGCCAAGGGAAGGAAGGCCCATTGCACGAATCTCTTCGTGCAACAGGCCTCTAGTAAAGTTAATAAAATCAACAAGGAATGGAAAGACCATGCAGAGCCAGAGTTGCCCTTGAAATTCTCTCGAGTAGCATAGTGAGCAAGGTAATAATAATAATAATAATAATAATACCTAACACTGCCTGGCCAGTGTGGCTCAGTAGCTGAGTGTAGACCTATGAACCAGGAGGACACAGTTCGATTCTCGGTCAGGGCACACGCCCGGGTTGCGGGCTCCATCCCTAGTACGGGGCGTGCAGAAGGCAGCCGGTCAATGATTCTCTCTCATCACTGATGTTTCTATCTCTCTCTCTATCTCTCTCTCTCTCCCTTCTTCTCTAAAATCAATAAAAATATATATATTTTTAAAATATTTTCCACCCAAACACGTTGCACGACAGTTTGGAGTAAAAGATTCGTCCTGCCCCGATCACCCCAAAATGGACCAAAGGAGGTTAAAGTGCATGACCTCTCCTGAATATAGTGTCACTGAGGAGCCTATTGCAGAGGCATCGACAGTTCATCACCCACACGCAGCAGCACTAAATAAAAACGGTCCTGGGAAAGCATTATGTAGGCCTCGAATCACATTTTATATTATTCCCCAAAGTGATAAAGGATAAAACGGTCAACAATTTTCTCCGAGTGAGAAGACTACAGACAAAACGAGCCTCATCGCTCGCAGAGCTTCGCGCACATTCCGGGATGATTTACGGAGGCATAAATCTACTGTGCGCTTTATGCTGGTATCTGAACTCTTGGAACGTAGAAAGAAGCGAATCTGAAGCTGGGGAACATGGAGGAGACAGAAACACAGACAGGACAATAACCATAAATCCCGAAGCATGTGGCTAATGGAATGCGGGTGCGTGGAAATAAAAAGCCGCGAGAATGCGGTGTTAAAACAAGTACGCCCTCCTCCATAACCGCCAAGGGTCCTCGAGGTTCCATTCCTGGGAACGGATCCGCGGATTTCGGCTCCGTAATAATAACTGTTATTGTTATTTATTAAGCACTTACCATATAATGGATGCCTGAGGCACCATCCATAAATGAAAAAGGAGAGAATCGTTTTTAAAAAAAAAAAAGTCAGTGCTGAAAACCTTATGAAATAGGCAGCGTCTACATCTAATTTAGCAAAGATAGTCGTGGATCCAACGGGCTTTGCCTGGAGCTGCGTTTAATGGTTCCAATCAATGCCAAAGGAAGCTTCTCAGCCCTCGAGGCCGTGGGAAAAAGAGTCAGTCACGAGAGCCCGGCCTGTGTGGCTCAGTGATTGAGTGTCGACCTATGAACCAGGAGGTCATGGTTCGATTCCCAGTCAGGGCACACGCCAGATTGCAGGCTTGATCCCCAGTAAGGGGCATGCAGAAGACAGCCAATCGATGATTCTCTCTCATCATTGCTGTTTCTGTCTTTCCCTCTCCCCGCTCTCTGAAATCAATAAAAATATACTTTTAAAAAAAAAAAGAATCAGTCATGAGAGCCCGCAAGAACACAGGGCCACGGGGCAGTGCTCAAGGACCCCTAGACCTCTAACTAGTACAGAAGCTCTACCTTCATTAATAAGAACTTATTTATGATAATAAATATTAAGAATGAATCACATCAAAATGGAACTATAGGCAAACAGATCCTATACTTTTTTTAAAAAAAATTTGGGATAGTGTGTTAGTGTTTTAGCTGGGTCTATATAACTAGAACAATTGATTGATATGGTCATTGCCATTGAAAAACCAGTAGAGTTAAATAAATAACTTGTTTTGTAGATGAAAAGATATGACAGCACGCAATAAAGATGGAGGATGGATGGATGGAATGGATGACAGATGATGGATGGATGGATGGATGGATGGATGGATACATGGATGGATAATGGATAGATGATGAATGGATGGATGATGGATGGATGGATGGATGGATGGATGGATGGATGGATAGATGGATAGATGGATGGATGATGGATAAATGGATGGATGGAATGGATGGGATGCATGGATGTGATGTATGAATGATGGATGGGATGCATGGATGATGCATGAATGGGATGCATGGATGATGGATGCATGGATGGGATGCATGGATGATGGATGGATGGATGGATGGATGGATAGGATGAATGATGAATAGATGGATAGATAATGGATAGGTAATGGATGGCTGATGGATGGATGGAAAGGATAGATGGATGGATGATGAACTGATATAAGAACAGAGAATGAGAGAGAAGAGTGAGAGCTTTATTGAGAGAGAGAATGTCTTGCTGCTTAAATCTTCTCCAGGTGCCTAAAGGAATACGGAGACAGCCTCAGGCATCCCCAAGACACGTGTGAGCCACCTCCCAACGTGCCAAAGAATTAGCCAAGCGGACAGATCTCCGACTGCCCTCCCTGCCACACAGTACAACGCAGATCCTGGTCTACCCAGATAAACCTCACCGACCGACTGCTTTCATTCTGTGGGTCTCCACGTTCTCCAGGAAAATCAAGACTCCACGGGATTTCCAAACCGGCGTCCGCTCTCCCAGAAGTTCTGAACCCTTTGAATGAGCATCTGTCAATGTGTCTTTACAGATAATGAAGAAAAAAAAAAATGACCGAAGAGGGAATAGAGAAGGAGAAGAAGCCCAACAACCCTCCTGCATGCTCTCTACTCAGTTTTGATCGCGTGTCACTAGCTGTTGGATTGTTTTCCGCCTTCTCACTTCAAAGTTATCCCAGGAAGAAACGGGTGCTTTTCAGCAGCCGGCGGAGATCATCCGTGTACTTGTGAACTTCTCTAATGAAAGGCAATTACTTGCCGTTGCCCCAGGCTCTTTCCACTCAGCAGAATGTCGATGTCAATTTCTCCAATTAAAGGGGACATTTTCTGAAAAAGACGAATGAGGACTTGAAAGCAGAAAGTTGTTCTGCCGATGAGCCGGACAGATGAGCCGGACATCGGGACGTCCTTACTGACCAGCACAGCGGCTGCTGCCGAGAAACACCCTGAGAGGACCCGAGGCCTGGGTCCGAATCCCAGACCTGCCACCTACGCTGTGCGACTCAACAAAGCACCTGCCACGCGGGGCTTGAGTTTCCTCACCTTTCAGAACGTGGGTTTTCAGAAATTTGGGCAGCACATTTCTTTTTCCAACACATTTTATCCAGAGCGTCCATCTATTAAGAGGATTTGTCACACGGTGAGTAGCGTCCCCCCCAAATATATATATATTGAGTCCTAATCTCCCCTCCCTCTGAATGTGACCTTATTTGGAGACAGGGTCATTACAGGGGTTAAAATGAGATCATCAAGGTGGCCCTAACCCAGTGGTCGGCAAACCCATTAGTCAGCAGGGCCAAATATCAACAGGACAACGACTGAAATTTCTTTGGAGAGCCAAATTTTTTAAACTTGAACTTTTTCTAACGCCACTTCTTCAAAATAGACTCGCCCAGGCCGTGGTATTTTGTGGAAGAGCCACACTCAAGGGGCCAAAGAGCCGCATGTGGCTCGAGAGCCGCAGTTTGCCGACCACGGCCCTAATCCAATAGGACTCGTCCTTATAAAAGGGGAAATTTGGACCCAAAGATATGCACACGGGGAAGACAAAGTGGAGACACGCATCCTGTCTACAAGCCCAAGGCTGAGAGAAGCCAGGAGAGAGGCCATGACCAGGTCCTCCCTCCTTTCTCCCCCACCCCCCGGCACCTTCATCCAGGGTCAGGAATAGAGACAAGATGCAAGGAGAAACCCTAGCGGGCTTTGCGAAGTGGTCAGAACGTCTGCCTGAGAACTGAAGGTCACAGGTATGATTCCCGGTCAAGGGCACATACCTCAGTTGCAGATTGGATCCCTGGCCCCGGTCAGGGTGCATGTGGGTGGCAACCAATCGACGTGTCTCTCTCATGTCAATGTCTCTCTCTCTCTCTCTCTCTCTCTCTCTCTCACCACTCTTCCACTCTCTCTAAAAATTCAATGGGGGAAAAATACCTCACTCCTCAAGTGAGAATTTAAAAAAGGAAGGAAGGAAGGAAGGAAGGAAGGAAGGAAGGAAGGAAGGAAGGAAGGAAATGCAAGAAGAACAGGGCACACTCTTCATCAGAGACCCCAACACTGCCCAGCCTGAGTGCATGACTCAGCGTCTGAGTTCCCACTTGAGTGAGTGGAATGCAAACCCAAGAGCTCACACAGCTGTTGGCTAACTCAGATAAAGAACGCATCTGCGCCCGGCTGGCATGGCTCAGTGGATGAGCATCAACCTAGGAACCAGGAGGTCACGGTTCGATTCCCTGTCAAGGGCACATGCCCAGGTTGCAGGCTCCATCCCCAGTGTGGAGCGTGCAAAAGGCAGCCGACCAATGATTCTCTCTCATCACTGATGTCTCTCTCTCTCTCTCTCTCTCTCTCTCTCTCTCTCTCTCTCTCTCTCCCCTCCCCCGCCTTCCTCTCTGAAATCAATGAAAATATATATATATTTTTTAAAAAGAATGGAGATTTTAACTGAAACAGAGAACAAAGGGTGAAGGAAAATGATGGGAGAAAAGTCCTGGAATCCTGAGAAAATGTTAATTCTTTAAAAAAAAAAAAAAAACGATGAAAACCTCTTTTTAAAAATAGACTGCTCGAAGCAGGTCATTAGCTGTGGCTTCTCTCAGAGTCTGTATTTCCCCGACCAGGGCCCCATGCTCCCATGTATCACGCCTTTCTCAGAGCATCCCAAACCAAGCATGTCAAACTCACGGCCGGCGGGCCCTATAGAAACGAGGCATGCGCCTGCCGACCACGAGGTTTGACATGCTTGTCCCAGACGGCGGGGCGGGGGGGGGGGGGGGGGGGGTGTTTACCTCCATTCTCCACGTGAGAAACTGAATTCCAGAGAAGCAGGGGCTGCCTGATCTATATCAGCACACCACACACACCACTATTGGGACCGAAGCAAAGCTTTATGCAGCTGTCACCTGACTGTGCCCCTTTTTATGCAGAAAAACAACTTACCCAGAAGCTCCCCCAGGAGATGTGCACTGAAGTGTCTTGGGCCCGAACGTGTCAGGCCCACAGCTGCCACACTGCCTGGGAAATGGCATTCTTTGGTCGGTATATATTTTTTTTAAAAATCCACTAATAAAGACAGGAAATGGGTATGAGGTGATCTGTTAGCAGCACTGGCCACCGTATGTCTAAAAGGCCCACGGGCCCGGCCGGTGTGGCTCAGTGGTTGCGCGTCAACTCATGCACCAAAAGGTCGTCGGTTCGATTCCCGGTCAGGGCACATGCCGGGGTTGCGGGCTCAATTCCCAAGTAGGGGGCATGCAGGAGGCAGCCCGTCATTGATGTTTCTATTTCTCTCTCCCTCTGCCCTCCTCTCTAAATCAATTTTTTTAAAAAAAAAGGCCCACAGAACTTGACTTAGGAAAATAATCCAGCAGGAGTTGGGACTTAAGGTGGGTCCGGGGCCCTGGTTAGCATCCTCTCCGACAGCCCAAAGGCCGGGAGACAAGGCAACGGAAACATCACCCGCCCGACTCCCGCCAGCTCCAAATGCGTGCATCTCCCCATAACTGCCGGTTTCCTCCGCAGACTTCCCAGCCCAGTTTATCTTCACTTTCGTCCAATTTCGTGCCTGGAGCAGAGGGAGTCCAGGAGAAGGTCTTTCTTAACCTTCTGCTACCATTAATTACGGCTACGCTGGGAGTTCCGGCATGCAACAAGCGGGCTTTTAAATAGAAATCATTTGTCTCTCAGCAGGGACACCGACGGTTTTATTTCCGAAGGCTCCATCTGCCTCACTCGAGTAGGAACCACGAGTTGCTGGTGTTCACCTCGGAGCGGGAGAAATCCTTCCTCTTTGCTTCCCAGAGCAGCCCGATTTGCCACCTGTCGCCGCAGGAGTCCAGGTCCCTCCCCCCTTTTTTTTTGTGGTGGGAACGGGGTTTTCTAGCAGAAAAGACCAGCCTTACCCTGAGCTCTGGGCATTGGGTCACGCTTCCTGGTGATTTCTTGTTAGAGGAAATCCCCTAACTCATTAAAACACACACTTAGACACACACACACACACACACATACCCCCAAAAAATAGATTAATTGACCAGTTCAGTAACAAGCCGCCCCAGGACCCAATAAACTTTGCAAAAACTACATTTCAATTACAACTGTGCTCCGTGGGAACCCAGGGGGGACCCAGTGGAGAAGCCAGCCTAATCTCCCTTCAGCGCGCAGGAATTTTTATATTTTCTCCTCCATGGACAGCACTTTTCTGCCTCAGTGTAGACCCTGGGCCCGTCTGCAGTCCCCTCACCCCATCCTGTCCCTCGACAGCAAGCATGTCAAACTCGCGGCCCGCGGGCCACATGCAGCCCACAACGAATATTTTTGGGGCCCGGCCGATGTAAGGGTCTGTAAGAAACGTTTTAATAAAAATTTCGCGACTTAATGTTTACAGTATCCTGTTATACATAATTATGAATAACGAACTACTATGTTCGCTAATGACCGACGACTATAATCGTGTTGCATTCATGTCCCTTGCGCCCGTGGTCGGCAAACTGCGGCTCGCAAGCCACATGCAGCTCTTTGGCCCCTTGAGTGTGGCTCTTCCACAAAATACCGAGTCTATTTTTGAAGACGTGGCGTTTAGAAGAAGTTTCCGTTTAAAAAATGTGGCTCTCCAAAGAAATTTCAGTCGTTGTCCTGTTGATAGTTGGCTCTGTGGACTCAAGAGTTTGCCGACCACTGCCTTGCGTACCTTACACGCAGGCGCACCATGTCCCTCCACTAACACCAGCAGCGAGTATTTTAGCAGCCGATGGCCACGTCGCTCGCCTTGGGCTGACTTGTTTGGTGTGCGCAACAGGAAATACTTCGCTTTCGGAGAACAAGAAAGATAGGTTTATTTGCGTTACGCTTCTCAATTCGTGCAGTGTGATTCGGTGTCTGGTACGCTAATGTTCAAGGAAAGATATTTTTCCCCCCATTCCAACTTCCCCATCACCAGGCTGGCTTGTAAAGCAGGCCCAGAGAGCGGGCCCAGCACCGAAGGCAGGCTTGGTTCCCAGAAGAAAAGACCGAGCCATCATCTTGGTCCGGACACAGACGCAGGGAGGGGCTCCCCCTTCCAGAAACCCACAGCCCACGGACCTGCCTGGACCGCTAGCTCGGTGCCGGCAAGCGATTTCCCACCGGTGTGCGGCAAGAATTTTCAAAACATACCATACCTGACTATCCAGTAGGTCATCAAATTAAAAAATGTCAACAACCAACACAACAATAGCCATCCGGTGTGAATGAATCATAATTATACCTTTTTTTTTTTTTTCAGATCGGCAAAAATACACTGAGTGGCCAGAGGATGATGGCCTCTGAATGCATAATAATCTGGCCACTCAGTGCATATCCTATATAATAAAAGGCTAATATGCAAATTGTCCCCTCGACCAGGAGTTCGACCAGCAGGCAGGCCGGCCAACCGCCCATGTCCCCTCCCCCTGGCCAGGCTGGCCGGACCCCACCCATGCACGAAGTTCATGCACCAGGCCTCTAATATATACATATATAGATATAGATATAGATATAGATATAGATATAGATATAGATATAGATATAGATATAGATATAGATATAGATATAGATATAGATATAGATATAGATATAGATATAGATATATAGATTATAGATATGTAGATATATACATATACTGAGTGGCCAGATTATTATGCATTCAGAGATCATATTTCTGGTATGCCACAGAATTTCAGTCATTCCTTTACATGTGCTGTGAGAGGATAAGGGTTGGAAATCACTGCTCTCCATCACCAGCTCGTCAAGGTCATCTTCAAGTCTAAGTTAGGGCAGTACTCCTGGGGACTGGTTGGCACGATGTCCGGAAGCAGGTCGGCACTAAATCAGGGTTTCTCAGCCTCGGCACGACTCACGTTTTGGGCCCAATGATTCTTGGTTGTGGGGACCGACCGTCCTGTGCGCTGCAGGGTGACCTACTCCAGGGGTCCAGGGGTCACTGTCTACTCAACAGGCTTTCGGGGAGTTAGCGTGCTAAGCTGGCATCGATGCCATAGCTAGGAGAGGGTCAGCAGCGGTCATGGTGCCTGGCTCCCCTGCCAAGGCCCCTCCGGCTGAGGCCCACGGTCCTTATTCAGTGTGAATGCAAGTTTCTCCATTATCTCAGTCCCTGCGTCCTCACCTGCTTCCCTCTCCAGCGCCCCCTATGGGCCCCTCACCTGCCAGACGCCAAGCCAGCCTCCCGGCATCCCCGAGCCTGCTGTCCTTTTCCTTCTGCCTGGACCTGCTTGCCCCTGGCACCCTGCAGGGACTGTGAGCTCAGCAGCCATCCTTGGGCGTGGGGGAGGGGGGGTACCTCTCCTGAGCGCCACCTGCTGCCAGCTGCGAGCACCTGCAGGGCACAGAATGCACACGCTCCACTGACGATGTCACGCCTTCCTCCTGGGATTAAAGCCCCAGTCATGGCTGCCACGCCCTCGCCCACACGATGCCACATTAAAAAAAGTGACCGACTCCCTCTGTGCTCTGAGACAGTAACCCAAAGCCAACTCCGTTTTGTTTTGTTTTACATCATTTAGAAAAAAAAATAACTGAATTAACTGAATTTGGAGGGGTTGTTTTTCTTTTACCGGTTATTTGGCACTGGGAACACACGCGCAGAATTCTAAGTTCTCGAGACCTGACAGTAATAATCTAAGCTACAGATATTCAAAATTGCATGCTGCCCAGGGAGGTATTGGGAGAGAAAAAAAAAATTAGTCAAGTTGGATCTACAGCACCAAGTGTTAGCGAGGGTTTAAAATATTAATGCGGGTTGGATGCCAGGCTATTTTGGAGGCCCAGCCAGACTTGTCTTGGGCAGGAACGGTTCGCATACGCAATTAGGTACACGTGCAAGCATTTAACTATAAGTCGCTGCTGATCAATTGAATGCAGAGGTGCAGCCACCAGCCAGCTGGTTCGAGGGCCCAGCAAGGATCTGCTCAAATTACAAGGAAACCCTTCCACCTTTTCAAACCCGCCCGCATTCCCAGCATTCTGGGGAAGCACACACAAGTGAGCTAATTACAGGAGGAAGGTCAGAAAGGTTGAAAGAGATCTCTGGATTCTGGACGGATGCCAAGGGCTGGGACGATGCCAGATGTGCACACTTATCGACATGTCCCTGCTCGCGTTGCCTTAGACAGCCGGAGTCTCTGAGGTGGCCGAACACACTCAAACTCACACTTCGGTTAGGGTGGCTTTGCAACAATTGCACACTTCATGTAAAAAGATAAACATTTTCAAAAAAATGAATTAACATATAGAAGATCAAGTTTCATTATACATTAAACTAGAGGCCCGAAAAAATAAAATAAATAAATAAACTAGAGGCCCGGTGCATGGATTCGTGCACATTGAAAGGAACTTAATTAGAAGGTAGCCGGCGGGGCAGGGCGGGACTGGGAGAGAAGGGTCAGACACGCCCTGGAGCCAACCTCCCACAGTCCCTCCCCAGCCGGCTGCACCTGGGGCAGCACCAGGGCTGAAAGGGCATCTGCACAGTGAGCAGGGTCCCTCTGGCAGGTGGGGTCCCTTGGCCTGGCCTGCGGGTATCGGGCGGAAATTGGCAGTCTGACATCCCCCAAGGGCTCCCAGAGTGCGAGAGGGCACTCTGCAAAGTTGCTGTCACTCAGCAGCTCCTGCATTGAGCATCTGCCCCCTGGTGGTCAGTATGCATCATACCTACCAGCCGGTCGGCCAGTCACTTCGCCTTTTATATATATATAGACTAGAGGCTCGGTGCACAACATTCGTGCACTCAGGGGGGGTCCCTCAGCCTGGCCTGCACCCTCTCACAGTCCAGGAGCCCTCAGGGGATGTCCTACTGATGGCTTAGGCCCACTTCCCACCTAAGCTGGCAGTCGGACATCCTTTGTGCTACCGTGGCGGCAGGAGAGGCTCCCACCATCGCCACTGCGCTCTCCAGCCATGAGCCTGGCTTCTGGCTGAGCGGCGCTCCCCCTGTGGGAGCGTACTGACCACCAGGGGGCAGCTCCTGCGTTGAGCGTCTGCCCCCTGGTGGTCAGTGCGCATCATAGCGACCAGTCGTTCCGCCGTTCGGTCAATGTGCATATTAGCCTTTTATTATATAGGCTAGTAAATGCTAATGTGTACATAAACATACTAGTATGTATAGAGTGGGGCAAATGTGGGTTGAAGGTTGTTCACTGCATAATACAATGATTAATAAATAATAATAAGATAAGAACAAACTGTTTTGTGTACTCAAAACCTGAAACCGACTTTTGCCCCACCCTTTATATAATTCCATATTATTTAAGTATTATATCAGTAAAGTACAATGTTGCATACAGTATTTTCTGGCGTATAAGACGACTGGGCGTATAAGATTTTCCTGGGTTAAAAAGTCGTCTTATACGCCGGAAAATACGGTAACTCTGCTTTTCTGGTATATATACCATATATATAATATGTATATATGTATATACCATATTTTCCGGCGTATAAGACGACTTTTTAACCCAGGAAAATCTTATACGCCCAGTCGTCTTATACGCCGGAAAATACGGTGTATATATAGTATTCCACTGTGTGATGGAATAGTACGCAGCCTTGAAAAGGAAGGAAATTCTGACACATGCTACGCATACAGGACATTGTGCTCAATGAGATAAGCCAGTCACAAAACGACAACTCCTGCACGGCTCCACTCATGGGAGGCTCCCAGAGGCGCCACATTCATGGGGAAAGACAGGAGGATGGTGGGTGCCAGGGTTTGGGGGAGATGGAGGAGGTGGGGGGAGGGGTTGTTTAATGAGTACAGAGGTTGAGCTTTGCAAGACGAAAAACTCTGGGGATTGGTTGTACAACCACATAAGACACGGAGCCCTGAATTGTACACCTAAAAGGCAATAAGACGGTCAATTTGATATTCTATGTATTTCACCATGATTGAGAATAAACACAGAAACAAACGTGATTGGCTACGTGGTCGGCAGGCCCTCCAGGTGCACCCCGGTGCCATCCGAGGAGAGCAAAGCAGGGCACGGCCCTGGCATCAGGAGGACCTGGGTTCAAATCCCAGCCTGGGAGGTCTCCTCGCTGCGTGGCTTTCCTGAGGCGCCTATCTGAGCTGTGCCTCCATTTCCCCACCTGAAAATGGCCATGACTGCAGAACAGACCTCAGAGGGGTTTTTTTTTATTTGTTTGTTTTCTTAAAAATCACTTTTTAAAAAATACATTTTTATTGATTTCGGAGCGGAAGGGAGAGAGGAGATAGAAACATCCATGATGAGAGGGAATCATGGATCGGCTGCCTCCTGCACGCCCACTACTGGGGATGGAGCCCGCAACCCAGGCATGTGCCCTGACCGGGAATTGAACCTGCGACCCTTCAGTCTGCAGACCGACGCTCTGTGCACTGAGCCCGACCAGCCAGGGCCCTCAGGGGGCTCTTGTGAAGATTAAACAAGGTGACGTTCTGCCAAGGTGCAGGGCCTGTGTGTCACGCTAAATGAAGGCACGGCCTTGGCCAGTTAAGGCCACGGCCCTCCTGTGGGCACCATGCCCGTCCCGGAAGCTGGGACCTGGGGGGTGATTCGGAAAGGGGTCCAGGTAAGGAGGGAAAGCCCAAGCGGAGTTGGCCCCCTGTTCCCGTGAACCCCAACTCACCCCGAGGATGCTCCGACAGCTCACCCACCCCACTGCCGCTTTATCCCATTTCTACTGATTCCGAAGCCAAAACAGTTTTGTGGGGTCTGAAAACGTCATCCCGAAATCCCACTTGCCCCGCAGTGGCAGCTCCGGAAAGGCGAGAGGTCAGAGGAAATATAGGCCAGCGAAAATAACACTGCGGCAGGAAATTAATTGCCAAAGCCTGCTTAATAGAACAGGGGCTCCCTAAAACCCTACCACGCCGCCCGGCTTGCCTCCCCCCGCAGGCTCCGATTCTGGGCACAAAGGCCGGGGCGGGCTCCCCCGGGCATCGCGGCGTTAATTTGACATTTCTGGCTCCAATTAACCTTCCGTTTCAGCTATTTTCCTGAAGATTCTCCTTTTAATTTGCGAGAAGCTTATTTTCTTCCTATTGGCGTGCACCGGCTTGCGCATCCAAGGCCTGTGGCGGGAACTCCGGCCCAGTTTCGACCTGTTTCAAGGTAACATCGTCGTCCATGCTTTGCCTGTCTGTGAGCAGAAGGTTGGGTAAGAGACAGTGTCCTGTGGCCCTGGCCGGTGTGGCTCAGTGGATAGAGCGTCGGCCTGCAGACTGAAAGGTCCCAGGTTCGATTCCGGTCAAGGGCATGTACCTTGGTTGCGGGCACATCCCCGGTGGGCGGGGTGTGCCGGAGGCAGCTGATCGAAGTTTCTAACTCTAACTCTCTATCCCTCTCCCTTCCTCTCTGTAAGAAATCAATAAAATGTATTTTTAAAAAGGAAAAACAACTTATTTAAGAGACAGTGTCCTGCCATTATGTCAGCGTGGGACAGGTTTTCTTTCTTTCTTTCTTTTAATATGTTTATTGATTTCAGAGAGGAAGGGGCAAAGAGAGAGAGATAGAAACATCGATGATGAGAGAGAATCATTGATCGGCTGCCTCCCGCACACCCCACACCGGGGATCGAGCCCGAAACCCGGGCATGTGCCCTGACCGGGAATCGAACCGTGACCTTCAGGTTCATAGGTTGATGCTCAAGCAGTGAGCCACAGGGGCCTGGCTGGGACTTAGAATTCTTAGTTTCAATCATTTATTTTCTTGAGTGACACTAACTTTTTAAAAAAAGTTAGTAACCTTTTCTCAAAAACGTATCCGTCATTGAACACTGACTTAGACAACTTTTTAAAGAAACCATCCATAATAAAAATGGTTTACGTCTGTAATGGCAGGGGTCATTCCTCAGTTGGCCACAACGCTAGATGATACACCATCGTACACCATCATCCTCAGTTAATGCCTAATGCTCCCTGGACGTTAAGAAAAAAAAAAAAAAACATTCCCAGCTTTTGGTTCATACCACAAGGATTAAAAAGATTTTTTTTTTTTTTTTTTGGCCCAGTCAGTATGGCTCAGTGGTTGAGCATCGACCTATGAAACAGGAGGTCATGGTTCGATTCCCAGTCAGGGCACATGCCCGGGTTGCGGGCTCGATCCCCAGCGTGGGGTGTGCAGGAGGCAGCTGATTCAATGATTCCTTCTCATCATTGATGTATCTATCTCTCTCATTTCCCTCTCTGAAACCAATAAAAAATTTAAAAAGTTGTGTTTCACACTTCGGGCATCAGGCGCTGGGTTTTAAAATAACCCGGCAGGGTGTGAACTTAGCTTTCAGCATCGACGCAGCTTTCCCAAGTCTGAAACCAAGTGGCTGAGAAATAAAGACGTGAGCAGCAGCAGGCGCAGGGCCGAGCCAGCGCCATGCCATTCACACCCAGACATGGTGGGGCCTGGGAGATTCTGGATCCCCCACCACCCACACACACACACACACACACACACACACACACACACACACACCACCTCAGCGACTACACCCGCCAAGGGAAGGCTCTGCCTTCTGCATTCAGGTGGGACTCCATTTGTATCTAACATCTGCATGGAAGGAGATGATGAAACCAAGTTGCTCTTCTTCCTCTTTTAAAAGGAAACAGCCCCGGGATGATAGCGTATCATTCTAATTTGCTACATTTGACAACCGAGAGTAGCTAAGAGTGGCTTCGGTACTAAGTATCCGCTGAGCATCCGCAGGCTCTGGGCCTGGTTCGCTGCCTGGAGGGCACCCGGGGGTGACGCCACGGTGACGCCACGGTGACACCCCCTGGTCCCCGTGTTCGTTCCACGTTTCCAAGGTTGGCCTTTGTGACGGGCATGTCCTGTGGCTGTTCGACGTGCTGCACCTCCACGTGGGAAACGGAACAGGAAGAAATGCCAGTCACAGCTCTGCCCCCCGGGTCCCTCTGCGTCCCCCAGTGAGCCTCAGTATTCCCATCTGGAAAATGGGTCCACGCCACCTCCGTACTGAAGCAAAGATTCCAGGAGTGAAGGCGGCATGGGCTTCATCAACATCACAGGGACAGACAGACAGACAGACAGACAGACTGAGGTTCCTTCACGGAGCACATGGCGGTCACCAAGGAAGCACAGAGCAGGGCCTGGCCGGTTCCGAGAAAGTTCAGGAAGTCCAAGGCCTTTCCTAGACTCGCTCTCCAAGGTGCCCCTTCCCCAGGGAAAAAGAGGGTTACCATTGAATAAAGGACAACAGAAGTGCCTTTTCAACGTCAGCGCTCCCTTCTAACGCCGGCGAGCTCCTGCAAAGCTCAGTCTTTGGGAAAAACAGACTCCTGTCTGGGCTGGTTTTCAGCCTGACCAAATTCATCATTTCAGAGATCCGAGTCCTAATTCTCCCACCGCAACAAGTCCCAAGGGCTCACTGGGTGCTATGAAATGCTAGTAAGTGCTTTATCGTGTTCTTTTCTTTTTTTAATATATTTTTATTCATTTCAGAGAGGAAGGGAGAGGAGAGGGGGAGAGAGAGAGGAGCATCAATGATGGGAGAGAACCATCGATCAGCTGCCTCCTGCACGCCCCCTACTGGGGATTGAGCCCACAACCTGGGCATGTGCCCTGGACCGGAATCAGCCCAGGACCCTTCAGTCTGCAGGCCGACTGATGCTCTATCCACTGAGCCATTCCAAGTAGGGCTATCATACTCTTCAACCCTCACAATGATCCCTATTTTACAGATGAGGAAAATCGAGGCATAGGAGGTGAAATAAGTGGCTTTCGGTCAGTCACACCGAGATCCTAACGGGGGATGGTGACAGGCCAGTGCGTGTCCCCTGGACGCTGAGCTCTCTCCTCCCCGCCCCCCTGCCCTTATTCCGACACCCACCCCCCCCTACTCAGCACTGCTGTTTACACATTTTAGAGCCTCAGGACTCCTTCGGGGACAGTGAGGGCAGAGAGCAGGAAAGACGAGGCCATGGTCACACTGGGGTCCCGTTTCCTGAGAAACCACTCCGGACAACCCCACCTGATGCCTGTGGTCCCGGCCTCACTATTCCTAGCTCCCCCTTTTACCCTGGGAAGGCTTCAGACTTTTGCAAGGACATATACACTGAGTGGCCAGATTATTGTGATCTCTGAACGCATAATAATCTGGGCACTCAGTGTGTGTGTGTGTGTGTGTGTGTAAAATATATATATATATATATATATATATATATATATATATATATATATATTAGAGGCCCAGTGCATGAATTCGTGCATGGGTGGGGTCCAGCCAGCCTGGCCAGGGGGAGGGGACATGGGCGGTTGGTTGGCCTGCCTGCTAGTCGAACTCCTGGTCGAGGGGACAATCTGCATATTAGCCTTTTATTATATAGGATATACACTGAGTGGCCAGATTATTATGCGTTCAGAGATCATAATAATCTGGCCACTCAGTGTATAGAGACACTAAGTGAATATAAAAGGAATTCCAAGAGACAGCCCTTATGTAGACTAGTGTTCCTCCACAAAAAATAAAATAAATAAAATAAAATAAAAACAGCCCAGCTGGCGTGGCTCAGTGGTTGAGCATCAATCTATGAATCAGGAGGTCAGGGTTCAATTCCCGGTCAGGACACATGCCCGGGTTGTGGGATTGATCCCCAGTGTGGAGCGTGTAGGAGGCAGCCAATCCATGATTCTCTCTCATCGTTGATGTTTCTGTCTCTCTCTCCCTCTCCCTTCTTCTCTGACATCAATAAAAATAAAAATAACATTTTAAAAATAACACAAATGCCCTGACAGACTTCCTCTCATGCTTTAAGACTCTCAGGTCCCAAATCCTTAACCCTAATGTGGATGACAAATTCGACTGTTTCTCTAGAATTGAAGTACCCACAAATCCACGGTCCTGGGAGTGGAGGGTCATTCGAAATTGTTTTAAAACCTTGTCACTTCCTGTTTTTTGGGTTTTATTGATTTTTGAGAAAGAGGAAGGAAAAAAGAAAGCGAGAAAAACAGAGAGAGAGACAGACTGATTTATTGTTCCACTTACTTATACACTCATTGGGAGATTCTTGCATGTGCCCTGACGGGGAATTGAACTTGCAACCTTGGTGTATAGGGAAGATGCTCTAACCCACTGAGCTACCTGCCCAAGGCTGCCACTTCCTGTTTTAAAGTATCAGTTTGTGTGTGTGTGTGTGGTTCTGTTTTGCTTTTAAGTTATGTTCCGCCTTCCACTTACCTGTCTCTTTCTAATTTATCCCATGAGTGCAGCCAGTAAATAAAAAAGACAATTATCTAAATCTCATTCTAATTGCAGAGTTTATTCTAAGACTATGTTTACACTAAAACTGATTAATGCTTGTGCTTAATCGAGTTAATAAAGAGCTCTGTTTTATAGGATTATTTCCAGTTACCTCTGGATGCTCTAGCCAGTGGATGAGGAATGCTGAACATAAATCTTACCTAGCTAAATACGGTATTGGGGTTAATAATAATTATGGCATCTGCGCTCATCGGGATGCTGAAGATTTCTATTTAAAGGCACACTATGCCCTAGGCCCGTGGTCGGCAAACTGCGGCTCGCGAGCCACATGCGGCTCTTTGGCCCCTTGAGTGTGGCTCTTCCACAAAATACCACGGCCTGGGCGAGTCTATTTTGAAGAAGTGGCATTAGAAGAAGTTTAAGTTTAAAAAATTGGGCTCTCCAAAGAAATTTCAATCGTTGTCCTGTTGATATTTGGCTCTGTGGACTAATGAGTGTGCCGACCCCTGCCCTGGGCAGTTTGGTTCAGTGGGGAGCGTGTCGGCCTGTGGACCAAACGGTCCCGGGTTCGATTCCGGTCAAGGGCACATACCTCAGTTGCAGGCTCCTCCCCACCCTGGGCCCTGGTTGGAGCTCATGCAGGAGGCAACCAATCGATGTGTTTCTCTCGCATCGATGTTTCTCTGTGTCTCTCCCTCTCTCTTCCGCTCTCCCTAAAAGTCAATGAAACAACTATCCTCGGGGGAAGATTAACCAAAAAATAAAAATAAAAATAAAAAAAAAATAAAAATAAAAATAAAGGCACACTTTTGTGGGGCAACCTGCTGAGGGTGCCAAGAGAACCACGCCTGGGACCTTCGCACGAGGGGTCAGAGTTCATCCTGTAGCCGAGAGGTGCCCGGGCGGAAATGAGGAAGCTTCCGGGTGCAAACGTTACAAAGCAAACAGCTGGAGCCCCAGAGCCCAGAACAGTCTCCAGGGGCCAATGGGTTTGCTCCCTAGGGGACAGCAGTGCCCACCCATTTCCGGGATCAGCTCCCTGGGGGACAGCAGTGCCCACCCACTTCCGGGACCCGCACAGGCCACGTGCCACCCGTCAGGACCCCTCTGCGCACCTGCCTCGCCATAATGTCCACGCGTCCAGGAGACGGCCGTCAGACCAAAGCCTTGGTGAGCGAGCTCCAAGCTCATCAGCCTGAACTAGAGCATCCATGTCCCAGGAACGAGGCTTCTTCTAAGCTGCTGTTTACTTAAGGCAATGAGCCCCATTCCAGCTCTTTCCTCAGGGCCCCAGCGCTGAGCACTCGTTTCCTGTAAAACGGGGACCTCTGACCCCTCCCACGTCCACGGGTCTCCCAGGCTGGAGCTACGGGGGATCTCATTTTCATTTCAGCAAAGTTCCACTCCAAGGACAGCCCGTGCAGGCCTCGAGCGCTTGACCCTCCGGAAAATATTTAACAACTGCATTAAAGCGACGGGCTTTTCGGGGGGAGCACTTCTGGCTTTCTGTCTGCGCCTGGTCCCCCTGCCCCTGCCCGCCGCCTCCCCCCAGCGCTGAACCACTAAACGTGAGCACGCCAGGACAGTGGGCTACACGGCATCCGCTGAACTGAAGGCCATCCAGCCAATTCGTGACTTTCCCGCTTCCCCAGCAAGGGTTATATAAGGTGCCCTCCGCCCTCCGTGTCCCCGCCGGCTTCAGTTATTCTGGAGAGAAACATTATTGTTGAACGTGAAGATCTGGGGGCTATTAGCGGGATCCGACGGCTGGACTCGGGGTGAAGCCAGGAGTAATGAGGCAGAGACACGGACGGAGGCGAGGCAGGCGGCCGCGATGGGGGGCGAGAGACGATAAAATTGTACAGCCTCCTCTCTTTCCTGCCCTTTTGGGAGTGTTGCCCAAAACCCCGTTCCAGGACAACTGACTGCAAAAAAACACACTATAGGGCTTACTGGACGTTTGCAGAGGGCACAACCGGACCACTTTCCCCGGTGGATCAGTCAGCAATATTTACTAATCACCCCCATCATATAAAGCATCCTGCAATGCCCTAGCTGGTTTGGCTCAGTGGCTAGAGTGACGGCCTAGGGACTGAAGGGTCCCAGGTTCGATTCCGGCCAAGAGCATGTTTCTTTTCTTTTTTTTTTTAATATATATTTTTGTTGATTCCAGAGAGGAAGGGAGAGGGAGAGAGAGATGGAAACATCAATGATGAGACTCATGGATCGGCTGCCTCCTGCACGCCCCGTACTGGGGATCGAGTCCACAACCCGGGCGTGTGCCCTTGGCCGGATTCGAACCTGGGGCCCTATCCAGTCTGCAGGCCAAGGCCGTATCCACTGAGCCACACCAGCCAGGGCTCATCACTGATGTTTCGACCTCTCTCTCCCTCTCCCTTCCTCTCTGAAATAAAAACATATATATATATACACATAAATGTATATATATATATGTATGTATACACACACACACACACACTAGTATATATATATTTAAAAACATGCTGCAAGGTATTAGGGGGATAGAGAAGGAACAAGCATGTGTGGTATCTTTCTTAAGAAAGTTAAGCAGCCCTGGCCGGTGTGCTCAGTGGTTAGAGCATCTGCCCATGAACGGAAGGACTAAGGGTTCAATTCCTGGTCAAGGGTACATACACACACAATCTCTATAACACCGTTTGGATCTCAAGCAGGAGGCAACCAATCCATGTGTCCCTCTCTCTCATCCATGTTCCTCTCTCTTTCCCCCTCTTCCCTCCCTTCCACTCTCTCTAAAAATCAATGGAAAAAAGATCCTCAGGCGAGGATTAAAAAAATAACATAAAGCCCCGCCGGGGGGGGGGGCCGGAGGCATGTACTGAGTGCCCTGTCAGGCTTCGGCGGCTGTGTGCGGGCCGGTGGTCCTGCCGCCCTGGCCACGGCCGGACTCAGCAAAACCCAGACCCTGGTATAAAATGCACCCTCCTGGCCCTGGCCGGTTTGGCTCCATGGTTAGAGCGTCAGCCCGCCGACTAAAGCGTCACGGGTTCGATTCCGGTCAAGGTCTCTTGCCCATGCTGTGCAGCCCTGTTCTGAGGTGGGGGGCGGGGGGAGGCCCTAGGACTCCACCTATGAATGTGGTGAGGGACACAGCTCATCCCACACAGGCACCAAGTCCAAGGTTAAAGGGTTCGAGGAACCCATCAGAGCTAGGGGAAGGCCCTTCCGTGTTCCCAGCCAGCACTCGTGGTCTGACACCCCAATTCCACCCACACTGCCCCCCCCCCCCGGGTCCCCACACCCGCCCACCTGCGTGCACCCAGGGCCCTGGGCACAGGCGGCCTCTCCGGCCGCACTCAGGGTGTGTACCCTACAGAGCACCAGGTCCCACCCACGGCATCATCAGCTCCTCCATCAGTTTCAAAGGGGAGCAATAGTTAGCAGTTGGGGCAGGACCAAGGGCCGATACTAAGCACATTTCAAGGGTTATTGGAAGTTAATTGAGTTGAATCCTACAATGATTTCAGCGTTAGTCACCGTGCTGCTTCTACTCGGGTTGGGCCCAGCTCTACCGGAAGGGACCGCCATCAGGCAGGGCGGGGGCCAGGCGGCAGGTCAAACCGGTGGGCGGGAGGCAGGCTGCTCTTATTCTGCACCAGAGAAAACCCTCCTCTCCCAGTGGGCTCTGGAACGTTCCACGTAGGAGACCCCGAACACCTCTGGACTCACCAGCTCAGCCACCAGGGGATGGATGGTTTACCTGCCGGCTCCCCAGTTGCAGTTCCTCCTCCCAACAGCAGAGGGCGCACTTAACCACATCAGGGCCCCTTGGGATGCAGGAGGGGGACTGGCTGCTGGTAGGTGATGGCAAGAGCTAGGGCAGCTGTTAGGACATCAGCTCCTCTCCACACGAACCCTGGACCAGAGATCCCCCCCGCCCCGCCCCCCAAAAGAAAGCCCTCCATGCGAGGAGCGTCATTTGCAGATCCAAGCACAGCCGGCCTCCTGGCTCCCCGGCCCTCCATCCATCACATGGATTTGCAGGAGTTTTTTAAGTGCTTTGCTCTGAGCACCCGATTACACATTAGCCAAAGGTCAAGGCTATGGCGCTGACAAAATCACTCTTCGTCTCTCTTCCCCGGGGGATGCTGCTACGGCTCTGGATTTGGTGAGCGACACGCGCACACACACACACACACACACACACACACACACACCTGTGTGTCCCATGTCTGTGTACAGGCTGGGGACCAAGCGGACACACTGCTTGGGGTTCCCTTACAGAGTCATTTCCGAAGCCTCGGTTTGGGGGGGCGGAGGGGGTGGTGCGCTGCCAGGATTCGGGGCGTCTGCGGCTCTAGTTTGGAGAGTGCCGCTTCCCCGCAAAGCCCTGACAGACCGGAAGGCGCGGAGGGGAGGGTGCGCGGGACGGGGTGTCTGCTCTCAAGGCCACCTTTCCTGTAGGTGAGTGTTATTGATTACCCACACCTCGGGCGCTGACAGGTAATCAATAGCCCCTCTGACCCAGAAATGGGGCTGGGCCTGTGGGGGCTTTAAAAACAAGCAACGGACACGGCAACCCTGGTCTACGCGTTTCATACACGAGAATTGCATGTTCCCCCCAGAGCCACCACGCCGGCTCTGCGCACGTCAGCCCAGCCGAGCGTGGAGCGTGTGGTGGCAAGGGCTCCGTCCGTCCGTGGTTCCTGCTGGACAACCTCCCCCTTAGCCATTCAGGATGAGTGGCAGGCCAAACTTTGGGGAAATCTAGGTACACCCCCAAAGAGCCAGGATTATGCTGTCATTCTATTTTTTTTTTATATTTTTTTATTCATTTCAGAGAGGAAGGGGAAGGAGAGAGAGACAGAAACATCCATGATGAGAGAGAACCATGGATCAGCTGCCTCTTGCACGCCCCCTACTGGGGATCAAGCCTGCAACCCGGGCATGTGCCCTTGACCGGAATCGAACCCGGGACCCTTCAGTCCGCAGGCCGGCGCTCTATCCGCTGAGCCAAACCAGCTCGGGCCGATGCTGTCATTCTTTACGCGGGATGTGGGAAATGACGACTCTGAATCGGGGACCGGAGGAGGAGGAGGGGACCTAGCACCTGTGGTGGGAAGAGGACAGCATACAGTACGGACGCCCTTGTCACTGTGACCTCCCCAAAGGGAAAGATCCCGGCTGGTGATAATGACACTGACCTTCAGGCGATGGGTTTGGTGAGACAGGAGGTGGGGTTGGGGTGCAAACAGTGTGAGACTCTCAAGGACAAACCGAAGACAAGAAGCTCGAAAACCGCTTCCAATGCCATGTCCTCCAGGAAGTCGGGCCTGACACAAGTCAGCACCCTGGCCGGACCAGGGGCCACCTCCTCGGGGTGCCCACACATCCCTGGGCATTTGTAGGACACTTTCCACGAGTGTGTACCTATATAGGGTGTCGCCCCAAAAATGTATACACCTACTTTGAATAATTATAAAGGCAGTGTCTACTAAGTACATTTCATTTTCAAAATTGAGCTATCAGCTGTTAAAGTGTGTACACATTTTTTTGGGGGGGGGGACACAATATATCCTACATAATAAAGAGGTAATATGCAAATTGACCATCACTCCAACACACAAGATGGCTACCCCCATGTGGACACAAGGTGGCCAGCAGGGGAGGGCAGTTGGGAGGGACCAGGCCTGTAGGGGAGGGCAGTTGGGGGTGACCAGGCCGACAGAGGAGGGCAGTTGAGGGGGGAAACAAGCCTGCAGGGGAGGGCAGTTGGGGGCAACCAGGCCAGCAGGGGAGAGCAGTTAGGGGCAACCAGGCCTGCAGGGGAGGGCAGTTGGGGGAACCAGGCCAGCAGGGAAGAGCAATTAGGGGCAACCAGGCTGGCAGGGGAGGGAAGTTAGGGGTGACCGGGCCGGCAGGGGAGGGCAGTTAGGGGCAACCAGGCTGGCAAGGGAGGGAAGTTAGGGGTGACCGGGCCAGCAGGGGAGGGCAGTTGGGGGTGACCAGGCCTGCAGGGGAGGACCAGCCTGCAGGGGAGGACAGTTAGGGGCAACCAGGCCTGCAGAGGAGGGCAGTTAGGGGTGATCAGGCTGGCAAGGGAGGGCAGTAAGGGGTGACTGGGCCAGCAGGGGAGGGCAGTTAGGGACGACCAGGCCTGCAGAGGAGGGCAGTTGGGAGCAATCAGGTTGGAAACGGAGGGCAGTTAGGTGTCAACCAGGCTGGCAGGGGAACAGTTAGGCGTCAACCAGGCTGGCAGGGGAGCAGTTAGGCATCAATCAGGCTGGCAGGGGAGTGGTTAGGGGGTGATCAGTCTGGCAGGCAGAAGCGGTTAGGGGCAATCAGGCAGGCAGGCAGATGAGCGGTTGGGAGTCAGAAGTCCTGGATTGTGAGAGGGATGTCCCAGATTGGACAGGGTGCAGGTTGGGCTGAGGCACATCCCCGCCTCCCCCTCCCATGCACGAATTTCGTGCACCGGGCCTCTAGTATATATATATATATTTCTATCCCTTCAAGGCTGTAAGTCCACTGAGGTTGAAGGTAGGAATCATAACCAGTTCAGATTTAAATCCCAGCCCCAAAGAAAATCCAGCCCCTAAAAGACTCTCCACAAAGCCCACGGAATGAGTGAATTTATGGGAGTGTCTGAGTGAGTGAATGAATGAATGAATGAATGAATGAAAATGGAGCATCCAAACAAACACAGAATATCAAGGTGCTAATATCTCAAAGAAAAGGGGCGCCTTCCATCTCTTTCCTAGACATTTGCAAAGGAAGACTGTGTAGATGCCACAGAGAGAACACAGACGTTTGAATCCAGATTTGGGTCTGCTTCTTGGCTCCACTAGCGGAGTGAGACTAGGCAAGCTGTTTAGACTCTACATGCCTTGGTTTTACCATCTGAGAAATGGGAATGATATAAGGCCGCCTTGGAGTTGTATGAGGATTACAGATACGGTATGCTGCGTGCCCGGCACATGGTTGGCACTCAGTAAGTTATAGGTATTACCAACATTAACCAAGCCCTGCAAGGAGGGGCATGCTCTGTTATCATGCCAGGAAACGTTAACCTCACAAAGTATGCCAAGGTCCTTCTAAGATACCAGACCGCCCAAAACACCAAACCACAGCTTCTCTCTTCTCCCTCTTGAAAAGGAGAATCAACTCTGACCATTCACTAGGCCAGGGGTCGGCAAACTCATTAGTCACCAGAGCCAAATATCAACAGGACAATGATTGAAACTTCTTTGGAGAGCCAAATTTTTTAAACTTAAACTTCTTCTAATGCCACTTCTTCAAAACAGACTCGCCCAGGCCGTGGTATTTTGTGGAAGAGCCACACTCAAGGGGCCAAAGAGCCGCATGTGGCTCGAGAGCCGCAGTTTGCCGACCACGGCACTAGGCCATCAGTGAAAACTCCCTCGAGGAATGTGAAGCGATGAGCCAGAGACACAAAGGCACTGCCCCTGTGTAAATGAAGCTAGCCTATCTAATAAAAGCCTAATATGCTAAGTGTCTGGTCGACCAGTCGGCCGTTCAACGAATCAAAGCGTAATATGCTAATGATATGCTAAGGCTGCTCAACCACTCGCTATGACGTGCACTGCTCACCAGGGGGCAGATGCTCCGACCGGTAGGTTAGCTTACTGCTGGGGTCCGGCAGATCGGGACTGAGCGAGATGGGCCGAACACACCCTGGAGCCCTCCCACTGTCCCTCCCCAGCTGGCCAACCTCCCGCATCTCTCCCCAGCCCTGATCGTGCACTGGCGGGGTCCCTCAGCCTGGCCTGTGCCCTCACTCAATCCAGGACCCCTCGGGGGATGCCAGAGAGCCGATTTTGGCCCGATTCCATAGGCCAGTTCAAAGGACCCCACTGGTGCACGAAATTCGTGCACCAGGCCTCTAGAGGAAAATATTAAGCCACCCGGAAGGCCAATATTACGTATCAGTCAGGATAGGCGAGGTTGTGCTGCAGTAACAAACAACTCCAGCATCTCCATGGGTAAAACTGTACTGCACTTCCTTTAGGTCAGCTAGGGGGCTCCGCCTGGAGATGCAGACTTACTGAACAACTACCACCAGCGCCAGAGAGAAAGGGCTCTGGAGGGTCTCACATTCGCAAATGAATGGCCAGTCTGTGGGTCCCATGGTTCGTGACCATGCCATCTAATCACGAGGGAGCCAGGTAGTATGATCCCAGAATGTGCCGAGAGTGGGAAGAGCCCTAGCTGGTTTGGCTCAATGGATAGAGCGTCAGCCTGCAGACTGAAGGGTCCCAGGTTCGATTCCGGCCAAGGGCACATGCCTGAGTTGCGGGCTCGGTCCCCAGTAGGGGGCATGCAGGAGGCAGCCAATCAATGATTCTCTCTCATCATTGATGTTTCTATCTCTTTCTCCCTCTTCCTTCTTCTCTAAAATCAATAAAATATATTTTTTAAAAAAAAGAGTGGGAAGAAAGGGAAATATTGAGGGAATCACACTAATGAGAACACATACCGCAAGAGAACAAGATGTCGGCAGCCCCATCCAAACCAGCCCCAGGCAGAGGGGCCATAAGAATGACCGGAAGTCAAAGTATCAAACTTCTCCCAAGATCTAGCAGCTCAGAATGTGAGTGTGAGTATGTGTGTGGGGGGGGGGGGGGAGGGGAGGAGGGTAGAATCATTGCAGAAGAAAGCTGTCGTTTGCATTTAGCAAAGGGTGGGAGCTCATGAATGTTCCCGCTGCTCTCTTTGGAAGTCAACTGTATTCATACTCATTGAGCGTGCTCATCCTATCACAACGCTGCCTATCTCTTTTCTTGTTTGTTTTTTAATATATTTTATTAATTTTTTACAGAGAGGAAGGGGGAGGGATAGAGAGTTAGAAACATCGATGAGAGAGAAACATCGATCAGCTGCCTCCTGCACACCCCCTACTGGGGATGTGCCCGCAACCAAGGTACATGCCCTTGACCGGAATCGAACCTGGGACCCTTCAGTCTGCAGGCCGACGCTCTATCCACTGAGCCAAACCGGTCAGGGCTCGTTTGTTTGTTTTGTTAATCCTCACCCGAGGTTATTTTTTCCCATTGATTTTTAGGGAAAAGAGAGAGGGAAAGAGAGAAACATCGGATGTGAGAGAAACACATCGACTGGTTGTCTCCTACAGGCGCCCTGACCAGGGCCCAGGCTGGGGAGGAGCCTGCAACCAAGGTACATGCCCTTGACCAGAACTGAACCCGGGACCCTTTGGTCCACAGGCCGACGCTCTATCCACTGAGCCAAACCGGCTAGGGTACAACACTGCCTGTCTTGAGCAAGAACAGGACAAAGAGGCTCCAAGAATTTGGACTTGTGCACGGGGCGGACAGATGCTTCTTTCCCTAATCTGGAAGTGAGTTTGAAAATGCACAGAGCAGCAGGCATTCCTCCGAGGACACTCCCTCGTTCGGGACGGCTGGGTGTTGTTAGCAGCAGCAACCCCCAGTCCCCTACCGCCCACCCCCCGCACCCCCCTCCAGCCCCAGCTCCTCCAGGCTTATAGGGGACTCGGGAAAGGACCTCGCTTTCCAGGTCAAGATCATTAGGGAGTTTAATTAGCAAGCTGGGTTCAGAACCAACATGTCCCCGTCCTCGGAGGCCTACATAAAGCTGCCTGCGGACGCCTGTTCCCTGCCAGGGGGCAAGTCCGGTGCCCCCTGAGCTGCCTGTGCACCCTTGGGGCTCACATTCACAGGGGCCCCTACGGCGCTGCTTCCTTTCTCCCCGGCCCCCCATCCCCACCTGCCAGACGGGAGCATGAGCACGGTGCCAAGGCCGGCAGCTGCCCGGTGTGAGGATTACAGCCAGAGGTATGTTTCCTTCTAGAACGAGGCGTGGGGGCGGGAGCAGCCCAGAGAAGCGGGCTGGGGGCTGGCTAGTCCCAGAGGGTCCGGGGAGGCACAGAAGGAAACGGGATTCTACCAGCCCTTGGTGGGAAGGCAGGGATGGTTTTTTGTGTTTTGTGGGGTGTTTTTTTTTTAACATTTTTTATTGATTTCAGAGAGGAAGGGAGAGAGGAAGAGAGAGAGAGAGAGAAACATCAATGATGAGAGGGAATCATTAATCGGCTGCCTCCTGCACGTCCCCTACTGGGGAGCGAGCCCACAACCCGGGGGTGTGCCCTTGACTGGAATGGAACCCGGGACCCTTCCGTCTGCAGGCCGGCGCTCTATCCACTGAGCCACACCATCTAGGGCATGGGGCGGGTTTTAAGCCAGGAGTGAACATGGTCAGGGTCGCTCTTTAGATAGGTCACGGGGCAACTGTCTCTCTAGAACAGGGGTCCTCAAACTTTTTAAACAGGGGGCCAGTTCACTGTCCCTCAGACCGTGGGAGGGCCGGACTATAGTTTAAAAAAAAACTATGAACAAATTCCTATGCACACTGCACATATCTTATTTTGAAGTAAAAAAAAACAAAACGGCAAAAACACCCGCGTGTGGCCCGCGGGCCGTAGTTTGAGGACGCCTGCTCTAGAAGCTGGTAAGGAAATAAACAGAATCCCCGGCCGAGGGAAACCGCGTGGATTGACCCATCAGCACTCTGGAGCTGAGGAGAGCTGGTTCCTCAAAACCCTCAGGCTGCGCTCTCTCTCTCTCTCTCTCTCTCTCTCTCTCTCGGGTCCTTCTGCAGGCCCCTGGCCAATCCTGGCGTTTCTTCCCCCTTAGCTGCCATGGCTGAACTGATCCACAGACACGCAAAAGAACAAGAGGGCCCTAGCCGGTGTGGCTTAGTGGATAGAGCGTCCATCCGCCTGCAGACTAAAGGGTCCCAGGTTCAATTCCGGTCAAGGGCACGTGCCCAGGGTTGCAGGCTCGATCCCCAGTAGGGAGCGTGCAGGAGGCAGCCGATGGATGACTCTCTCTCATCACTGATGTTTCTATCTCTCTCTCTCCTCTCCCTGCCTCTCTGAAGTCAATAAAAATGTATTTTTTAAAAAGAGCGAGGTGGGTGCAAGCAGATTACAGGTGCCCCCAAGAAGAAAAATGCCTGCTGCCACCCGACGGATATTAGGGCCTGTGATGGGAATTCAGCCATCCCAGGGGACAGGGACAGTGCTTGGGGTGGGGGTAGTTGGGGGGGGGGGGCGGGCAGTGCCCTGGGAGGGAGACATGTCCTACTGGGCTTTCCTGCTACAATCCCAGTCTGCATTCCCCCTGGCCAAAGCCTCCCAGCCTCATCTCATTTCCTAGTCACAGTGAACTAGGCCTCGGCTCACCATGGCGTGTTGTTATTTCACCTGGGGACTCTGGTGGGACCCCTGGAAGCAGGGAGGCGGGAACCTGCACGCCCCATAGAGGAGCCCGCAGGAAAGTGCAACAGCGCCATCTAGTGGCCGCGCGGGGCGGCTGCAGGGATGCGCGCACCACTGGGAAACCGTGGTCCCACCTCCTCTGGGGTCACTGCTCAGTGACAGGGCCGCCGAGCTCCCCAGCTAACAGGAAGTGGCTACCACTGCTGCATCGTTGAGAAAAATGAAGGCCCAAGTCCGGACAGAGTTTTAGCCTATTGGGCTTGAGTGTCGATGAGGGGGCCTAAAGGGGGCACTGGATTGGGATTCCTGGGTCTCCAGGGCCCGTGCAGCCGAGCCCCAGGCTTGACCCTAGACGGGGCCTGGGAATGAGCAAGCCCCAGGGCCCCACTTTAACAGCAGCAAAGGGAGGTGGAGTGCACTTTAGCGGACTCTGGTTTTTGTTTTGATTCATTTCAGAGAAGAAGGGAGGAGAGAAACATCAGTGATGAGAGAGAATCACTGATTGGCTGCCTCCTGCACACCACCCCACGGGGGGTCAAACCCCAGCATGTGCCCTTGACCGGAATCGAACCCAGGACCCCTTTCCGTCTGCAGGCCGGCGCTCTATCCACTGAGCCACACCAGCTAGCACTGCTTTGTTTTGTTTTACTGGCAAGCGGATGGGGTTGAAGAAATTAGGGGAATGTAGAATCTGTCTGAACTTCTGGACTTACCGTGAACGCCAAATGTTTTTTTCCCTTCAAAAGAGAGGCCGACAGTTGCGGCCCTCTTTAAGAACTGGTGTCAGCCCTAACCGGTTTGGCTCAGTGGCTAGAGCGTCGGCCTGCAGACAGAAGGGACCCGGGTTCGGTTCCGGTCGAGGGCATGTACCTTGGTTGCGGGCACATCCCCAGCAGGGGGTGTGCAGGAGGTAGCTGATCGATGTTTCTAACTCTCTATCCCTCTCCCTTGCTCTCTGTAAAAAAAAAAAATCAATAAAATATATATATTTAAAAAAAATAAAAAAAAAAAAAGAACTGGTGTCAACTGTGTTATCTGCCTTATCACAACACTGACATTCCGGGCTGGGGTGGAGAACTAGTCCCACGGTGAAAACACTCCACACACAGAGACAGCCATGAGCCGTCTGCACGGCCGTGTCTGTCCCCTGCAAAGCGCAGTTTCCAGCCGCAATTAAAAGCCCCCACCCAGCTGGCCTCCTTGGGGGGGGGGGGGGTATTTGCAGGAAAACCTACTAGGAAGAGTCCACTCCTGGGAACACCCACCTGGGGCTGCGGGCCTGGGACACAGGGCTTTGGTTTGGGCAAGGCTGCCATCGTGTGGCCGCCTCGGGTATTTGCCTCGGGAGATGAACCGCTCCTGATTCCTTCCAGCTCTTAGGTGCCTCTCCTGCCTGCATTCCCTCGGCTCTTCCTGCTCGGCCACCTCTGCCTCTCACCCTGGGAGGTTCACTTATGTCCCTCAGTTCAATGACCCCATTAGGGGATGACTCACTAGCCTCTTCCTTAAACGCTAAGCCTGCCCAGCGGGAATACCCCCAGGCCCTTCAAACTCTGCACGTCCCAAAGTCCCACCCAGCATCTCCTTTCCGTTCACTTTCCTCACGGGTTCCTAGCTTCTCCTGGAAATAGCACTTGGGTATTTCTTTCTTTTTTTTAATATATATTTTCATTGATTTTTTACAGAGAGGAAGAGAGAGGGATAGAGAGTAGAAACATCGATGAGAGAGAAACATCGATCAGCTGCCTCTTGCACACCCCCTACTGAGGATGTGCCCGCAACCAAGGTACATGCCCTTGACCGGAATCGAACCTGGGACCCTTGAGTCCGCAGGCCGACGCTCTATCCACTGAGCCAAACAGGTTTTGGCTATTTCTTTCTTTTTTTTAATATATATTTTCATTGATTTCAGAGAGGAAGAGAGAGAGAGAGAAATATGAGAATCATTGATCAGCTGCTTCCTGCACTCCCCCTAGTGGGGATGGAGCCTGCCACCCAGCATGTGCCCTTGACCGGAATCGAACCCGGGACCCTTCTTCAGTCCGCAGGCCAAGCTCTAACCACTGAGCACCCCGGCCAGGGCAACGCTTGGGTATGTCTGTGAGACCCACGCCTTCCCAACAGCACGCAGACCCGCTGGGATCACAAGTCAGGAGTTCCCAGCCTCCCCAAGCGAGAGCGACGGGTCTCTGTATCCAACAGCTTTGAATTTCGTGTGACCTGACTCAAGGGTCCAAAAGCATCGCCCATTCCTTCCAGCGGCCGCAGTGCCCTAACCCAGTGGTCGGCAAACTCATGAGTCCACAGAGCCAAATATCAACAGTTACAACGATTGAGATTTCTTTGGAGAGCCACATTTTTTAAAACTTAAACTTCTTCGAACGCTACCTTCTTCAAAAGAGACTCGCCCAGGCCGTGGTATTTTGTGGAAGAGCCACACTCAAGGGGCCCAAGAGCCGCATGTGGCTCGCGAGCCGCGGTTTGCCGACCACGGCTCTAGCCAATCAGAAGGCCTCACTTCCTAGGCTCTTGGCAGTTTCCTCGTTCCTGTTCTTTTTCCAAGTCCGATTCATGAGCCTTTTTCCCCCCAGGTTTTTGAGTTACCAGAGAGTCTCCTTTATAAAAAATTTTTTAATTTTATTTATTTTTTAATTGAATTTATTGGGGTGACACTGGTTGCAAAACCGTATGGGTTTCAAGTGTACAACCCAATAAAACAGCATCTGCATCATGTACCCATCACCCCAAAGTCTCTTTCCATCCCCATTTTCTTCAAATAAATCCCTTTTCTTTCTTTTTTCTTTTTTTAATCCTCACCCGAGAGTATTTTTTCCACTGATTTTTATTTTTTTATTTTTTTAAATATATTTTATTGATTTTTCACAGAGAGGAAGGGAGAGGGATAGAGAGTTAGAAACAGCGATGAGAGAAACATCGATCAGCTGCCTCTTGCACAACCCCTACTGGAGATGTGCCCGCAACCAAGGTACATGCCCTTGACCGGAATCGAACCTGGGACCTTTCAGTCCACAGGCCGACGCTCTATCCACTGAGCCAAACCGGTTTCGGCTCCACTGATTTTTAGAGAGAGTGGAAGACAGAGGGAAAGACAGAGAGAAACATCGATGTGAGAAAAACACATCGATTGGTTGCCTCCTGCACGCGCCCCGAACCAGGGCCCGGGCCGGGGAGGAGCCTGCAACCTGGGTACGTGCCCCCGACCGGAATCGAACCCGGGACCCTTCGGTCCACAGGCCGACGCTCTATCCACTGAGCCACACCGGCGAGGGCTGAATCCCTTTCTTGATGAAATGAGCCAAATTTCTACTTCTGCTGCTTACCACTAGGACGCCTGTCCCAGAATCCAAACTCCTGCCCCAGGCAGGCCAGGCCCCTGCGGAGGCGGCTGCCACCTCCTTCCCAGGCAGCCCCGTGGGGTCTCCCTGCACCTTTGCTCCAGCCGCCAGAAGAACAGGCCACACCGACCACCCCTCGACCACTCCTCCTCCTCCTCAAACCTCCGCTCTGCCATTTCTGCGAAGCCCTCCCCACGCCCGCCGCCCCCAGGCACCCCCCTTCCGCGGCCCCCTGTCCACAGCCCGGCCCACGGTGGTACTGCACTTGGTACTCCCAGCCTCCGTGTCCTCCTCCAGCTCACGGAGAGGGCAGCCTGTAATGCGAGAAACCGAGCAACTATCTAGGCAACTGAAGCAGAGAACAACCGTGCCAGGAGGATGCTGGGTCGTTGGGACACGAGCCAGGGAGGGACCGTGCTCGGAACACGGGCGGGAAGGAGGGAGGGGAAGGCTGGCCCCGGGCGCCACGGCCTTGGACCGCACACAACGCGGCCCCTGCAGGCCCCAGCGGAACGAATTCCGGCCTGGCCTTGTACCTGGGTGTCGCCTGCTCGGCAGGTGTGTGTCCGGACCCCCCAGGGGGGGCAGGCGAGACATGGATCTGGCCTTTTATAAGCCTCTTGTTGAGAGTGAGGCCCAGGCCCCCCACAAGACTCACACAACGAAGACGGACTCCAAGGTGGGGGAGGAATCCACGCGCTGAATGAAGGCGCCCATCCCATAACGCCACTGTGTTGTTAGGGTGATTCAGTGACACAGCGCGTGACCCTGATATTCTCCAACGTCTCCCCGAGAGCAGTGGTTCCCACCCTCTCTTTGGCCGCGCCCCACCTAAGCATCTCTAACATCCTGATGACCCCCGCCCGCCCGCCCCCCGTGACATAGAATTCTTATTATTCAAAACGTGAGCCCCTATTCGAAGCCTCAAAGGCCATGAACTTGGTCTAAACAAGCCCCCCAAAGAACATGGCCTCCATGAGAGAGAAAGATAAAAGAACGAAAGGACAGCGGAAGGCCTGAGGAAGAAATCACCAAGAAATTGTTAAAATTATAATAATAATAGGAAGTGATATGAAAAAAAAAATAGCAAATAAAAGTTTCGAAACATAATAGAGAACTGAAATGCATCCATATGCCACAATATATATCTATAGACTGTATGTGAGGGCCCTGGAACTGTAAGAAATGCAAAAAACTCACGGTCAATAGCTCATTCTTGAATTGGCCCCCCCTTAAACATCAAACTGGCCCTAGCCGGTTGGGCTCAGTGGATAAAGCGCCGGCCTGCAGACTGAAGGGTCCCGGGTTCGATTCCAGCCAAGGGCACATGCCCGGGTTGCGGGCGATTTCAATCCCTAGTGTGGGGTGTGCAGGAGGCAGCCGATCCATGATTCTCTCTCATCACTAATGTTTCATTCTCTCCCTCTCCCTTCCTCTCTGAAATCAATAAAAATATATTTAAAAAAACAAAAAAAAAAAAAAAAACAGAGCAAGGCCGCCCGGAGCAGGATCTGCAGTCCGCTGGGGGCGGGGCTGGGGCACGGGCTGTGATGAGGGAGCCCCGCCCACATGGCTGTCCCTTCAGGTGCTTCGACTGATCATCACTGTGGTGGCTGGGTTTTCTCCAAACTTCACCCCCCACCCGTTTCCTTGTTCCCTAAGGGGCGATTTGGGGTTCTGGGGTAACCGAAAGCTCAGGTCACACAGACCTTTGAGCCTCTCTGTTGCTTGTCCCTGTCATTTCGTAGCTTGGAGACCTTAGGCACCTGTGTGGCTTCTCTCTGGAGCCTGTAACACGGGGACAAGGGTATGACCTACCTCGGGGTGGTGATGAGGATGGAATGCCAGCATGCAGCACGGTGCCGGCACACGCAGGCCCCGGTCCACGTGAGCTGCTGTGTTCCCTGAAGGATCAGCTTCAGCCGCTTCAGGGTAACGCCCGGACACGCCCCCGGTGGAAGGACTTTGGCCCGGCCGGGGCTGACTGTCCTCGCTCCGCTGCTCCAGCAGGTGGGGCCGGGCCCCCGTGGGGAGGGCACCCCGCGTGGAGGTTCCGGGTGCTCGCCGCTCTCCACGGCTGGGTGACCCCAGTGCCATCTGCGTCCCTCTGCTGTGTGCCGGAGGCGACGGTGGTTGCTCGTGTGGGTCTGAGCAGAGCGGCAGGGCCAGGAGGGAGACCCACAACCACACGACCATGGCCCGGGCTGCAGGCCCAGCAGTCACCGTCTCCTTCCCCGTCTGCGGCGCAGGGAGTAGCTGAGTCACGGACCGGCTGGCACGGCTCCAGCACCGTGTTCTGGATTCCTAGACGCACAGCTGGGCAGGAGCTTCTGTTCCTTGGCCTGTGGGTAGAGGGAGAGGAAGCTGTTATTCGTGTTCTAGAAATGGACTGGGTTCTGAGTCAGCATGGCTGCAACACTGCTCTGGAACAAACCTCAATTAGAAAAGCGGGTGAAGAGGCCTATTTTTTTTTTTTTAAATCCAGAGAGGAAAGGAGAGGAAGAGAGAGATAGAAACATCAATGATGAGAGAGAATCATGGATCGGCCGCCTCCTGCACGCCCCACACTGAGGATGGAGCCCACAACCCAGGCACGTGCCCTGACGGGGAATCGAACCCGGGACCCTTCAGTCCGCAGGCCAATGCTCTTTCCTCTGAGCCAAACCAGCTAGGGCAAGAGGGACTTCTCTGGGACTCCTCAAGTGAGCTTGGGGGGCGGCCTGGTGGAGGGATCGGGGTGCTGGGACACCCAGTCTTGCTGGGAGCTTTGGCCTTCAAGGCGGGCGGCTTTGGAGATGATGCTTTGGGAGGCGGTGGGCGGCAAGAACGTATCTGAGCTACGGAATGTACACAGTGTACGTATTTCAAACATCTTAGAACGGCCCTGTAGGAGAGCACCCGTCCATTTAACTTGTTTCTCCCCGAAGCTATGTATTCCCTTTTCCTTGATCTCTAAAAGCATCTTTTCGTTTTCATTGTAAAGGACACAGCGTAACATGTATCACCTGGACGATTTTCGAGCCGGAGTTCAGAAGGACTCCGTACGTTCACACAGGTTTCCCGGACTATTTCACCTTGCAGAACTGAAATTCTATCCTCGCTAAACAATAACTCTCCGTTCCTCCCTCCCTTCAGCCCCTGGCAACACCTTTCTACTTCCTGTTTCTGTGAATCTGACCGGATACCTCATGTAAGTAGAATCGTACAAGCCTGGCTTTTTGCGTGACGGGCTTATTTCACTTAGCAGGATGTCCTTCAAGTTCAGTCCATGTTGTATGTGTCAGCCTTCCCTTCCTTTTCAAGCCTCAAGAAGATTCATTTGGCCCTGACCGGTGTGGCTCAGTGGATAGAGCATCAGCCTGCGGACTGAAGGGTCCCAGGTTCGATTCCGGTCAAGGGCATGTACCTTGGTTGCAGGCACATCCCCAGTAGGGGGTGTGCAGGAGGCAGCTGATCGATGTTTCTCTCTCATCGATGTTTCTAACTCTCTATCCCTCTCCCTTCCTCTCTGTAAAAAAGCAATAAAATATATTTTAAAAAAAAAAGATTCATTTGAACGACTCTGCCACATTTTGTGGATCTACTCATTCCCTGATGGACACCTGGGTTGCTGCCCCCGCTTGGTTATTGTGAACTAGTGGCCCGGTGCATGGATTCGTGCACATTGAAAGGAAATTAATTAGAAGAAATGTTTTAATATCGCTATTCGCCCTTTCTCTACAATAGAAGTGTCAACCAAATTCACGATCGACAATGACAGATCAAAACACATGCGTGTGACTGGCGCCAGCAAGAGCTTTATATGTATCGTACATGCGCGAGGCAACGTTGATTTTTAGATTGCCAGTGCGTGTCATATGTACTGGTCGGTCGGTCGGATGGTTGGTCACTTAGCCTTTTATATATAGAGACTAGAGGCCCAGTGCATGAAATTCGTGCACTGGGGGGTGGAGGGGAAGGTCCCTCAGCCCGGACTGTGAGAGGGTGCAGGCCAGGCTGAGGGACCCCACTGTTGCACGACTGGGGCCGAGGAAGGACGTGGGAGGTCGGCCAGCCGGGGAGGGACCGCGGGAGGCCTCCCGGGCACGTCCAGCCTGTCTCGCTCGGTCCCCATTGGCCCGACTCCAGCAGCAAGCTAACCTACCAGTTGGAGCGTCTGCCCCCCTGGTGGTCAGTGCACATCATAGCGAGCGGTTGAGCGGCCTTAGCATATCATTAGCCTATTACGCTTTGATTGGTTGAACGGACGACCAGACAACCAGACACTTAGCCTATTAGGCTTTTATTATATAGGATATATAGGGTAAGGCTGCTATGAACATGGGTGTGCAAGTATCCCTCTGGGACCCTGCTTTCAATTCTTTTGGGTAACTCCCCGCTTCCCAGAGGCTTCCTGTCATTCAACTGTGGCCTGAAAATAGTAAACAGGAAAATCCCGGAAAGAAATGAGAAGGCACAAGTTTTAAGTGGCAGGCCATGCTGAGTGCTGTGATGAAACCTCACGCTGTCCCGCTCCGTCTCACCCGGGATGTGACTCATCGCCGGCTCCAGCGTCCCCGCCCAGAGGCACGCCCCTCCCGTCAGTCACGTAGGAGCCTCCGTTATTAGCCCGGCTGTCTCCGTGTCACAGTGCTTGCGATCGAATATAGCCCTTGTTTTCCTTAATCACGGCCCCAAAGTGCAAGAGTGGTGATGCTGGCAATTCAGGGAGGCCAGGGAGACGCCATCAAGTGCTTCCTTGTAAGAGAAAAGGTGAAAGTCCTCGACTTAATGAGGACAGGAAAAAAAAACTGTATGCTGAGGTTGCCAAGGCCTACGGGAAGAATGACTCTTCCCTCCGCGAGATTGTGAAGAAGGAAAAAGAAAGTTGTGCTTGCTTTTTGTTTTAAGATTTTTTTTTTTTTGTATTGCTTGTTAGAAAGAGACGGGGGGAGAAGGAGGGAGAGAGAAATGTCGATGTGAGAGGGAACCACTGATCAGCTGCCTCCTACAAGCCCCCGACAGCACGTCCCCCCTAATGGGGATCGAGCTCGCAACCTGGGCATGCGCCCTGACCGACTGAGACACACCAGCCAGGGCGGAGGTGCTGTTTTTTTGTTTCGTTTTAAATATATGTTTATTGATTTCAGAAACAAAGGGAGGGAGAGACAGGGCGATAGAAACATCCATGATGAGAGAGAATCACTGATCAGCTGCCTCCTGCACGCCCCACACTGGGGATCGAGCCCACAACCCGGGCACGTGCCCTTGACCGGGAATCGAACCAGGACCTCCTGGTTCATAGGTCGATGCTCAACCACGGAGCCACACCAGCCAGGGTGGGGGTGCAGTTCTAATGAAGGCCAGGAAGGGCCTCAGTGGGAGACCGGAGGCAGAGGGGGGACACTGGGCAGATAACCTGGAAAAGAGCTTTCCATAGGGAACAGCAAGTGTGCAGGCCCCCGGGGGAGAGAGACGCAGCCCCTGCCGTGGGAGGAGGTGAGCGCAGAGGTCGGGGAGCGTGTGGGAGAGGCACTGACCACGGTCTCTCTCCACGGAGGGCAGACCCCTCCCTGGTCCTTCCCCTCGGGCTCTGGGGCCCAGCACTCGGGGAATGGGAATGCAGGGAGGACACCATCACCCTGAAGGAGGCGGGGGGGGGGCCCTGTGATGGTCTGGGGGGTGTCACCATGTGCATACACAAAGGCCTTCCATTTAGGTTTGAACCTATCGGAGAGGCCTTGGGTTGGAGAGCCATCCCGGAGGAGGCCGGAAAGGCCCGTGGGACAGGTGAAAAGGGGGTTTTGGAAGCTGCACAGGAAGTGAAGTCTGATTTTTTTTGCGGGGGAAGGGGATAATGGGAAATCACTGTAAGATTCTTTTTTTTTTTTTAATATATTTTATTGATTTTTCACAGATAGGAAGAGAGAGGGATAGAGAGCTAGAAACATCGATGAGAGAGAGACATCGATCAGCTGCCTCCTGCACAACCCCCACTGGGGATGTGCCCGCAACCAAGGTACGTGCCCTTGACCGGAATCGAACCTGGGACCTTTCAGGCCGCAGGCCGACGCTCTATCTACTGAGCCAAACCGGTTTTGGCCACTGTAAGATCCTTGAGCCAAGTACCTGTGACAAACAGTGCAAAAGATTAGAGTTTGGGCCCTGGCTGGTGTGGCTCAGTGGATAGAGCGCCGGCCTGCGGACTGAAGGGTCCCGGGTTCGATTCCGGTCCAGGGCACATGCCCGGGTTGCGGGCCCGATCCCCAGTAGGGGGCGTGCAGGAGGCAGCCGATCCATGAATCTCTCTCATCCTTGATGTTTCTCTCTCTCTCTCTCCCCCCTCTCCCTTCCTCTCTGAAATCCATAAAAATATATTTGGGGGGGAAAAATTAGATTCTGGGGAACGTCATCGACTAGGGTGGGAAGGACGGTTTCGAGCAGGGCATGAAGATGGAGCGCCGACCGGGGCAGGTGAGGGTGGGGATGCGGGTGTGGGGAGCACAGGAGAAAAGCAGGGGAGACTTAAAGATGTGAATGTGGAACCCACCATGGAGCAGGCTCCGTCCGGAGCGGTGGGGACAAGAATTGGAGGAGCGGGAGATGTTCTGTCTAAGACTGAGGGGGTGCCCTGGCTGGTAGCTCAGCTGGTCAGAGCGTCGTCCTGATACGCCAGGGTTGCGGGTTCGAGCTCTGGTCAGGGAACATACAAGAATGAACCAATGAGGTCCGGGTGAGGCCGTGCGCCCCTGGATCCGGGTGAGGCTGGGTCCCGGGTCCGGGTGAAGCTGGATCCCGGGTCCGGGTGAGGCCGTGCGCCCCTGGATCTGGGTGAGGCTGGGTCCCGGGTCCTGGTCCAGGTGAGGCCACGCGCCCCTGAGTCCAGGTGAGGCCGCGCCCCTGGGTCCGGGCGAGACCAAACCAGAGGGAGTCGGACCTGCATGACCACCATTTGTCCATCATCCAGAGCTGAAAAGTCAGTGCCGACATGTACACATAAGTAACTGGTGGACACTGAAATTGGGTCTCAAAAGAACTGTTGGTCCAGAAAGAAACTCACTACAGACTGATTCATTTGCCTGTCAGCATAACTATTATTGCTCGTCTCACATTCGGTTCTTATATTTCTAGTAACACGTGATCTCACTCATCTAGGGGAAATGATGAACAACATAGACTGATGAACAAGAACAGAACCAGAAACAAGGAGGCATCGATCAGACTGTCGGGCCTCAGAGGGAGGGGAGGGGAGGGTGGGGGGAGCGGGGAGAGATCAACCAAGGGACTTGTGTGCATGCATACGAGCCTAACCAATGGTTAAGGACAACAGGGGGGTAGGGGCATCCGTGGGGAGGGATGGGGGATGGGAATTGGGGGATGAGGACAAATATGTGACACCTTAATCAATAAAGAAATAAAAAAAAAAGAATGAACCAATGAGTGCATCAAGAATTGGAACAACAAATCTATGTTTCTCTCTCTCTCTCTCTCTCTCTCTCTCTCTCTCTCTCTCTCTCTCTCTCCCTCCCTCTCTCTCTCTCTCTAAAACCAATTTTTTAGCCCTAGCTGGTTTGGCTCGGTGGATAGAGTGTCTAGCCCTGGGTTTGATTCCCGTCAAGGGCACATGCCCGGGTTGTGGGCTCGATCCCCAGTAGGGGGCGTGCAGGAGGCAGCCAATCAGTGATTCTCTCTCATCCTTGATGTTTCTCTCTCTCTCTCCCTCCCCCTTCCTCTCTGAAATCAATAAAATTATTTTTAAAAAATTATTTAAAAATAAAATCCAACTTTAAAAAAAAACAAACTGAGGTGAGTGGGGTGAGGGGTGTCCTAGCAGGATCCCCAGGGGGCGTGAGGTCCTGAGGGGATGGTAGAACAAAAGCCTCCCCTTGGAGCTTCGTAGCAGGAATGTTGCTTCCTCTCCCCCATAGCCATCCTTTATACGCCTGCAAAACAGAAAGTCCCCAAAAAGAGTCTGAACGCCAGGAAGATGCGCCCCACAGGATGGGAACCCAACATGATCTGTGCGCCTTCTTCACGCGTGCACAGCCCACAGCGCAATGCCTGATCGCCTGGACGCACGTCCGTGTCCGGGTCTGTCACGGTCGGATGTCTCTTACATGGAAACCCATGGTCTTGAGGAAATTCCCTTTCCAGCCACCCACCTGCGTGACCCCCGGGGGCAACAGGATCCCGGGGGGGGGGGGGGGCGCTGTGCTTATTCTGCACGGATCTGGGGAGGGAGGACGCACGGAAGGGGGGGCGTCCACCCCCGCCCGCCGGGCCTCACGCAGCCGATGAACGCTGGCTCTGGTTTTGCCCTGGTTGCAACTCCATTCCTGTCTCCCTGGGCCAGACACCACTCTGAGACGTTCAAGTCCCAGCCTGGGAGACAATCACCAAGAGGAAATATGGCCGGGCTGGTAGGGGGTCCCCTATAAGCCTGTTTCCCCGTGTCCCCAGACTGCCATCCCGGCTGGGAGACAGAGCCTGCAGCGGGCGGACGGACGGCCGTTTCTGAGACACCCTGGACCCACGGGGGCTGTGAGGGCTCTGTCCGTGCCTCCCTGCCTTCCCCGGGCTGGGCTGGGCTGGGGGCTACCCCCCTCCCTCCCCTCACCTCCTGCCCTTCCCAGTGAAGAGCCTCCAGGTCCCTCCAGCCAGCTCGCCCGGCCCCATAAACACAAACACCCTCGAGGGCCAGCCTGGTAGCAGCCCAGAAGCTGGGGCACATTCCCCGAGTGCCGATCCCCGAGATGTTTACTCTGTGGGCGGAGGGTGAGAAAGGAAAAGGGAGATGTTGCAATCGGCTCCCTCCACGTCAGCCAGCTGGCGGCGTCAGCGGGGAGCGATTAGGTGGCGCCCGCCCGCCCGCCCGCCCGCCCGTGGGGCAGAGGCAGGGCAGCGGGGCATGGAGCCTGCCCTCTCCGCTGGCCCTGACTCAGGCGCCCGCCGAGCTTCCCCGTCTTCCGGCAGGAGATGGGGCCACCTAGCCACGTGCTCGCGCGAAAATGAACCTGAAACTGAAGCCGCTGACAGCCGGGTCAGGATTCCCCGCTTTGAAGTCAAGAGGTGAGTCACCCGTGAAGAGGGACCTCACAGGCAGCGGGCAAGTGGCCACAGAGAGGCAGAGGCGTGAGACACAAGAAGCAGGCAGGTGAGGGTGGGCGCCCGGACGGCGGGGTCAGGGCCTGTCTCGGGGGGTGGGCGGGAGGTCAGGGGAGGTGTCCTCCTGGCCCTGTGTCTGCCCAGCAGGACCACACGCCCTGGCCGTGCCAGGCTAGGACGCCGGCAGGGTGGCAGGAGGCCAACTTCCCTTTGCCAGGTGGCGTGCGTGATAAAGGCAGGGCAGCCGGGCGCAGGCGGGCTGGGTGGTGGCCGGGGGGACGCCCGAAGGGATGATGCCCTTCCTGACTCCTGCTCTGCAGCGCAGCGGAGCGTCCCGGCCAAGCATGGCGAGCAGCATGGAGGCGGTGGCCATGGACTGCGAGATGGTGGGGCTGGGGCCCAACAACGAGAGCGGCCTGGCTCGGTGCAGCCTCGTGGACATCAAGGGCGCCGTGGTCTACGACAAGTTCATCCGGCCCGAGGGGGAGATCACCAACTACAGAACCGCGGTCAGCGGGGTCACGGCCCGGCACATGGAGAAGGCCACGCCCTTCGCCGTGGCCAGGCTGGAGGTGAGTGAAGGGCCGTGCGCCCGCCGGGCCAGGGCGGGCGGGGCGGGGCGGGGCTGCAGACACCATCACCCCAACACAGACACACTTCCCTGGCGCCTTCCCCAAGTGCGGGATCCCTGACCTGTGCCCCTCACCCCTGCGCGGGGAGCGCCAGGGCATGGAGAAGCCTGTGGGGGGTCCCCCATGCGGACGCCCACCTGTGCTTCTGGCCCTCCTGCTGGTCTGTGATGACGAACTAGGGTCCCACCCGATGCTCCCCACACTGATCTGGGGGGGCTGGATCCCCCGTTCTTTCCTCGACACCCGGCCGCCCCTGGTAAGCCCTGTGTGGAGAAATGGGCGGGTCCAGCCCTTAGCTGGTTCGGCTCAGTGGATAGAGCGTCGGCCTGTGGACCAAAGGGTCCCGGGTTCGATTCCAGTCAAGGGCCCGTGCCCAGGGTTGCGGGCTCGATCCCCAGCGGGGGGCGTGCAGGAGGCAGCCGATCCATGATTCTCTCTCATCATTGATGTTTCTATCTCTCTCTTCCTCTCCCTTCCTCTTTAAAATCAATAAAAATATATATATTTTTAAAAGAAATGGGCGGGTCCGGGGCGGAGGCCTTCCCTGGCCGGGTCCCGGCAGGGGGCCTTCCTGGTACCTAACACACTGGCCCGAGGGGAGGGCTTGCCCCCAGACCCCCCACCGCCGGCCGGCTGTCAGTCCGTCAGCTGTCCGTCTGTCCATCTGTGGCCCCCGAGACCCACCCCCTCCTTCAGCGGCTCCAGGTTTAACTTTCCGTTTCTCAGAATCACTAAACAGAAAGCAAACTCAAGCACTCACTCCACAGGTGGCCCCGGGTCCGTCACTTCTGGGAAGGTTCCGAAGGGCGATCGCACGCACACATGGGGATGCCCAAGTAGAACAGAGAGAACTGAGGTTTGTCTCAACTTCCCACACCTCTCGTGCCAGGCTCAGGAGCTAGAGATAAAGCCACAACTAAAGCTACTGTGTTTGAGGGGTTGTTGTTGTTTTAATCCTCACCCAAAGGACGTGTTTTCATTGGTCAGAGAGAGAGAGAGGGGAGAGAGAGGGAGGGAGAGGGAGGGAGGAGAGAGAGAGAGAGAGAGAGAGAGAGAGAGAGAGAGAGAGATTGAGATTTTTTTTTAATGTTTCCATCTTTACTTCTTTTTTTAATGCTAAGGGACACGAGTTCTTTTTTTTGTTTGTTTGTTTTTAATATATTTTATTGATTTTTCACAGAGGAAGGGAGAGGGATAGAGAGTAGAAACATCGATGAGAGAGAAACATCGATCAGCTGCCTCCTGCACACCCCCCACTGGGGATGTGCCCGCAACCAAGGTACATGCCCTTGACCGGAATCGAACCCGGGACCCTTGAGTCCGCAGGCTGATGCTCTATCCACTGAGCCCAACCGGTCAGGGCCATCTTTACTTTTTTTTCATCTTTATTGTTGAGATGTGTCCCTTTTCCTCCCCATCATCTCCCCCCTCCACCCGGTTCCTGCCCCAGGCCCTCACCCCACTACTGTCTGTGTCCATAGGTGAGAGAGAGAGAGAGAATGTGATGAGAGAGAAGCATCTATCAGTTGCCTCCTGCATGCACCCCGACTGGGGGATCACGCCTGTCACCTTTGGGGGTCCGGGACGGCGCTCCCCCCAACGCCCACGTAGCTACTGTGTCCTAAGCACTGGCACCGGGGATCCCGACTCTCCGTCTCCAACGCCTTCACGCCTCACCCAACCGCCTGCCAAGATGGGGGTCCCAGGAGGTACCTCGGGTCTGGATCCCGGCTGGCTCCTCCACCTCTCCGCACCCAGTGTCCACACCCAGAGGGGAAAACGGGGGGTGACAACCGTCGCGATGTCAGGGGATGCTTGTGGGGACGGAGGAAGTGCCAGGGGAGGGTGCCTCTAGGGGCTCGCGTTCAGCTACCGTGACTGTCGGCCCCGTAAGCCCATGTTACAGGTCAGGAAACTGAGGCTCACCGGGACCCACGGGTGCACTGCCTGGCTAGGGCCACTGCACAGAGGACCACTGCTGGGTGGCTTACGCAGCGGGCCTGTGTGTGTGTCTCGCCGTTCTGGAGGCTAGAAGTCTAAGATCAAGGTGTCGGCCAGCGGAGTTTCGCTCCTCCTCCTCCTCCTCCTCCTCCTCCTCTTCCTCCTCCTCCTCTTCCTCTTCCTCCTCCTCCTCTTCCTCCTCCTCCTCCTCCTCCTCCTCTTCCTCTTCCTCCTCCTCCTCCTCTTCCTCCTCCTCCTCCTCTTCCTCCTCCTCCTTTTTTTTAATTTATTGATTAAGAAGGGGAGAGCAGCATAAAGAAGAGACAGACCCTGGCTGGTCTGGCTCAGTGGATAGAGCGTCAGCCTGCCGACTGAAGGGTCCCGGGTTCGATTCCCAGTCTGGGCACATGATGTGAGAATGACGTAGGTGGCTCCCGCTCTATTTCTATTGGACAGCGCGGACCTAGAGGTGCTAAGAGGGTGCTGTGGACCCCTGGGGGGGGGAGGGGGGCACTCTATATCATGGTGGTTCTGGAAAGACTCCAGGAGGCTGGTGGCATGGGCAAGGGGTGGGAGGAGATGGTGCATGCCACGGAGTGGCCGCAGGGAGCCACCGAAGATTCTTGAGCAAGAGCATGGCAGGATCAGAGCCAGTTTCAGAAGAACTACAATGGGGATTGGCGGGTGGGGGAGGGAGGATGCTGTGGAGGAGAGATGGGAGTGAGGAAGAGAGGACAATGGGGAGAAGAATCAGCTCCAGGGCGGTCGGCGGTCGGTGGGGGGGATTGAGACATTAGTAGGACTGGGAAGAAGGAAGCGTTAGGACAGAGGAGACGGAAGGAGCGTCACCAAGAAGGGGAGAGCAGCATAAAGAAGAGATAGGCCCTGGCTGGTGTGGCTCAGTGGATAGAGCGTCGGCCTGCAGACTGAAGGGTCCCGGGTTCGATTCCCCGGCAGGGCACATGCCCCGGTGGCTGGCTCGTTCCCCAGTGTGGGGCGTGCAGGAGGCAGCCGGCCGATCCATGATTCCCTCTCATCATCGATGTTTCTCTCTCTCCCTCTCCCTTCCTCTCTGAAGTCAATAAAAACATTTTTTTTAGAAGGAGACGCCGAAGAGGCGGGTCAGCTCAGGGGCCAATGAGAGGGGCCAATGAGAGGAGCTTCCCACTGAGCAGGCAGGTGGGCGGCTGGACCCCATCCTTCCTCCGCCTCCCCAGCCTCCCTCCCATCAGAGCGGCAGAAAGCGAAAGAGCCGGGAGCGGGGGGGGAGGGGGGGGCCAGGAGGCCACAAAGAACCACGTGTGGCATCTCTGGGCGTGGACAGTCGGGACGCCCTGGGCACCGGCCTGGGAGGCGGGACACCTCGGTCCTCGTCCAGCCTTGGGCGCAGAAATGCTTTGGTTCTCAGTCGGAGGTGATGCCAGGCCCAGTGCTTCTTGGGAGTGGCACGCACGCAGCCCTGCCCAGAGCGGGCACCCAGCCATTCCCGGAGCGAGGCAGGGATCTGAAATGGGTCTTTGGACCCACAGCTGGGGTTCCCGCCTCCTGCTCTATCACTGACTGTGTGTGTGACCTTCAGCAAGTGGTGGATCCTTCCTTTTTTTTATATATATATATATACTAGGGGCCTGGTGCATGAAATTTGTGCACAGGGGCAGGAGGTGTCCCTCAGCCTGGCCTGGCACCCTCTCCAATCTGGGACCCCTCAGGGGATCGGGCCTAAACCGGCAGTCAGACATCCTTCTCGCAATCCGGGACCGCTGGCTCCTAACTGCTCACCTGCCTGCCTGCCTAATCGCCCCTAACCACTCTGCCTGCCAGCCTGCTCGCCCCCAACTGCCCCCCCCACCAGCCTTCTCGCCCCCAATTGCCCCCCCTTGCCAGCCTGCTCTCCCCCAACTGCCCGCCCCCGCCAGCCTTCTCGCCCCCAACTGTCCCCCCTTGCCGGCCTGATCGCCCCCAACTGCCCCCCCTTGCGGGCCTGATCACCTCCAACTGCCCCCCACGCCAGCCTGATCGCCCCCAACTGCCCGCCCCTGCCAGCCTGCTTGCTCCCAACTGACCCCATGCCAGCCTGATCGCCCCCAACTGCCCTCCCCCCCGGCCTGATCGCCCCTAACTGCCTCTGCCTCGGCCCTACCACCATGGCTTTGTCCGGAAGGATGTCCAGAAGGTCTCCTGGTCTAATTAGCATGTTACCCTTTTATTAGTGTAGATATGGACCCTTCTGAGCCTGTTTTCTCACCAGAGAAAGGGGAGTTCCTTCCAACACAGGGGAGTCTGGAAGTGGCGATGGCCCACAGCCTTGAGCTCAGGGCCCAGTTCACGGCGCATGGTCACTAACGCGCCCATGGAGGAAAGACAGAAATATTAATTATTCATCTGCATCTCCTCTCTGACTCCCCTAGAGAATGCGGCCTTACACTCTGGCCCTCATTTTCTGCCTGCTTGCCGCCTACCCTGCTGCCCGAGAGACTTCCCCAGGCCTGGCTCAGACCACAGCCTCCCAGAGCCCCCAGGGCCTAAGTTCCTCTGAGCCTCCACCTGCCTGCCTTCTCTCACAGCTCAGCCATCACCCACCTGTGCTTCAGACAAACCTCTACCCGTCCCGCATCCCTGCCCCTAGAAATCCTACCATCCTGGCAGGCCCAGGCCAGAGGAGTCCCCACCATTCAAACTGTCAGCACAGGAAGGCACTCATGAGGAGACTGAGGTCCAGAGAGGGGCAGTGACTTGCCTAAGGACACACAGCAACCTAGGATGCAACTTAGTGCACAGACTCAGGGCTCTCACCTGCAGATTAATTATCTTTTTTTTTTTTAAACTAACAGTACTTTTTAATAGCTTGTAACTCACTTCTGTAAGTGAATGCTCTTTCAATGTCAGCTCAGTATGGGGAGTCGCATCTATCCCACGAAGGGGATTGGGAGGAATAATTGCATTTTTAGTTTGCAAACAAGGGAACTGAATCCTGTGGCGCTTCGTGGTATAGGAAGGAGACACGGAGGGCACAGGGAGGCTGCGGCAGCTTGTGGACAGGAAGCTATTTCATCGGGAACCAGCACAGCAGCCCTCGCCTCAGGTGGCCTGCCTTGTTGGGGTGCCGCCATCGGGCAGGCGTCTACGGGCTCGGCCAGATGGAGGACGAATTCAGTATCCAGGTTCCCCCAGGGTGAGCTGCCTCGTGGGGAGAAGACACAGGGGGACAGGAGGAGAGAGGAGGACCGGGGCCCCCCTGAGGATGAGAGGAAAGGGCCTGGGCCTCCATAAGGACAACATTCCTGGCAGCCAGGAATGGATGAACGGATACACGAATCAATGGAGAGATGGAAGGATGGGTACAGGAACTAATGAAGGAATGGATGAATGGATACAGGAACTAATGAAGGAGAGATACAGGAACTAATGAAGGAATGGATGAATGGATATAGGAACCAAAGAAGAAATGGAGGAGTGGATACAGGAACCAATGGAGGAATGGACACAGGAACCAATGAAGGAATAAATGAATGAATAAGGAACTAATGAAGGAATGATGAATAGATACAGGAACTAATGAAGGAATGGATTAATGGATATAGGAACCAAAAAAGAAATGGAGAAGTGGACACAGGAACCAATGAAGGAATGGAGGAATGGACACAGGAACCAGTGAAGGAATGGAGGAGTGGATACAGAAACTAATGAAGGAATGGAGAATGGACACAGGAATTAATGAAGCTATGAATGAATGGATACAGGAACCAATGAAGGAATGAAGGAATGGATACAGGAACTAATGAAGGAATGGAGGAGTAGACACAGGAACCAATGAAGGAATGGATGAATGGATACAGGAACCAATGAAGGAATGGAGGAATGGACACAGGAATTAATGAAGGAGTGGAAGAGTGGACACAGAAACCAATGAAGGAATGGAGGAGTGGACACAGGAACAAATGAAGAAATAGATGAATAGATACAGAAACTAATGAAAGAATGATAAATGGACAAAGGAACTAATGAAGGGATGGAGGAATAAATAACAGGAACCAATGAAGAAATGGATGAATGGATACAGAACTAATGAAGGGATGGATGAATAGATACAGAAACTAATGAAGGAATGAATACAGGAACCAATGAAGAAATGGATGAATGGATATAGGAACTAATAAAGGAATGGATGAATGGACACAGGAACCAGTGAAGGAATGGACGAGTGGATACAGGAACTCATGAAGGGATAAATGAATGGATACAGGAACTAATGAAAGGATGGATGAATGGATATAGGAACTAATTAAGGAAGGAGGAGTGGACACAGGAACTAATGAAGGAGTGGAGGAGTGGATCAGGAACTAATGAAGGAATAGGTGAATGGATGATGGAAGCAGCAGCTCTGAGTGCAGGGATGTCCACGCTCACACAAGGCAGACACGCCCTGGAACGCTGGCGAGGGCACCTCCCGCTGTGTGAGTCCGTGGATGCTGGATGTTCCACCAGGGCCCCAGGTGACTTTCGATCTGGGAAAGACTTGGAACGCGAGTGAATCACAGAGGAAGGGGAGCATACAGGCAGACACCCGGGCCAGCCCCTCCCTGGCTGTGCCACGTGGGTACGCACAGCTCTGCAGCCCTGTCCTCTGTTGGTAACGTGGTCTGACGATCCCTGCCTCCCCGAAGCCGTCTTCCTGGTTCCAGAAACCTTCGAGGCATGCCCTCTGCTCTGAGATGAATGACATTAATTCAGCCCCCGCGTTCTTCCTAGTGGTGACAATCACAGCCACCATCACAGGGACAGGCTCGGGTGCATCTCAGCTCTCAGCTCACCAGCTGTGTGACCTGAGCAAGCGTCTTAACCTCTCTGATCCCTGGGCCCCGCCCTCCGTGAAATGGAACTGAAATGACTCTTGCAGAGAGGCCTCATGACGCGGTGAGGAAAGTACCTGGCCCGGTGCCAGGATAACGAAGGCCGACAGATCGATGTCCCCGCCCCCCACCCCCCTCCAGTTCTTTCCTGGAGTTTGAGCATCTCCACCTCCAGTGTGTACCACACCTGCCTCCTTACACTGACTCGGGGCAGGTCCCACGGCCCTGAGGTCCCGTGGGCTGGTACCTCCCCACCTGTCTGGGCTTCAGCAGGTATCTCTTCCCGCTCCCCAGCCCGGCCTCAGAAAGCCAGGGGAGCCCTGGCTGCGAGCTGGCCCCTGGAGGCTCACCTTACAGATGGGGAATGGAAGCCCAGAGATGGTCTTTAACCTCCCTGAGGCCACACAGCAAGCCCCAGCCGGGGGCTCTCCCGGCCCACGCTCAGCATTTTTGTCCTGAAGGGTTGTTTCTCTCCCCTTTCCCCTGCTTCCTTGTCCTTCCTCTGCATGTCCACGCCCCCCCCCCCCCCACACACACACACACACACACCCCTCTATGCTACTTGTCTCATGAGGAGTCCTGTGGGGCTAAACATAGCTCCCCAGGGACCCTCAGGCTCGGGAAGTGATGAGTTTCCCAGGAATGCACCCCACCATGACTTGGCCCTACCACATCTGGGACCCCTGGAATGGCAAGCTCCCTTGGGGCGCTGTGTGAGCTGGTGTGTGAGCTGGTGTGTGAGCTGGGCCTGAGCCAGCGCCAGCCGCTGGGGAAACAGGCCGCATTGTTTGCAAACACAGGATGTCAGCAAGGGAAGGGGTGTGACCACAGCCGCAGGCGCACTTCCCCACTCTCCCACGCCCCGCCGGGTGCGTTCTCTGGTTCCCTGCGTTGCTGGCCAGCGCCCTCTCCTCCACACACAGGTCCCGGGCCCTCCCTCGCCTGCTAGAAACACAGAATCCAGATCTCAGTGAGATGCCCCCAACGGCATCCTGAACCCCAGTGGGAGAAGGCACTGGTGTCCCTCAAGAGTTCGCAGCTTCGGTCCTCAAAACAAGCTTCCCCCTAGTCCCGTGGTCGGCAAACCGCGGCTCGCGAGCCACACGCGGCTCTTTGGCCCCTTGAGTGTGGCTCTTCCACAAAATACCACGGCCTGGGCGAGTCTATGTTGAAGAAGTGGCGTTAGAAGAAGTTTCAGTTTAAAACATTCGGCTCTCCAAAGAAATTCCAATCGTTGTCCTGCTGATAGTTGGCTCTGTGGACGAATGCGTTTGCCGACCACTGGCCTAGTCCCAGTGTCCAGCAGGCTCCGTCCAGGGAAGGCCCCAACAAAACCACGAGCATGGCGGGCGGGCTGGCCACACGGCCTGCGGCCTGCGGATGCCTCCAGCGCTGGGAGGGGACGGTGGTCAAGTCCCCTCACCTCTCGGAGCCTCAGCTTTCTCTTCTGTAAAGTGGGCTCGATGGTCCTCTGGTCTCCAAGGGAGAGCCTAGCAGAGGCCCCACGGGAAGTCCCAGGAGGCCACTCGCGGCAGGAGCAGGAGGAGGGAAGGTGTCAGCCGTGCAGGCGGCTCCTTTCCGGGGCACAGACTGCGGTCCTGGGCTACGCACGGAAGAGGCGAGGCAGGCTGTCCGCAAACTTCCGAATGCGCCCCGAGATGGCCACGAGCTGCCCCTTCCACCGGGGTGCAGACGGCTCACCCTTCCCCTCCTCTCTAACGCAGCCAGCCAAGGAGAAGGAAGGGGACCGGCCTGGGTGGCCAGAGACCAGCTCTCTGCAGAGCCACCATGGGAGAGGGGAGGAGGACAGAGGCTTGGGTGTGCGTGCAGGGCTCCGGCCAGAGGCACTCTCAGCGCTCAGGGGCTCAGGGTTGCTCCCTGCAGCTTGGCGACTAGGCTGCAGGGAAGTGGGGGTAGGGGGGCCAAGGGGGACCCCCCTGCTCTTTTAGCAGAGGATGGTGCCGTGTGATTGCCCCATTCCTCTCATGGTGCTTAGCAAGTCACCCCCAAACCTACCGGTTCGAATAACGTCAACGTTTATTTCCCGCGTGTACCGGCAATCTGGGCAGGGCGTGGGGCACGGGGAACAGCTGGCCCGTGGAGGCGTCTTGTGGGGGGCCGAGGGCGGGAACCATTGCCGGGTGTGCTCGCCCACCTGTGGGGCGTCTGGCGGGGGGCTCTCCGGCCTGCATTCCCGTCTCTGTGTGGTCTCTCCAGGCTTCTGGGCAGCTCAGGGACCCATGGACACTGGCCCCACAGAGAAGTCAGAAGCCACGCAGGCTGGCCCGTGTGGGGGAGGCGGTGGGGAGTCCGACTCCAGGTGTTGCCAGAGGCGTGTCATGAAACCTACAAGCTCCTTTTTGCCATCATCAGAGCAACCTCGGGCAAACGGCTTCGCTTCTCCGTGCTCCTATTTTTTTCCCCATTTGCAAAAAGTTAGTGAGATACAGCCCCTCCCCGTCGCTCTATACGCGCTCTAGCAAAACCATAAACCTCATGGCTTAAAGCCACACTCACGGATCACTGACAGCCTTCAGTTCTGACGTCCTCTCGAGAGGCTGAGAGTGCCAAGCTTCTGATCACGGCTCGGTCTTTCTGGGGACCAGCCCCCATCCGGGAGGCCACCCAGAGCTGCCTCCGTGGAACAAAAGACACGCCTGTCACCCAGGAAACCCCAAGGGTTTCGGGAGCTCCAGGTCAGGAACTGGCAACAGAGACCGATAGATGTTTTTCCATTAGCTCACGCATTGCTACTCCACACGGAAACCGCTGAAGAAATCGTATGCGCCTTGAGCACAGACGGACACTGCTAAGCGTGGGGAGGGTAACTTGGTCCGCTCTTCTCATTTTGTACCTGATGTGATTGAAGTTCAGAGAGGGACAGTGGTTTGCCCACGGTCACACAGCCAGGTCACGGAGGGGCTGCTCCCATCTTGCCAGCTCAGGCCGGCGGCACCAAGCGGCCCCAGGCCCACCCTGGAGGCCCTGGGTGATGCGTGGGTGGGGGGTGATTGATGCGTGTCTTCCCGGCCAGATCCTGCAGCTCCTGAAAGGCAAGCTGGTGGTGGGTCACGACCTGAAGCACGACTTCAATGCTCTGAAAGAGGACATGAGCAAGTACGCCATCTACGACACGGCCACCGACCGGCGGCTGTGGCGCGAAGCCGACCTGCACCGCTGCAGGCGTGTCTCCCTCCGGGTGCTCAGCGAGCGCCTCCTGGGGAGGAGCATCCAGGTGAGGCCCTCCCTCCCTTCCAGGCCCCAGGGCAGCCCATCCGAGGCGTCTATCCCTAGGAGGGTCTGGTCTGGGGGGCCTGGCCCTTCCCTCCAAGACACTAAACCCCACCAGGGGCCACAGAGCAAATATTTGGCCCCGGAGACACTCCGCGTCCCCTTAGCCCTGAGGGGCTGGGCACCTCTGAGAGGGGCCACAGGTGAACCAGAGTCTGGGGACGTCGGGTGAGCGAGGCCCTGTCCTCGAGGGACTCTTGCTTCCGTGGAGGGCGGCCCCTACCTGGCTCATCAGCACACGCTGTGGGGAGTGTCGCGTGGAGGGAAGGGCAGGCGTCCTGGGGGCACGGGTGGCGGGTGGGTGGCAGGACAGGAGGCCAGATCTGGTGGAGTCTGAAGGTGGCTGTTGGTGGGGGCGGGCAGGAGACGGGGTGCATGAGCCCCAGCCGGCTTGGCTGGGGAGCAGGGATCGTGCAGGAAGCAGGAGCGGGGGCTGGGTGTGGGCGCCCCTGTCAGCCGTGAGGCACAGAGGGCCAGGAACCGAAGGGCTAACACACAGGTTCACCGAACAGCACCTTCTCAGCCGGCTGAGCGGGTGACACTGTAGAAACGCTCGGTGACATATTCCCGGGGGCCCGGGAGCGCCCTGCAGAGCTGCTCGGGGCCCCTCTGTGCCCTGTAGCAAGTCTGCAGTGCCATCCATCACGGGATCTGAGCGCCCTGAGGGCCGGCTGGTTCCCACGATGCCGCTGATGTGCCTGGCCATGTCCCGGGCCCAGGCCTTCGTGCCCCACCCCGGTCCCAGGGATGACGGGGGAAGCCAGGCCTGGCTCCGGCCACCCGCTGAGTCCAGGGTGTCAGAGTCCTGGGGAGACCCACCCACCGGCCCACCTCGGGGCCTGGAAGTCGGGGTGTGAGCAGGGAAGGGCGGGTCCCACGAGGCCTGTGCCTGGGGCCCGTCCCCAAGTCCCCACTCCGTCCGTGTGTCTGCAGGACAGCCTGTTGGGCCACAGCTCGGTGGAAGACGCCAGGGCCACCATGGAGCTCTATCAGATCTCCCGGAGAATCCGTGCCCGCTGAGGGCCGCCCGCCCGGCGGTGCCCGCTGGACTCGGCCCCGCCGCCAGGGGCCACAGGTCCCTTCAGGACAGCAGCCGCTTTGCTTCTGGAAAACGCATCCTTCGCAGTAAAAAAATGCCTCTATATTTTCTCTACGACGTCCCCGGCCCTCTTCTTGTCTTTTCCTTCCTTCTCTCCGAGCCGGGGAGCGGCAGGCGGGACCCGGTCTGTGTGATGCTCAGAGGGCCACGGGGAGACTTTGAGTCGGGATGTGGGGCACACGTGTCCGTTTCCTGAATACCCCGAATCCTGGGGGTGCGCGTGACTTAACGACCAACCCCTGCCACTGCCTCCCTTTCCCAGCTGCTTCCACGCCCAGAGAGGTGGCATTATTCCCTGGGGGGTGGCGCCCGGCTCAAAGGCCCATCCTGAAGTTGGTGTCACGGCAATGGTGAGGTCTGGAGCGAAGGCACAGGGCGTGGGATGGGTGTCACCCCTGGCGGCCTTCACCGAACCAGTGGACGCTGGAGTCCCAGAGAACTAGGCTGGAGTCCTGGTCCTGCCATCTGGCAGCGGCGTGATACGGGGCGAGTTACCGAACCTCCCCGTGCCTCAGTTTCTCCATCTGTGAAACGGGGGACTCTTAACAATTCATAGGATTCTTGGGAGATGCTGCCTATGAAACCTCGTCACCGCGCCTGTCGGAGCGTAAGCACCCACCACGTGTCATGACTGCTGCTTCGTCTCCGGACCACCTGAGTGAGGGTCAGGGGACCCCGGGGAGAGCAGCCGCGCCCGGCCTGGCCCTCTGAAGGAAGTGTCGTGTGCGGGGAGAAGGGTCTACCCCAGAGCAACGTCTGCCCATTAGAATTTGCTACAGAGAAGTTTCCATCCGTGCCTGGGTCTCAGGTTAGGCCCACGAACCATGAATGGCTGGTTTTTTTGTGTGTTTTTTAAATATATTTGTATTGATTTCAGAGAGGAAGTGAGAGGGAGAGAGAGACAAACACCAATGAGAGAGAATCATGGATCGGCTGCCTCCTGCACACCCCACCCTGGGGGGATGGAGCCCGCAACCCGGGCACGTGCCCTGACCGGGAATCGATCCGTGACCTCCTGGTTCGTGGGTTGATGCTCAACCCCTGAGCCACGCCGGCCAAGCAAGAATGGCTGCTCAGGCAGAGAGAGGGCCACATATCCTAAGTAGTGCCACTGCAGGTAAGGTTGAGGGCATAAAGGATTCGAATCCAGGCCCGTCAGACCCCCAACTAGAGTGCTCCCCACTTCCGCTGCTTTGCAAGGCTGAGGGGGAGCTCTGCGAACCAGGAAGACTCCCTCCCAGGTCATGGGAGCGGGGGGGGGTGAGGGGTGCGGGGGGGGGGGGGGGGTGCAGTTTGCACCCTCAGGATTCTCTGCTGCCCTCTGCTGTTACATGATTTTTTTTAAACTTCCAAAACGGCCGGGTGCAGCTGCCTTGTCTGGCCACCAGGTGGTGCCCTTGGTCCGTCTATCAGCCAGGCTGCGGTGCAGGCAGAATCAGCCTGAGCAACACGGAGAGGCTGTGGGGTGGGGGGGGGGAGGGGAGGTGCGGAGATGAGGTGTGAGGGGCTGTGCCTGCAAAAATGGGCAGAGGGCTGCTGCAGAGAGGGGCTGGGGCCGTGATGCAGCCTGGCCTGCAAGGTAGCCCCAGGCTCCCCAACTCCCAGCAAGTTTCTTCCCACCGCCCCAGGCTCCCTTGAAAGGAGAGACGAACCAGGATTCCCACAGGAAATCTAACCCGACTCCCTGCTTCTGGCTGTAGTGCTTGGGTGCCCCCAGGGGAGAGAAAACACAGACGTCGGGTGCTCCAATGACAGCACCAGCTTTAGAGTCAGGGCAGCCTGGCTCCAGTCCCACCTCTGAGGGGCTCAGTGTTCCCATCCATCAAATGGGCTGAGAGGAGAATTGAGATCTCACACACAAGCTGCCCGGCACGGCCCCATACGCAGCACCATCCACTACTGGTCAGAGTAAAAGCCACGAGCTGCCTCTGGGCCACCCCTCGCGACCACTGACTTAGCTCAGGCCTCACAGAAATAAAGTCGGTGCCTGCAGATACTGGGTCTATCCGACGCGGTTGTGAAGGATGGAGGAGGGGGCGACGATGCTTGTGAGTGGCGGCTTTGTGCCCGATCCGTCATCCCTCAGTTCCGGAAAGTGCCCGTCAGGGTCGGCCCCAGGCACACAGGGAGCAGGCAGAGCTGGGCTTCCCAGCACCCCCCTTGCCCCCCGTTGCTTCTCCCCAAGCCCTTTAGCTGCCCCACGTGCCTGCCCCAGGTTAGCCTCCAGCCCCACCCCCCCTTCCCTCAGACCCACAGCTGCTGGACCGGGGGTGTCTCCGTTCTCAGAGCATCTGCTGGGGAGCCCTTCCCAGGCCCGAGACACCCCAGGGGCCTGTCCCCAGTCCTGGGCAGGGAAGCGAGGGGAATGATTAAGCTGTCCTGGGTGGCGTCTCCCTGGAGACCACGGTAGACCCCTGTGCATGACGGCGGCATGAGGAGGGGGAGGCAGCGGGTGCCATGGTGGTCTGCAGCCAGGTGGGAGCTCTACCTGCACCCCCAGCTCATGCCATGTGGGCTCACCTGGGCCCGTGGGAATCTAAAGGGGGAGAAGGTGAGTGTGGCCGGGGCCTCTGCTCCAAGGCTCACAGACCTAAATGCTGCGCACGACTGGGAGTGAGCGCATGACCCCGCTGGGCTGGGCGGGGGGCACTCAGCCCCAGTGGAGTGTGCCCGGCAGACACGCTGGCCAGTGGGAACACCTTCAGGGCTGTGCCTGGCTCACGGGCCACCCTGAGACCTAAGCTCTAGTCCACCTGACCCCTGACCCCTTTCGGCTGGGGAACACCAGGGCTCCGGTGAGCTAAGGGCACGAGCAGCGTCCCCCAGGCCAGGACCTGAACGGTCAATGGCATGGCTTTGGCAGAATGGGCCACGGCAACAGGATCCCCGCCTGCCGCCTAATTCTAATAAAAGCATCAGGAAGAATGGGGCGGGGGGGGGGGGGGGGGGAGAGACACGCTGGGAAATGACCGTCTCAATATAGCGCGGCCTCGCTGAGCGCACCTGAGTCACCTCCGACTCAGGCCAGCGTGCTGCCCACGGAGGGAGGGGCTCGGGGAGGTCGCCTGCTGCTCCCTGACCCCTCGGCCTCCCCGAATCTGCCAGCCCAGCCTGCATGGAGACAGGCGCTCCTCCTCAGGGGCAGGACTCTCTACCCCGACCTGCCCATCACCTTCGGGCCCCTGCTCCCCACGGTCCCCCACCCCATTGAAGGCCGCTGGGTCCCCGGGGGGAGTCCCGCCGGCCCCGTCGGGTTCCCAGAGAGCTAAGAAACGCTGCTGCCCGCTTCCTGCCCGGACGGTCGGGCTGGGCCGGGCTCCCCGGTCAAGAGCCTTACTCACGGGTGGAACAATCTCTCCTCTCCTGCTGGGGGAGGAATGGGGGTCTGAGTAGCTCTGCCGAAACGTGGAGGGAAAGGCAAGCTTTCGGCTGGTCCCGGCACCCCGATTCCCAGCGAGGCGCTGTGCCCTCTTCCCAGGAGCAAGGTGGGGGGGGGGGCGGGGGCCGGGGAACTCTGGCCGGGGCCTCGGCTTTAGGACACGGAGCCGGTCCCTCGCTCAGGGCTGGATGTCCATACATCTTCGCTTTCGCGTTCCATTTGATGGCTTAAAGCAGGGGTCGGCAAACGGCGGCCCGCGAGCCACGTGCGGCTCTTGGGCCCCTTGAGTGTTTAGCAGAGGCCGGCCTAGGAGTACCCTAATGAAGTGAATAACAATGTGCCTACCTATATAGTTTAACTTTAAAAAATCCGGCTGTCAAAAGAAATGTCCATCGTTGTCCTGTTGATATTTGGCTCTGTGGACTTGATGAGTTTGCCGACGGCTGGCTTAAAGGAACAGGAGCACATTTTCTCCCAGCTCTGGAGGACAGACGTCTGCAGGGACGGGGTCCCACACAGGCATCGAGAAAGCACTTCCCTGCACCACACCCCCCCCCATCTAGCTTCCGGTAGCTGCTGGCGCCCCGTGGGTTCCAGGCTGTGGCAGGTCACTCCGACCTCTGCCCCCACCTTCACGAGCCTCCCTCTTGCTGTGGGGTGGCCTGCGGGCTCCCCCGGCCTCTCTGTTCTGAGGACACTGGTGATGGCTCTCAGGGGCCGCCCAGCCAGGCAACCCATGCTTAGCTCCTTACCTCGGGATCTTGAACTTCATCACACCCGGGTCCGTCCGGTGACACCCTCAGGTCACAGGACTGGACACGGATATGTCTGGGGAGAATATTTTTCCGCCCGCCAGAGGGAGTGACTGCTTTTAAGGAAGTGGGAATTCGGGGGCTATTGCCCAGGGGAAATTCAGAAAGGGACCAACAAGAGCAGAAAGGGGATTGCTGAATAACAAGGAAACCGACCCGAATCGACCAGCATTTTTGGTGGGACTTTTCAACAAAGCTGATAGGCTCGATTTTGTGCCACAAAATCTTGTCTTCTGTGATTCCCTTATCACTTTGATTAGCAAAAAGAAAAAAATTTTTAAAAAAAGAAACACTTGCCCTGGCTGGTGTGGCTCAGTGGATAGAGCGTCGGCCTGGGAACTGAAAGGTCCCAGGTTCGATTCCGGTCAAGGGCGCATGCCTGGGTTGTGGGCTCGATCCCCGGTGGGGGACGTGCAGGAGGCAGCCGATCCATGATTCTCTCTCATCATGGATGTTTCTATCTCTCTCTCCCTCTTCCTTCCTCTCTGAAATCAATGAAAATATATTTTAAAAATAAATAAATAAAAAAGAAAGAAAGAAACACTTGTGTAGATTGTATAGATTTTAGGGGCAGCAGGGAATAAAAAGACATGGAGACACGTACTTTGGGTAAATTCAAGTCAAACCCGAGTTACAAATTTAAATTCTGACCAACAAAATTTGAGGCAACACGCATCCTAAGAGGCAAAGAGAAAGTTTATGGATGGATAGAGGAACAAAAAGATGACGTACAAACACAGACCTTCTGATATATGAAGCAGGCATTCCCCTGGGACTTTACACAGAGAGAGGCGTGGTCTGTGCTTGCAGAGTCCTGCAGCTGCCGCTAACAACATGTGCCCACTTGTCACTGGGAATGTGGCTAGTGCATCGGACGGCTTGAATTTTTGAAATCTATTTCATTTTTTAAAATACGTTTTGATTGATTTCAGAGAGAGGAAGGGAGAGGGAGAAAGAGAGATAGAAACATCAATGATGAGAGAGAATCACGGATCTGCTGCCTCCTGCACGCCCCCCCACTAGGGATCGAGCCAGCAACCCGAGCGTGTGCCGTGACCAGGAATCGAACCGGTGACCTCTCCTGGTGCATGGATGACGCTCAACCAAGTGAGCCACACCGAAGGGGCTAGAAAACCGTCTTTATGCGCCTACTAGAGGCCCGATGCACGGAATTCGCGCAAGAGTAGGCCTTCCTTCCCCCGGCTGGCGGCACCAGCTTCCCTCCGGCACCCAGGACTCAGACTTCCCTCGCAGCCCCGGCTTCATCCGGAAGGCTGTCCAGAAGGACGTCCGGTCTGATGAGCATGTTACACTTTTATTATTGTAGATAGTTAACCACATTCTAGTGCACACCAAGAACAGAGCTAAACTGAGATTGTGGGAGGCGAGAAGAGAAAACTGGGGGGCCAGGCCCCCTGGGAATGGGCCAGGCGGTGAGAGAGATGATGGGGGGACCGAGGGCCTTGCCAGCCTCTTGCTGGAAGTCCCTCCTTCTGCTGAAAGCACCACAAAGAACCACCGGCTCTTTCTTTCCAGGGGTGACGAGCCGTCCCAGACCGGGGGCCGCGGCTCTGGGCAGATGGCAGCTGGTTCCTGGCTCAGCACGGGCTCGGACCACGGCGGTCATCAGGTGGCCTGCGGAAGGGGGTGTCGCTGGCCGCCGCGGGCATCCATCCAGGAGCGGAGGGGCGGGCAGGCTGCCGCTGGGGCAGGGGCGCGTTGTCACCTGGCAGTATGCAGGATGGGAAGGAGGCTCAGAAAGGCCCGCCCACCCCGTGAGCAGCCTGGATGCCCAGATGGGTGTTTCTAGAGGTTTTTTTGTTGCCTACGGGAAACTCACTCTCCCTCCCGCACACACCGCGGGAGCGATTTATGAAAAACAGATGCTGGATGGAGTCGGGGTGAGGGGATGGGGTTGAACTGAGCGTCCCCCCCCTCCCCCCACCTCTCCACCAGCCCTGGTCCGAGGCAGACCCAGCCTGGCTACGGAAGAGGCCCTCGGATGACAGCGCACACGCTGTAGGAGCTACAAAAGGGCCCACGAGGATTTCGGCGGCAGCGAGCAGCGGCTGACGTAACGATCCCGAGACGCGACACCCCAAGGGCTCGCTGCCTGCCGGGCATGGCTCTACACTCATTTGTTCGGCCCTGCAGTCCCGTGAACTCTGTACACGTCGTCCCCATTTTCACCGCCGCAGAGAGGTTAAGCGACCGGCCCAAGATCACACAGACAGTCAGTGGCAGAGCTGGGATTTGAACCCGGGCCCACGGGTTCCGTCTCTTAAACCCTGCCCGGCATAGACCTTGCACTTGATCCCTGGAAAGGAAGAGGGCAAGCCAGTATCTCTTCAGCACCAGCTGCCTGAGGAGGTCATTTTATCACCTTCGTTCCGTTTTCGGAGATCGTATCATCCGTGCCCGTTTTACCGACGAGGAAACGGAGGCTCAGAGAGCACAGCATGGAACCTGCTCAAGGCCACACAGTGACTCCGTGGCAGAGCCTGGGTTTGAACATAAGCCTGCCTCGCTGCAAAACGCGGCACATAATAGCACCTCAATAAACGCTGGGCCCCTTCTGTCTACTCCGAGGCCAGGAGTCATCTCCTATACTCATGTCTGGCCTGGCCTGGTGGCAGTCCCCGCCCCCCCGCTTCCCTGCCCCCCATCTCAGCCAGACCACTTACTGTTGGCAAGCCGGCCAGAAAAAGCCAGAGAGAGCGTGGAGACCTTAGTCAGGGGCTGACTGGGGCCTCACCACCCTCCCCTCGGCCCACCCACCTCCCCGCAGGGACCTCAGGACAGGAGCCAGCCGCGCAGACAAGGGCCGCATGGATCGGCAGCCGGCGGCTGGCCCCCCGGGGCGGGCAGCCAGGTGCCCGCGGCCACAGGAGAGAAGGGCCCCTCTTCTCTCCGCTCAAAGGTGGATTGAGGAAGGCTGGCCCCGTGATTTTTCCAAGGAGCTTGTCTCGAGCCAGAGAATGGGAACATCTGTGCCGTGGGCTCGGTTCTGGATGCGGCTCAGGCCACAGTCTGGGGCTGGCGTCAGCTGGAGACAGCCCTGCGTGGAGGGAGCTCTGGGCCGCTGGCCGGCCGGTGGGGCCCGCGGGTTGGCCTGCCGCTGAGGGCGGCCGCGGGCCTCCTCCCCGGAGACAGGGAGCCCAGGCCAGGCAGGGGAGCAAGGAGAAGCCTGAGGCTGGGGTGCTGGTGGCCTTCTCCATCACCTGTTCGTGCTAAGGAACTGGAGAAGGCCCTGGCCACCCAGCAGGCGGGCCAGAGGGACTACGGCTCCCTGTTCCGGACCCACGCACCTCCCTTTTTCCCCGCCTCTCAAGACAGGCGCCTGTGGGCATCTCTCGGTTCCTCCACAGCCCGCTCAACACGGCGACGGGGGACTGCAGACCTCATCCTCCCGTGACCCTTTTTACCCATTTGATATACACTGAGTGGCCAGATGATGATGATCTCTGAACGCATAATAATCTGGCCACTCAGTGTCTATCCTTTATCATAAAAGGCTAAATATGCAAATCATCCCCTCCACCAGGAGTTCGACCAGCAGGCAGGCCGGCCAACCGCCCACGTCCCCTCCCCCTGGCCAGGCTGGCCGGACCCCACCCGTGCACGAATTCATGCACCAGGCCTCTAATACACACACACACACACACACACACACACACACACACACACACACTGAGTGGCCAGATTATTATGCGTTCAGAGATCATAATAATCTGGCCACTCGGTGTATATTTTATTTTATTGATTTCAGAGAGGAAGGGAGAGGATAGAGAGATAGAAACATCAAGGATGAGAGAGAATCATTGATCGGCTGCCTCCTGCACATCCCCTACTGAGGGGGATCGAGCCTGCAACCCGGGCATGTGCCCCTGGCCGGAATCGAACCTGGGACCCTTTCGTCCACAGGCCGACGCTCTATCTACTGAGCCAAACCGGCTAGGGCGCTATATATGCTAATTTTACATTTTATTTTCTTGAAAAGGTAATGTGTTTACACGGTTCAAAGTCAAAATGCTGCAGAGCGCTACAGAATTGAGAGAAGTCTTGTTTCAGGCCCTGGCCGGGGAGCTCAGTCAGTCAGAGCGTCGCCCCAGTATGCCAAGGTTGCGGGTTCGAGCCCCCCAGTCAGGGCACATATTAAGAATCAACCCATGAATGCATAAATAAGTGGAACAACAGACCAATATCTCTCCCCCCCCACCACCACCCCCCCACACACACACACCCTCTCTTTCTAAAAAAAAAAATCAATAAAAATATATTCCGGGGTGAGTGTTAAAAAAAAAAAATGGAAGCGGGTGAGGCTAATGTCCTACTTGTAACCTCCACCACCCCTGCCAGGCCTTGGAAAAACCACTCCAGACCCTAGGGATCTAAGGAACACAGCTGAAAAACCACCATCTCACAAATGGGAAACTGAGGCTCAGGACAAGGGCAAGACAGAACTGCGGTGGAACAGGAACTAGAAACCCGATCTCTTGGGTTCTGCTCGGCCACACTATTCATGCTGCATCCCCAGGGGGTCCCCGACTAAGATTCTGGGGCCACTGAATGGAATCAGAGGCAGAAGTTACTGTGAGCCCAGCCGTGGACACAGCCATGGACCCAGCCATAGACCCAGCAGTGGCCCCAGCACAGACACAGCCGTGGGCACAGCCGTGGACCCAGCCATAGACCCAGCAGTGGCCCCAGCACGGACACAGCTGTGGGCACAGCCATGGACCCAGCCATAGACCCAGCTGTGGGCACAGCCATGGACCCAGCTGTGGGCACAGCCATGGACCCAGCCATAGACCCAGCTGTGGCCCCAGCACAGAGACAGCCATGGACCCAGCCATAGACCCAGCTATGGCCCCAGCACGGACACATCTGTGGGCACAGCCATAGACCCAGCTGTGGCCCCAGCACGGACACAGCCGTGGGCACAGCCATAGACCCAGCTGTGGCCCCAGCACGGACACATCTGTGGGCACAGCCATGGACCCAGCCATAGACCCAGCTGTGGCCCCAGCACGGACACAGCTGTGGGCACAGCCATGGACCCAGCCATAGACCCAGCTGTGGCCCCAGCACGGACACAGCTGTGGGCACAGCCATGGGCACAGCCAAGGACCCAGCCATAGACCCAGCTGTGGCCCCAGCACAGACATAGCTGTGGGCACAGCCATAGACCCAGCTGTGGCCCCAGCACAGACACAGCCGTGGGCACAGCCGTGGACCCAGCCATAGACCCAGCTGTGGCCCCAGCACGGACACAGCCATGGGCACAGCCATGGACACAGCCATAGACCCAGCTGTGGCCCCAGCACGGACACAGCTGTGGGCACAGCCGTGGACACAGCCATGCATCGCGGATTTGCGTCTCTCTCACTCTGGGCCTCCACGTCCTGGTCCATCGCTCAGGGTCAGCCCCTTCGCACTCCCAGGATAAAGGGGCTTTGCGTTCCCGGAAGGAACAACGAGGTGCCCGCACAGAGAGAACCCCGGCGGGCGGAGCTGGGCTCTTTAAGAAGTGGAAAGTCACGCGTGCGCAGGAACAAGGAACCCCGGGCGCCCGCGGCCTTTGGCGGCACATGCAAGCAGCTCGCGCCTTTGAAGAGAATCGCTGGCGAGTTTTACAACCAGCGAGTGCCGGGGGAAACAAGTTTTATGAAAGGGCGATGTGTTTACCGCCAAGCAAAGGTCCAGAGGAGGGAGGGTCTGTCTCATCGGGAAGGATCTAACCAATAAACAGGATCGCAGCGGGCCAGCAGGCAAAGGGGACAGAGGGAGGGAGGCCGGCCTACATCCGAAAGACTCAGTCTCCCAGGGTGGGACCGGCCAGGGGCACGAGGAAGAGGCGGGGTTTGGGGGGGCCACCACCTCCCCACCACCACCGCACCCCCATCTTGTAGGTGAGGAAGGTGACTCAGCCAGGCCCGGAAGCCAGAAAACCTGGCTCCTATCTTGGACTCTGTGGTCCAGATGCACCGTCTCGATGATGAGAGGGTTGGACTCAGCAGACGGATGGGGGGCGGGGAGCTGTGAAACTCTCTTTTCCGCTCCAGAGTGAGAAGACTGGACCTTGCCTTGGACCGAGGACCCTCAGGCCCCGTGGGACAGGGAGGGAGGGAGCCGCCGCCCTCATGAACCCGGAGGGCTTGGCCAGTGAGCAGCCCAGATGGTGCCCCGTTCCGCGGCTGTCCTTCGGCTAAACCACAGGGGGTGGTCTCTCGGATGGAATTCCTCGTCATCCCGAGACGCGAGGTCCCAGGGTTTTGTCTCTGTGATTTAGAATAAGGTAAGACGATGCGATTCCGCGCACTGAGACTAGCGGAGTAGAAACGCACGCCTGCTTCTTCGGAGTTGCCTGCCCTGGGCACCACCTCCTGCGAGCCCTCCCCGAGCCCTGGACCCGGTGACACAGGGAGGCTATGGCCGGGGCGGGGGGGGGGGGGGGTTAGACAGGAAGGAGGCCTGCGGTGCCTTTCCGGAAGGAAGTTGCTTCCCCGGTTACTGGAAAGGGGCTCCGGTGTTGATACACGTGGGTAGATGGACACACACACCACACACACACACACACACACACACACACACACTGCACCTGCAGCCAGCACACACCTTGAAAGAGAGACATTCAGGCCCTCATCGGTTTAGCTCAGTGGATAGAGCGTCGGCCTGCAGACCAGAGGGTCCCGGGTTCGATTCCAGTCAAGGGCACGTACCTGGGTTGCAGGCTCCTCCCCAGCCCAGGCCCTAGTCGGGGCTCATGCAGGAGGCAACCAATCGATGTGTTTTTCTCACATTGTTGTGTCTGTCTGTCTTTCCCTCTCTCTTCCACTCTCCCCCCGAAGAGAGAGAGGGGGGGGGAGAGAGAGAGAGAGACATTCAGGTGCTGGCAGGTGCCCTGTAGGAGCCAAGGAAGGGACAGGTGCTGGACATCAGGTTGACCCCAACCACTGTCCCCCCAGGATGGGCCATCCCCTAGGGCCTAGGCTGAGGCAGGGGAGGGGCTCACAGAGATGGGGTGTGGGCGAGGATGGAAGAGCAGGCACCTGCCGGGCAGCCTCTGAGCTCTAAGCAACTGCAGGCAATGAGGGTCCACGGCTCAGACGCTCGGGTAACGGCACAGCCGCTCCACAGCCGTCCTCCCACCCCCGACCCTTGACCTTGTCACCCGCCTCAGCTCAAACCTCCCAGCTGGGTGTGGCCCGGCCTCGGAGCTGTGAACGTTTTGGGTCTCGTTTATGTGCCATTATCTACGGAGACACGGGGTTCTTATCTACAACCCCGAGCCTCCCGGGCTCCGAGTACTGCAAAACCATTTTTAAATAACCCATTTGGTAACATAATTTGACCTGAACGGACATGGGACAAGGTATGGTCCTCACTCGGTGTGAATGTTTAAAAGTTCAGCTACGGCCCCAGCCAGTGTGGCTCAGTGGACAGAGCATGGGCCTGTGCACCGAAGGGTCCCGGGTTCGATTCCGGTCAAGGGCACATACCTCGGTCGCAGGCTCCTCCCCGGCCTGGGCCCTGGTTGGGGTTCGTGCAGGAGGCAACCAATCGATGTGTTTCTCTCACATTGATGTTTCGCTCTGTCTCTCCCTCTCTCTTCCCCTCTCCCTAAAAAAAATCAATGGAAGAATATCCTCGGGTGAGGATTTAAAAAGATAAATAGGTAAATAAAATAATAAATAAAAGTTCAGCTACGGAAATGCTCATGTGTGTGATTACAAGGCGCTTCCAGGGCCCACTGGGTGTTACGGTGTATAGGGCCGTGGTCGGCAAACCGCGGCTCGAGAGCCACATGCGGCTCTTTGGCCCCTTGAGTGTGGCTCTCCCACAAAATACCACGGCCTGGGCGGGTCTATGTTGAAGAAGCGGCGTTAGAAGTTTAAGTTTAAACAATGTGGCTCTCCAAAGAAATTTCAATCGTTGTCCTGTTGATGTTTGGCTCTGTGGACTCATGAGTTTGCCGACCACTGGGGTAGAGTCTACGCCCCAGGTGACCTGTCTGAGGCTGAAAAGGTCTCCGTCCTGAGGCATCGCTGACCCACAGGGGCTCGGAAAGGGGACTGTGGATTGTGCTGCTAACCTCCCCCCCAACCCCCCCTCTGCAGGCGAGGACACGAAATCCCTGCCCCAAGGCCGCACGGCTGGGAAGTGGGGATGCAGAATTTAAAACGCCAGACCTGTGGCTTTGCACCCTGCGCTCAGCGGGGCCCGTGCGTGGGAGCCCAGGACTGCAGCCAGGAACCCAGGAACCCAGCAACCTGCCGAGACACCGGTCCCCCCAGCCTTTCCTCCCTGCAGCCATCGGAGGTGGCACAGCCCCGCCTGGAGGAGGGCAGGTTCAAAGGTGAACAGGAAGTAAGAGCAGCGCAGTGGGAGGATTTATGGAATCTTTAGCAAGTCTTATTTTTTTTGTCTTTTTTTTTATATTTTATTGATTTTTTACAGAGAGGAAGGGAGAGAGATAGTTAGAAACATCGATGAGAGAGAAACATCGATCAGCTGCCTCCTGCACACCTCCTACTAGGAATGTGCCTGCAACCAAGGTACGTGCCCTTGACCGGAATCGAACCTGGGACCTTTCAGTCCGCAGGCTGACGCTCTATCCACTGAGCCAAACTGGTTTCGGCTGTCTTTCTTTTTCTTTTTCTTTTTTAAAATATATTTTATTGATTTTCCACAGAGAGGAAGGGAGAGGGATAGAGAGTTAGAAACATCGATGAGAGAGAAACATGGATCAGCTGCCTCCTGCATACCCCCTACTGGGGATGTGCCCGCAACCAAGGTACGTGCCCTTGACCGGAATCGAACCTGGGACCCTTGAGTCCGCAGGCCGACGCTCTATCCACTGAGCCAAACTGGTTTCGGCTCGGCTGTCTTTTTAAAAATATATATATATTTATTGATTTCAGAGAGGAAGGGAGAGAGGGAGAGAGAGATAGAAACATCCATGATGAGAGAGAATCATTGATGGGCTGCCTCCTGCCGGCCCCACACGGAGGGATCGAGCCCGAAACCTGGACACGTGCCCTTGACCAGGAATCGAACCCAGGACCCTTCAGTCCGCAGGCCGACGCTCTGTCCACTGAGCCACACCAGCCAGGGCCATCAAGCAAGTCTTGATGCCGTGGACGGGGTGAGCAGTATCAGACGGGTGACGCCTCACCTCGCTCTCCCGCTCCCTTCACCATCGCAGACCCGTCCCAGGAGCTCCCGGGCACCCCCCTTCCTGACTCCCCCCCACCCCCAACCTCTGAGCCCTGGTACACTGCGTTCTTTGGGTAGGAAATCTAAGAAAGGGCCACACAAACCAGGGCTTCAGAGAGGCAGCCTGGGTCCCCGCCTCCTGTGGTCTCTCCGGGAAGCCTCCCGAATAAACGGATTCATGCTGCTCCTACCTGCACCTGGAGGCTTGGCCTGTGTGTTTCGAGAGGGTTTGAATTATTTTCAAAAAAACTGAAATTCTCTGCCAGGCAAGGCCGTCCCGGTAAAACGACCACACAGTGCAACGTGACAAGGGCCTCTTTCACAGGCCCCGACGGCCGGGGCTGGCCGGGCGGCCGGAGGCAGGGCCTGATGAATCAGCCTATGTTAGAGGGGCAGTGACTCAGAGCCTTGCCCGGCCCGGATTCTGGCGGCACAGCGGCAGATACGTGGAAGGACAGTCTGTGTTGTCATGGTTCCCCCAGGATCGATTTTTTTTTTTTTTAGTAATACAAACAGGTCTTTCTCTCTTCTTAAAAATTTTTTTGTTAATCCTTACCTGAAGATATTTTTTCCATTGATTTTTTTTTTTTTTTGAGAGAGAGAGAGTGGGAGTGAGGGAGGAACATGAGGAGGTGGAGGAGGAGGAGGAGAGAGAGAGAGAAACATGGATGTGATAGTGATGCATCGATTGGTTGCCTCCCACACACACCCCCAACTGGGGCCAGGGATCGAACCTGCAACCCAGGTACGTGCCCTTAGCTGAGAATTGAACCCTCAACCCTTCCGTGCGCAGGCCAACGCTCCAACCACTGGTCCGCACTGGCCAGTGCTAAACAGATATTTCTTTATGTCCACCTAGAACGTACTTCCACATTATCAGCGTCATCATGTATAATTTTGTCTTTTTCAACATAACCACTTTTCCGTGTAGGGCTCCTAATTATCCTTCGAATTTTTAAGACAATTCCTCGAGGTGTAACTGACATGTGAAAAAGCTGGAACTATTTCATGCATACAACTCAGTGAACTTGGCAAAAGCACACACCCACAAAACCACTGCCACCATCAAGGGCACAGACATATACATTATCCTCAAGGGTTTCCCCCAGCCCCCTTTATTGTAATTACTAGAGGCCCGATGCACGAAATTCGTGCAAGGGGCTCGGCCCTCGCAGCCCTGGCTTCGTCCGGAAGGTCGTCCGGACGGTTGTCCGGAAGGTCGTCTGGACGGTCATTCTGCTGTTCAGTCTAATTAGCATATTAGCTCTTTATTATATAGGACTAGTGGCCCGGTGCACGAAATTCATGCTCGGGGCGGGGGGGGGGTCTCTCAGTCCGGCCTGCGCCCTCTCCAATCTGGGACCCCTCAGGGGATGTCCGACTGCCTGTGGGATCGGGCCTAAACCGGCAGTCAGACATCCCTCTTGCAATACGGGACAGCTGGCTCCTAACCGCTCACCTGCCTGCCTGCCTGATCGCCCCTAACCACTCTGCCTGCTGGCCTGATCGCCCCCAACTGCCCCCCCTTTCTGGCCTGATCACCCCTAACTGCCCCCCCTGCCAGCCTGATCCCCCTAACTGCCCTCCCCTGCCACCCTGATCCCCCTAACTGCTCTCCCATGCTGGCCTGATCACTCCTAACTGCCTCTGTGTTGGCCCCACCACCATTGCTTTGTCTGGAAGGACATCCAGTCTAATTAGCATATTACCCTTTTATTAGTATAGATAGAGGCCTGGTGCATGGGTTGGGGCCGGCTGGTCTGCCCTGAAGGGGGTCCCGGATCAGGGTGGGGGTCCCCTTGGGGGGTGGGGCCAGTCAGGGCGAGGGGCCTGGGGTGGTTTGCAGGCCGGGCAAGCCCCCGACTTTGTCCGGAAGGACGTCCAAAAGGTCTCCGGCAGGTCTCCCATTCTAATTAGCATGTTACTCTTTTATTAGTATAGATTATGATTACTTTGTATGCAAACGGTGATAAGAACATTTCCTTCCCCCCAGGATTACTGATGTTGGCTGTTCATGCAACCAAACCTATTGTCTCCAAGCCGTATTGTGACCACGCTGTGCCAGGGAGGATGCTGGGCCCAGAGACCCAGTGGTGACCGCAGAGGCCACAGACCCTGTCCTCAAGGAGTGGGGTGTCAGATGATGGACCCACAAACACGGTCACCCCTTTCACAGGACAACTGAAACGCCTGGCCAGCATAGGAAGCAAGCAGGCTCGTGGGCTGTTTCTATGCAGGTGACATTTCCGCTGAGGCCTGAAGGACAGGAGGCAGGCGGCCGTGTCCCAGGCAGAGGGCACAGCTTGTGCGAAGGCCTTGAGTGGGGACACGCTGGCCGTCAGAGATGACGCGTACGAGAATCTTGGGGTCTGGAGAGTCAGGGGTGTCCCAGGCACAATGAGCATCGGAGATTTAAAGTCACAGGAAAGGCAGGAGCCGACGTGCGTGGCCACCAGGACAGTGGGGGGTCTGGAGAGGGGGGGGTCAATGGAGGGACGCATGAGAGAACAGGGGGACACTCTATGCATGTGTGAACCAAGCGGCTACTTAACTACCCAGAGGAGCTCCTGGCTTGAATGCAGAGACGTTCGGTCCGGAGGACGCGAGCCGACCAGACCCTGGACACACGAGAACGTCTCGGCGGACTCCCCAGCAGCACAGGGGGCTGGGTTTGTTCTGGGCAGCTCCGGAGAGCCGGCGGGCTCTGCGCCCCCTCAGGAATTAAAGCAACCCCCCCCCCCCAGAATGAGGAGGGCCACCGTGGGAAGTGACGGTGGAGCCTTCCAAGCCAACACCGGGGGACCGCCCAGGGGGGTGCCCAGAGAGGCTACCAGATGTTCCCGGACGCGCCTCCCCTGGAGCTAAGGGAGGTCACCGCTCCAGCCGGCCCCTCAGAGAGAACCCTAAAGCCACGCGCCCCGGCCTACGCCGTTCGGTTCCACGATATCAGGAAACGCTACTCCTTGGAAGCGCTTAGCCTGTGGTGGCACCCCAATCCCTTTGAGGACCCTCGCTCAGAAGGTTGCACCCACGTGCACCCCCAACACTGCATTCCAACACAGGGCCTTTACAGACCGCCCCCATCATCCATCCCCGACATCCCAGGGACCCGGACTCAGGTTAGGAAGCTTGTCTTGGGGGAATGTCCGTCGGTTCCTGTACCACCTTCCCCTCGGGTGAGAGTCAACAGTCCCCCAAGGGCCCGAGGTCTCCAACTAGGCAAGAGCGTCCTCTCGAGGCGTGGCCGGGACTCTGAGTCCTAAGAGCGATCTCCCACTCCCACCCTCGCGGCCTGCTTTTCCTTATATGACCCCGGGGAGTTTGGGGAACCCCCGTCGTGTGACCCTAGAGAAGGTGGCTATCAACACCCTTGGGGAAAGTGGGTTGCTGCTGTATTCCTCAATATCTGGATTTACACCCTCTCTGGAGTGCGCACCCGGAGGAAATGAGGGTCTCTCTCTCTGAACTTGGGCTCTGCTTGGGGGTCGCCTGCCACACCAGGCAGCAGAAGCAAAAGGAAAGGAAGGACTGAGCAATATGTGTGAGAGGGAGAGGGGGAGGGGGAGGGGTGGGGGAGAGGGAGAAGATGAGGGGGAGAGAGGGGGATGGGAAAGAGAGGGGGAGGGGGAAGGGAAGGGGAGGGGGAGGGGATAGGGAGAGGGAAAGGAAGAGGGAAAGAGAGAGGGAGAGGGAGAAGGAGAGGCAAAGGGACAGGGGGAGGGAGAGGGAGAGAGGGGGAGGGGGAGGGAGAGAGGAAGGGAAAGGGAGAGAGAGGGGGAGAGGGAGAGGGGGAGGGAAGGGAGAGGGGCAGGGGAAGAGGGAAGAGTGAGGGGGAGGGAAGGGGAGGGGGGAGGGAGAGGGGGAGGGGGAGGGGTGGGGGAGAGGGAGAAGATGAGGGGGAGAGAGGGGGATGGGAAAGAGAGGGGGAGGGGGAAGGGAAGGGGAGGGGGAGGGGATAGGGAGAGGGAGAGGGAGAGGGAGAGAGGGGGGAAGGGGAGGAAGAGGGAGAAGGAGAGGCAAAGGGACAGGGGGAGGGAGAGAGGGGGAGGGGGAGGGAGAGGGAGAGGGGGAGGGGGAGGGAGAGAGGAGGGGGAGAGGGAGAGGGGGAGGGAAGGGAGAGGGGCAGGGGAAGAGGGAAGGGGGAGAGGGAGAGGGGGAGGGAAGGGAGAGGGGCAGGGGAAGAGGGAAGGGGGAGGGAGAGGGGGAGGGAAGGGGAGGGGGTGGGGAGGGAGGAGGGGGAGGGGGATCTGGCAGGGACAGGCCATCCACCGCCCGATGCACCACAGTAAGCACTTGGGACGTGGTGGTGGGAAGCCGCTGCTGAGTTATAATCGGGGCGGTAACATCCACTTACAGAGAAGCCTCCGGGGTTTCCCCAGAGCAGGAAAGCAGCAGGTTTCCAAGGAGCGAGCGAGGGGCCCTGCGCTCAGACGCACGTCCACTGTAACCAGGCCGAGTCTCTGTCGCCAGCAGGTACGACCCGAGAAGCGAGAGTTAGCCGTTCTAACCTCACGACTACTATGAGGCCGAGATGAGGGTGCCCGGGGGGATATGTAGCCTGTGTGTGTGTACATGTGTGTACACGTGTGTGTGTGTGTGTGTGTGTGTGTGTGTGTGTGTGTGTTTTCTAGCAAAAGAGGAAGTTCCCTTGGCCGCCCTTGGGAGATCATCGTTGATATAATGTCCGAGGGGACAAGCTAGGGCTCCCTGGAAAGAACCAGGGGACTCGGGGTGAGGACAGTGGCTCAAGACCCTGCCCTGCGAAGCTACTTCAAGAGTCAGGAGGGAAAGGTAGCTGAGCCTGGTGTCAGGGTCCCCAGGGAAGGGGGGGCTGGAGGGATTCCCCGAGCTCCCAGGCACCCCGCCCGGAGAAGGGCCGCTTGGATGGACTCTGCCCGCGTGGCTGTCACGACCCCTGGCTACGGTGTCTGAAGACAAAGCCAGGTCCTGCCTCCATCTTTTTCCAGGCGATGGGGTGACCTGCTCAAGCGCACACAGCCACTACGGGCAGAGTCGGGACCAGAACCGGGGCCTCCAAAATCCAGCCCACTGCTCCTCCTCCTTTTTTAAAAATATATTTGTATTGATTTCAGGGAGGAAGGGAGAGGGAGAGACAGATAGAAACATCAATGATGAGAGGGAATCATGGATCAGTTGCCTCCTGCATGCTCCCCACTGGGGATGGAGCCCGCAACCCAGGCACGTGCCCTGACCGGGAATCGAACCGTGACCTCCTGGTTCATAGGTCGATGCTCAACCACTGAGCCATGCCAGCTGGGCACTCGTCCTACTTTTGCAGCTCAGGGAGCCCAGGAAAAGACCCTCCCAGGGTCTTTGCAGGTACAATTGGCAGAGTAGACAATCAGGGGTCCTGCAAGCACCCAGCATCCAGGTCAACCCCAAACACTGGATGCAAGACGAGAGCGCCCCCAGACGACACGGATATCTGTAGCCTCTTTCTATGCACGGAGCTCCGACTGGGTCAGGAGGAGAGTTCACCCCGCAGAGGAGGCCCCCACGGGAAGTCTCCACGTGTCCGGAGGCTGCCAGTCCCGAGCCCACGGACACGACCCTCGACAGGGAGGCGCTACGTCCACCGCCTCGCCCTCCCCACAAGCCCCACGCGCCCTTGGGAGAGCCTTGCAGACATGACAGAGCCAGCCTGGCCTCCGGGACAAAGTGCGGTGTCAAGGACGCGTGCCAGGGCTATTACTCAAACACACCACCACTCCGAGGGCCGGAATAGGAGCCATTATTTAAGTATTCTTGGAAACCCTGAGATTTTTCTTTCTCTGAGCCTGCGCTCATTTTTTCCTCTGGGCTTCAGAACAGACTGGCGATTGTCAGCACAACCTCCCCGCCCCCCCTCATTCCACCCTCCCTTTCCCCAAGACACACACACACATATACACTACACACACACACACACACACACACACAGAAACCCATGTAGCCAGGGTCTTCTGTGGCTTTGTAGAGAGCCCAGGATCACAGGGCACTGGGGATTCTGCGTGGTAAGACCCAGCTTCCCTGCTAGAGGCTGCAGGTGGACGAAGCAAGGTTGGTGGAGGTGGGGGTGGCGAGGAGGGGGGACAGTGCTGGGGACATGGCTGGAGCCAAGACTCCTCTTCGAACAGCTCAAACCCCTGGAGAAGTAGCCACGCAAATTGAGCTAGATACTGTTTCTTTGCCCACAGTGCATCCCAGCAGGGAGCCCCTTGATCTCCCCGGCCACTAGGTGGCGCCCTTGCGTCTGTTACCCAGCCTGCTGGGGACAGAAGCTCCCACCTCTACCTGAGCTGTGTCACGCCAGCACCTCTCCCATCCTGGCCCCCCGATGACCAGTAGCTGCCACCTACGCCCCCTGGCGCCCTCCATCACCAGCCAATCAGGGGCGGGCTCTGCTGACCACCGGCATCACGTCCTTCTAAGCTAACCTGGGGTCTCCAGTGACATCACTTCCTGCCCCTCACGGGCTCATTTTCCAGTCATCGCGCCCAGGGCACCAGGGCTAACTGGAACAAGCCGTAGGGGCCTTGGGCTGGGAGGCCACGGCTGCTTCTGGAAGATGTTAGCGCTTTCCTGTTGGACGCCAACCGCCGCTTGGAACGGCCCTTCAAAGGAAACCTCATCTGCAAAATGAGGGGGTGGGACGATCCCGGAGAGCCACTCTGGCTCTGGCAGTTTCTGCTACGATGAAAAGAAAACCCCACAGAGCCGGGGGCGGGGGAGCCCAGCGCCACCGCTGCTGGCTGGCGACGGCAACGGCAGTGGCGGTGGCACAAGAGCGGTTGTGAATCAGTTTTTATTTTGGGCCTCACAGCTGATAGATTCATTTGTATTTTACGGGCCGTCCTCTGCGCAATTCCAAGAAAACCACTCCCTCAGAGGCTCCGCTGACATCACCAGCCACCACGGAGGAGGCCCCGGGGCGTGCAAACCTCAGGCCCGGTCCCCGTGCAAGGGCTTGGCTCCAGGTGAAAAAGAGGCTGTGAGGGATGGGGCCCCTTGTCGCCACGGAGACCGAGTGGCTCCCTCTCCGTCCACTTTTCAGGAGGTTTGAGCTCCCGAGGGTTTTCCCACCCCACGTCCTCATCCCCAGATCTGAATGTAATGGGTCCCGTCTTGGGTCAAGCAAATCCATCCTGTCTGAAGAGATCGTGAAGGCAGACAGGCAGACAGACAGACAGACAGGAGAGCTCTACATTCTGGACAGCCCAGCAAACTGAACTTGGAGGGGTTTGGCCTTCACTGCCATAGAGTTTGGGCTTGGAGGTTTATTATTTACTAGAGGCCCAGTGCACAAAATTCGTGCATGAGGGGTGTGTCCCTCAGCCCAGCCTGCACCCTCTCCAATCTGGGACCCCTCGAGGGATGTCCAACTGCCCGTTTGGACAGTCGGACATCCCTCTTACAATCCAGGACTGCTGGCTCCCAACTGCTCGCCTGACTGCCTTCCTGATTGCCCCTAACCGCTTCTGCCTGCCAGCCTGATCACCCCCCTAACCACTCCCCTGCCAGCCTAATTGATGCCTAACTGCTCCCCTGCCAGCCTGTTTGCCCCTAACTACCCTCCCCTGCCAGCCTGGTCACCCCTAACTGCCCTCCCCTGTAGGCTTGATCGCCCCCAACTGCCCTCCCTTGCAGGCCTGGTCCCTCCCAACTGCCCTCCCCTGCTGGCCTGATCACCCACAACTGCCCTCCCTTGCAGGCCTGGTCCCTCCCAACTGCCCTCCCCTGCTGGCCATCTTGTGGTGGCCATCTTGTGTCCACATGGGGGCAGGATCTTTGAACACATGGGGGCACCCATCTTGTGTGTTGGAGTGATAGTCAATTTGCATATTATTCTTTTATTAGATAGGATTTCTTTTCTTGTTTGTTTGTTTAATTATTTCTCATGGAATTTCTCCATTTGGGTACAGTTTTCCTGAACTCTTTACTTTTGGGGTTCCTCCCTTCCCCCCCCCAACCCCCATTTTATTGGTTTGTAATTGCCATACAACACTGTTTAAGTTTCAAGTACTCAGCATAAATAATTTGACATAATAACTTGTAGTGAAACGACTGCCACAATACGTTTAGCTAACATCCATCCTAAGCTCTTTATTTGGAAAAGAGAAGCAAATCCTTTTCTTCTTCTCAAGACAGAGAGGAGAGAGGTTTTATTGTCTTTTCTGTGGAAGGCCAAAACCACTGAATTAAAAAAATGCGCGTAGAGGAGACCAGGCAGGAATGAGAGGAACCACAGCAAAGACCAACAGACTGTTTCTAAATTGAGGACGGTTTCTACACTGACCAAGCAAAGGAGCATTCTCTTTGTCCAGTGCTCGAGTCTTTAGAATCCTAGAATCCCCTCCCTGGGAGACACCCAGCCTACGGCGATCTCCCTTCCTTCATCCTTGGCAATGGCCACCCCTCCCCTGCTTCAATGGACACACAAGTCTGTCTCTATATATAAAAGGCTAATATGCAAAGTGTCCCCTCGGGAGTTCGACCAGAAGACCAGGAGTTCGACCGCTCGCTATGACATGCACTGACCACTAGGGGGTGGCGCAGAATGAAGGAAGGCCCCAGCCAGCAGCCCGCAGCCGGTAACCGGCAGCCGCCGGGGGAAGGAAGGCCGCAGCCGGCAGCCGGAAGGCCCCAATCGGCCCTGATGGCCGGCCAGGCCTTGGGACCCTACCCATGCACAAATTTCATGCACCGGGTCTCTAGTGTTTTTATAACTTGGGTGTTGTTGTTGTTTTTTAAATCTTTTAAAGTCCTTAGGCTGAGCGGAAATCGACCTCCAACTCATATCGGCAAGTGGCCGGTCTGTCCTCAGAAAGTCCGTACAGGGAAGAAGGCCAACTCTGGTCCGAGTTAGCCTGCACAACAGCCTCTACAGCAACGCTGCCTGCACTCACCCCAGCAGTCAGGCCTCCCTCTCTTCTGGCTAAAACCACACCACCACCCCCCCGTTCTTGTAACCACTCCTCATTCAAGGTCATTTCCAGACCCTTCCCCTGGCGACTCACCTCTGGACACTGAGCAAGCTGTCAGCCGCCCTTTTACACCGTGGCTGGGGTCTGGACGTCCCTGGTGTTGCCTGATTCGGTGTTGATGGGCTGGCAGAGGTGGGGACAAGCCCAAACCCGAGGCTGCAAAGCCTCATGCAGATGTCAACACCGAACACTGGCCACGGGGACACATCCTGGCCTGTTATGAGGATAACCTTGGAGCAGCTGGCGGACACTACGGCACGTTGTCTGCCACGAGAAACCACGTGCCACAGACTCTGAAATGTGTCTCTGGAGAATCAGAGGGTGGTTGGAAGGGATTCGCTTTTCACTCAATGAACACTTAGCGTTCCCTTCTCAGATCGCATCGCTGACCACAGAGGAAAGGCTATGGCGCTGTGACAATGAATGACCCAGTCTTCACCCTCAAGGAGATTCAACCCAACAAGCTCGCAAAGGCCTGACTGGCCCAGGTGTGCCGGCTCCACGCAACTTTGGAAGAACTCTGCTTGTGATCCAAAAAGAACAGGCATACCAGGGGTGGGGAACCTTTTTTCTGCCAAGGACCATTTGGAGATTTATAACATCACTAGAGGCCCGGTGCACAAAATTCATGCAAAGGGCTCGGCCCTCACAGCCGTGGCAGCTTGCCTTGGCCCTCGCAGCCCCGGCTTTGTCCGGAAGCTCGTCCGGAAGGACGTCCAGAAGGTGGTTCGGCTGTCCGGTCTAATTATCATATTATGCTTTTATTATTATAGATTCTCGTACCATACAAAATTATCAACTTAAAGATTAGCCTGCTATGTCTGGTTGGGTGTGGCTCAGTGGTTGAGCATCGACCTTTGAACCAGGAGGTCACGGGCCTCCCAGATGCCATCGACCTTTGAACCAGGAGGTCACGGTTGAGCATCGACCTTTGAACCAGGAGGACCTTTGAACCAGGAGGTCAGGGCACATGCTCGGGTTGCTGGCTCGATCCCCAGTGGGGAGCATGCGGGAGGCAGCCGATCCATGATTCTGTCTCATCATTGATGTTTCCATCTCTCTCTCCCTCTCCCTTCCTCTCTGAAATCAGTAAGAATATTTTAAAAATTAAAATAAAAATTATCCTACTACATTTGGTCAAACATTTAATTAGCTCACCTCTCATGCCTTGGCAGGGCCAGACCAAATGATTTCCCGGACCTTATATGGCCCGTGGGCCGGACGTTCCCCACCCCCTGTATAGATGATTGCCGGTGGAAGGAATCTTAGGAAGCTTGGAGTCATATCCCTTGGTTTACAGATGGGCAGACTGAGCTCCAGAACTCGTTGTTTGCCCACCTGGCCCTCTGTCCATCCATCCACGCAGCAAACGCATTTACTGAGCAGTCGCAATGAGCAAGGTAATATATCTGGGCGGGGGCTCCAATGTGAACAGCGATAAGGAGTGGCAAGTAACTCTGTTGGCGTGTAGATAGGGATCTGGCTGGACGATCCGGCCAAGGGAACGCAGCTGGTTGGCGTCAGAGCCAGAATCAGAAACCAGATCCCCTAACCCGGCGGTCGGCAAACCGCGGCTCGCGAGCCACATGCGGCTCTTTGGCCCCTTGAGTGTGGCTCTTCCACAAGATACCACGGCCTGGGCGAGTCTGTTTTGAAGAAGTGGCATTAGAAGAAGTTTACGTTTAAAAAATGGGGCTCTCCAAAGAAATCTCCATCGTTGTCCTGTTGATATCTGGCTCTGTGGACTAATGAGTTTGCCAACCACTGCCTTAACCTCTGACACAGGGCTCATCCCAAGGCACGATGCAGTCCCTCATAAACAACCAGATGGTAGATATAATATATAAATAGATACACAGATGTGTAGATTATAGCGTGTAGGCCCTATGTCAGGGGACTCTGTCCTTAGGGAACCCTATTTAGACGCTTCGGGCAAGGTGTCTGTAATTGGCGAATATGCCGGCCATACAGAAATAACTAAGGGTGCAGAAGCTCCCGACAAACCATTCCATCGGCCTCCCAGGAGCAGAGCGCTATGACTTCCCCTTGCCAACCGTCTGTCAAAGCTCGCCCCCAGGACCGCCAGAGAGCAGTCCAACCTGCCCTGCTGCTCTTTCAGCTCCACAGGATTGGGTGTTACTGACTTTTCTGAAACCTCCCCACCCTCCCCCCCCAACCCCTTGGTTCCAGGAGGCTGTAGGCTTCTCCCTCCTGGCTGACTCCCCCTCAGTACTAGTCCCTTTAACCGTGAACATCCACAGGGACCTGTCCTCATTCTTCTTCTCTCGCGTCAATGTCTCTCCTTTGGAGACTGACGCATTCTGAGAACCTCCGTATCATCTCTGAGCAGGGCATTTCCAAATCTGCGTCCCCACCTGGACAAGGGTGCCCTGTTCCGCGTGACTCTCCCTCCATTGCCTCAAACTCCACAGGTCTCAAACCAAGTCTTCCTCGCTCCGTCCCCGTTCTCCTGCCTGCCAAACCTCCATCGCCCTTCCACAACCCCGGCTTCCAGACTCATTCTCTTAGTCCATCAGGCTTAAACACTGAAATAAAATTTTGTTTTTCTCCCTTATGTATGTAAGTTAATCACAAGTAAGTCATTAGGGATTCCTCCCTCAGATCAGCTTAATTTTATCCATCCACCTATCCGTCCATCCATCCATCCATCCATCCATCCATCCATCTATCCATCCCCAAATCCTTCCCTCCATCCTTCGAGGACACTCGTGCACAAATTTCATGCACCAGGCCTCTAATAGATAGATAGATAGATAGATAGATAGATAGATAGATAGATAGATAGATTTTCGTACCATACAAAATTATCAACTTAAAAATTAGGCTGCTCTATTCGGTCAAACATTTAATCACCGAGCTTACCCTGGGATGACTAGGTCACGCTCCAAGGAGCCCTGGTCCCCAAGCCCGAGGTAACGTCACATCTCAGCGAGAACTGCTGGCATATGCACCCACCAGGCGCCATGCCAGCTTGAGCGAACCTGGCCTCTCACAGAAGCCGCCCCCCCACCCCCGCACCTTCCTTTCTCCCCGAGTCCAAGATCAAAGCCAAGAGCAGGTGCTGGCCATCCCATCCCACAGAGCCGTCTCCCCATCAGGAGGCCTTGCTGGAGAGCAAGTGGAGGGACGTCGCTCTCTCCCGTGGCACCCGGGCCACCTCCTAAAATCGGACCCTGTTTCAGGACAGGCAGCTGGGAGCTCAGGGCTCGCCCCCTCCAGCCCAGCCCACTCCCAGCCCCCGCCATCCTCAGGCTCATCCCACCACCCACCAATGCTGGCTGAGACGCCAGCAACAAGCCTTCCTCTACGGTTCTTTTCAAAGACAGGACGACTATATATTAACTGAGCATCTTTTTTTTTCTCTCTAATACATTGCTATTGATTTCAGAGAGGGAGAGAGAGATGATCATTGATCGGCTGCCTCCTGCAAGCCCCCTACTGGGGACCGAGCCCACAACCCGGGCATGTGCCCTGACCGGGAATCGAACCGTGACCTCCTGGTTCACCGGTCGACACTCAACCACTGAGCCACCGCGGCGGGGCTTCACCAAGCATCTTTAACCTCCCCAAGAACATAGGGGCAAATGTCCAGGAGAGAACCCCTTCCCGGCCGTGCTGGGGCACATGGAGCTGCCAGCATCCCAGCGTGACCTCCCCGGTACCCGCGTAAAGACTGTCAGTCTGATCCCAATTGTATCTGCACCCAAATTCCAGGATGCACAGAAAATCAGGGCGGAGAGCACCTTCAGAGACCAACCAGGGCCATGCCCCATCGTGCAGCTGGCAAAACCAAGGCTCAGGGACATCCTGCGGGCACTCAGTGAGGCGGAGGGCCAGGCCCATGGGCGGGACAGTGGCAGTGAGCTGCCCTCTCCCTGAGACAAGACCCCGTGGCAGCCGGGGGCTTTGGGGCTCCGAAGCCCCTGAAACCTGGGGTCAGACAGGCTGTGCTAGCAAGCGGAGCCAGGAAGACAGTGTGAGCACAGAATGGTGGAGAGTGAGGGGCCAGAGGGCTGAGCAGGGGCGGGGGGGCACGTCCAGTGAGAGGGAGCCGTGCTTGGCCTGGGAGCCTGGCACCACAGGGAAAGGCAGGGAGCAGCCCAGCAAGGACTTGAACTTCATGTTCCCTACCAGGGGCCGGACGATCTGGGGAGCCAGCCAACTTGGAGGAAGGACCCCCGTCTTGGCCTCGGTGCCGACTCCCACAGCTGCCGGGCACGCGTGGCAGCACCGGGCCTGCTTACCTCACACCCGCCGGTCGTGTCCGGATGGCGCAGGACGCCGGCGGCTCCCTCTGCCAGGGGCCCGTGCAGGGCCAGACGGCCCAGGTCCACTTCCGAGGACGGGGGTTCCCGGTTCACTAAAAGATAAAAAGGTGTCGAAACAGGGTCAGCAAAACCGGGGGGGTGTGTCTCAGACATTTCCTGTGAACAAACGAACACTCTTTTTACACACACCCCAAAATAAACATAAGGCAACAAATCGTGCTGTTCACAAAAGCATCACAGGAAGTACATAAATAGGAATTCAGAGCCCCCCCCCCACCCCCAGGCCTTGGTGCCCAGCAATGACATGACTTTAAAGTGGTACGATGGCCCTAACAGGTTTGGCTCAGTGGATAGAGGGTCGGCCTGCAGACCAAAGGGTCCCGGGTTCGATTCCCATTAAGGGCACGTAGCTCAGCTGCAGGCTCCTCCCCAGCCTGGGCCCCTGGTCGGGGCACGTGCGGGAGGCAACCTGGTCGGGGCACCTGCGGGAGGGAGAGAGAGATAGAAACATCTGTCTTTCCCTCTCGCTTCTACTCTCTCTAAAAAATCAATGGGAAAATATCCTCAGATGAGGATTAAAAATTAAATTAAATTTTAAAAATAAAGTGGTACGACGGAGGTCTTCCGCTAATGTCTGTGTCTGGGCGTGAAAACCTCCCTCGAAGGTATCACCACTAGTTGAAATTCAAGGTCCTTGGAGACAGGAAACGAATGTCTCCCTTGGGTCCCACCCCCACCCCCTTGATCAGCTCCACCCCTTAGGTGTTGAGAGGACCCTACCTGAAGGTGGGCGGAGCCCCTAAGGGACCGGGTTTAAGAAGTCCACTTCCCACCCCACATGTACACGCAGCCCCACGCGGTATCTTAAGAGAGGAGGGCGGAAACCAGGGTGCCCCCAGGAACAGCCCGGGACCTGAATGGGGCCTTTTTCAGATCACACTACCCAGGAGGGGGGCGCAATCCCTCCCCCGCCACACAGAGCGCCCTCAATCCGGGCGGCACAATGCACTGTTCACACAGCTCAGGAAACAAAATAAATATATCCTCCCCCAAAGACCCCCACAATGGGGCTTTTTCATGGCAGGGACTCGGGACCAGCCGGCTGCCTCCACCTGGCAGAGGGGCTGGCTGCTCGGCCCTGCCGTCTTTGCCCAACCTGTCCTGGGGCTCAAGAGTCCGCCTGGCCTGGCCTGGCCCCGCCTGCCCACTTTCTGGTCGTGGCCGAGCATGGACAGTGGCCCTGTGGGTGGGGACTGGGCAGAGCCTGTGAGTGTTTGGGAGGGGAAGAAGGAGGCAAGGGAGGAACCGGACATGGACTGATTTCCTACTATGTGTCGGGCAGTCCTACTATGAGGACTTCCTTCTTATGGACAAAAGCCATCCGCATTGAGATTCCACAGGGCTCAGGACGGGGGCGCCAATCAAAGGTGGCACGCGAGACTCCAGGTCAACCCTGCAAAGCTCTAGGCCAGTGGTCGGCAAACTCACTAGTCCACAGAGCCAAATACCAACAGGACGACGATTGAAATTTCTTTGGAGAGCCGAATTTTTTAAACTTCTTCTAACGCCACTTCTTCAACATAGACTCGCCCAGGCCGTGGTATCTTGTGGAAGAGCCACACGCAAGGGGCCCAAGAGCCGCATGTGGCTCGCGAGCCGCGGTTTGCCGACCACGGCGCTAGGCCAAATGGCACAGTTGGGGGAGCCTCCCAGAGTTCTCTGACCCCCTCCATCACACCTGGCCGGAATCGTCCCACGCCCTCAGACCCTTTAAGAAGCTTGCTTTCGCCCCGCCACCATGGCTCAGTGGTTGAGCATCGCCCTAGGAACCAGGAGGTCACGGTTTGCGGGCTGGGCATGCAGGAGGCAGCCGATCAATGATTCTGTCCCATCATTAGCGTTTCTCTCTCTCTCTCCCTCTCCCTCTCCCTTCCTCTCTGAAATCAATAAAAAGGTGTCAGCCAGCCTCGGAAAGACTTCCTCTGGACTTCGCCCCATTTTTTCGGTCAAAGCCAAACCCAATCACCTGTGGCTCCCCAACCTGCCCACCCGTCTTGCGTGGTGCAGCCCCCTCTGCCCTCGCCCTCTCTGCTCGCCTCCAAGGTCATGGAGAGCAGAGACAAGAAAAGCACTGGGAGCTGGGTTCATGCCGCCAGGCGTGTCCGTCTCCACCACCAGGCCGGTGCTCCTGCAGGGCAGGGGCTGGGTCTTCCTCTGTGAGGTCCCCAGGGCCCAGCCCAAGGTCGGCGGAACGCGCTTTTTCAGTAAGTGTGTCCACCGGACACAGGACGGGGCCTCCCAGACGCCATCTCCAGGCTGTAATGCAAGGAGCTGAGCTGCCATGGCTGCCCCCCTGCCCAGAGGAGGATGGGGGGAAAGAGGGAGGAGGAGGACGAAGTGGAAGAGCAGTATGGGGCAGAGGGAGAGGAGGAGGGGGAGAAAGAGAAGAGGGAGGAGGGAGAAGAGGAGGAGGAAAAAGAGGAGGAGAACGAGAAGGAGGATGAGGAGGAGGAGGAAGAGAAAGAGGAGGAGGAAGAGAGGAAGAGGAGGAGGAGGAGAGGAGGAGGAAGAGAAGGAGGAGGAGGAAGAGGAGGACGAGGAGGAGGAGGACGAGGAGGAGGAGGAGAAGGAGGAGGAGGAGGAGGAGGAGAGGAGAAGGAGAATGAGAAGGAGGACGAGGACAAGGAGGAGGAGGAGGAAGAGGAAGAGGAGGAGCAGGAGGAGGACGAGGACGAGGAGAGGAGGAGAATGAGAAGGAGGACAAGGAGGAGGAGGAGAAGGAGGACGAGGAGGAGGAAGAGGAGGATGAGGAGGGTGACGAGGAGGAGGAGGAAGACGAGGAGGAGAAGGAGGAGCAGGAGGAGGAGGAAGAGGACGAGGAGGAGGAGGAGGGTGATGAGGAGGAGGAGCAGGAGGAAGAGGAGGAGGAGGAGGAAGAGGAAGAGGAGGATGAGGAGGAGGAGGAGGAAGAGGACGAGGAGGAGGAGGAGGAGGAGGAGGAGGAGGAGGAGGATGAGGAGGACGAGGAGGAGGAGCAGGAGGAGGAGGAGGAGGACGAGGAGGAGGAGGAAGAGGAGGAGGGAGAGGAGGACGAGGACGAGAAGGAGGAGGACGAGGAGGAGGAGTAGGAGGAAGAGAAGGAGGAGGGGGAGGGGGAAGAGGAGGGAGGAAGAACCCAGCCCCAACCCCCTCGTGGCTTCTGGAGCGGCCCTCTGGTTCTGGTTGACCCGGGAGGGTTCTGATGGGCTCGGGGAGCCCAGAGCCGTCTTTGCTGGCAGTGGGAGCAGAAGCTCCTGGCCGCCTCCCCGCCCCCGCACCTGGCTGATGCACCCCCACACTGCCCTTCCAACGCCACCCCTCCGCCTGCAGAGCGTCCCGCTGGGCAGACACTGGGGCGCCCACCTACGCCCCATCTAGTCCCCTTCCCTGGCAAACTGTACCGCTTAGCCAGAGGGGTCTGGAGCCCTTCTAGACTCCCACTCAGAGCTTCTTCCTGCCCCTCCCTTCCTCCTCTTGAGCCTGAGGACCAGGGAGAAGCCACGGGTCCAAGGTCACATGGTGGATGAGGGGCAGTCAGCACTAGGCTGCAACCCCAAATCCGTGTCCCCCCTTGCCTCTGCCCTGGGTCCGAAGCCCAGGCAATCCACCCAGGGATGCCTCCCCAAATCCCGTAGGACCCACGCGCCCCTCTTCCTCTGCGGCTCTGAGTAAAAGGGCTGGGTCCCGTGCATCAGTGTCACCTGGAGGCTGGGCACTAGACCCTCCGGGGTCACCTGCCTTCCCTCTTGCCCTCCTAACAGCCCATTCTCCATCCGGCAGCCAATGGGATCTCTTATCACATGAATCTGACCACCACACCCCCGTTTTCAAGTCCCGGTGGCTGCCAGCCCCAAGTCCCAGGCCCCTGCTTCCTACTCCCCTCCACCCCCTGAGCTCAGGCCTCCAACCTGCCAAGTTCATTTCCACCCGAGGAACTCTGCACTGGCTGTTCCCTCTTCCCCAAACACTCCTTCCCTGGGGGTTCTCAACCAGGCGGTCCACGGATCGAGCTGGATTTCAGTTTCGTCGTTTTCCCGTGACACACTGTGTGTATTCCACTCTGCATTTAAGAACATCGTTTGGGGAAGAATTGCATAGGCGCCATCAGACTCCCCAGGACACTTTATCCCTGCGCCATCAGTTATCACCGTCCAACCAAGGAAAGCTGGAACCCGGGGCCTGAAGGGGGGAGGACCCTGGGGACAGAGGTGGAAGGGGGGCTGGCTGAGTGAGCTGCAGCTACATTAGACCCACAACCCACAGAGGGCCAGGCCGTGTCTTGGGGAAGGTGCGCAGGTTGAATCCAGCCAGAGTAGGGCTTGGAGAAGCTGGTACTCCGTCTCCTGCTGGCTGTCCCTGCTCAGCACCGAGCTGGAGAGGAGAGGAAGGTCCCCATTCCTATTCATGTGGCTGGAGAGGAGTTTGCATCGCCCTGGCCACTCCCACCGCAGCCCCGGTCTGAACGTGAACCAGAGTCCTGAGGTCCCATGTGGGACCAGCCACAGTCGCTCCCCAAATCACACCAGCCTGGTCTCCTGGCCTCTGCCCCCACTGGCCACAGGAAGCTCCAGGGCAACCCCAGGGCCCTCCCATCCTGAGCCGTTTCCTGTGCATTTTCCAGAAGGGCCAGATGTTCCTGCAACCTGAGCCTGAGCCCGGTCTCCGGCCTGGGGAGCCGTTCCCTGGGAGCTGCCTGCCGCTGCCAGCCGACGGCTCGGCTCGGCTCGGCTCGGCGCAGCCTGCAGCCTCTGGCTTTGGTTGTAAAACGGGATTCATGGCCCTGTTCCTGCTGGCCACTGGGCTCTGGCCTCCTTGCAATTCCCAGGCCCCCGGAGGGGAGAGAACCAGACACTTTTAATTGACTTCCCCAATCTGATGATAGAGTATTGGGTATCAATAGACCGCAGGCGAGCTATTTTCATCCATGATTTCAGACGGGGGCAGGAGCCCAGGCTGCCGCCACGTTCCCGCCGCACCACCTCAGTGGATGAGCTCACCCGCTGTCTGCTAGCACAGCAGCATTTGCCGGGACCGGGCAGTCTGATTCAAAGACCTCCCAGGGAAAGTGCTAGGAAGAGGGGGGGTGAGCCATCCCAGCAGTGTGCCTGCACCGGAGACCAGCCTGGACTCAGGAGACCTCTTCCTCGCTGGGGAACTCTGGGCAGATGACTTGACTAAATCTATGCCTCAGTTTCCCCCGCCTGTTGCGAGGAGGCTGAAGTAGCCGGCGACGCTGGTTCTAGAATCCCACAGTGAGGCCTGGGTGCGTTTCTCGCCCTTTCTCGTGTTCGAGTCCTGAGCCTTGCGATTCTGCGGGCGGTCGTCAGGGTAGGCATCGCCAGCTCGATACCATTCAGGGGCCCCCGGGTTGGGTTCCAGAATCTCCATTTGAGTACCCTTCCTGACCTTGGCCGACCCCCCTGGGCACAGCACTGGAGAGGTCATCCCCAAAGTGTGTAGGGCACCTCACAGGCATATGTCTCCATTTTGGGGTCCAGCGTGAGGCAAGCATACATTGAGGGGGTGGCGAGAGGTCCAGGAGATAGGCCCCCTGGCAGACCCTCATCCTAGACCTTTCCCTCGGCATTGTCCTGTCTGACCTACAGCGGCGCCTCCCCCACCCGTCTGTGAGTTCAAAGGCAGGGAGGGCGGGGATCCCGTCCCATCGATGTGCCCGCAGGACCGCGTCTGAGCTCAATGAATGACTCATGGAACAAATGAATGAACAAGTGGACGAACGGATGGATGGATGAGTGGATGAATGGATGGATGGATGGATGGATGAATGAAAGAAAGGAGAGCCACAAGAGGCGTGTTTGCGTGATACCGTGTCTGTATGTGTGTGTCGTTGCTAGGTGGGGGAGAAGACAAGATTACTCACCCCAACAGGAGGGGGCTGGATGGCTCTGCCTGGAAATACCACACCGCTACTCGCCGCCCAACCCCCCCACCCCCCTCCCGTCAGTCACGGTCTGCAGACTCAAGAGCAAGGAGCAGCTTTCCTCCGCGAGAAAAACCATAGAATCACGGAATGCTGGCTCCGAGGGGGAAAACCACAGGTCACTTCGTCTGCACCCCTCCAATGGGGAAGCCAAGGCCCAGACAGGTCCAGCTCCTGCCTCTGCTCTGACATCATCATGGAAAACTGTTGTTTTTCCATGGAAAAGGAGCCGGGGCGGGGGGGGGGGGGGGGGAGGGATGGGAGGGGAGAGAAGGGGCACGGGGCAGAGTTGGTATTCAGTAGACAAATGTTAATCACGGTCAAAGCCTGTGCCTTCCCAGGGGCCGAGGGCTCACAGAGGAAAGGGGGTTCGCCGGCCTCGAGGGGTGCCCGCCGGGCTGGGCCGGGCCACCAGGCATTACATAACCAAGCGCGAGGTCTCCAAGGAACACCTAAGCTGGCGCGGGGCTCATCCTGGAACGCGGTTTCCAGCTATTTCCTATCGAGGGAGGTTTTGCTGAGCGCAGGGCTTTCTGCATTTTCCATCCGTGTGCTCCTACAGAGGAAGCACGGGGCAAAATATAAAACCCTTCCCCGAGGCTGCCAATTTTGAAGAAGGGAGATGTTAATCTTCATCCCGTGGCCCCTACCGGCCTCGTGCCTCTGAGGAGGCATCAGGGGCTGATCCCAAGGAGAGATCTGCTCCATCCAATAGAGGCTACTCCCCAGGGGCCTGGCGGGGGGAGGGGGAGGGGAGGGTGCTGAGTCCTGCAGCTGGGGCTGCTGCGGACACCTGAGCTCGCACTGCTCCCGGAGCAGAGGGGTGAGCTCTCGGGGACCTTCTCTGGGCTCTGGAGGACAAAGCTCTACCTAGAGATCAAGCGTGTCCAACTCTCGGCCCGCGGGCCGCATGCCTCATTTATTTGGCCCATGTTAGCCTTGGAGTTTGACATGCCTGACTTAGATGGTTTACGTCAGCTTTGGGGAGGTTGATACCAGGCCCTCCTAAATTTCACTGGCACCCCAAAAATGTCATCACTAAAAGTCCCCTCTCTGCCTTAATGCCGTGTCTGCAGACAGCCTCACACAGGCAAGAAGGATAGGTGTCTTTAACGCATCCCCGTGGGGTGAGGGTGTGGGTGTGGGAAAAAGTAGGCAAGGTGCCCCGCAGCTCCCTACAGCTCAGCATCCAACTGGAGCCACCTTCCTCGGCTTGACCGTGTAGGGTGGGGACAAGCCCACCAGCTCTGGGCCCCGCTGATCTGGGTTTGAACCCCGTTTCCACCATCAAGTAGCTGAGTGACCTTGGGCAAGTCACACGACCCCTGCAAGCCTAGGTCCCTCGCCTCTCACGCGGGGAGAATAAAAACTGATGATTCGCCGAGACCCAGGCACCGCTCTAACGGCTTAGCGAACACCGCCTGATTTCACCCTTGTCCCAGCCCGATGACTCAGCTCTTTTGTTATCTCCTTTACACGCGAGAAAGCGGAGGCTCAGGCAGGTAAGAAGCTCTGGGTGCAGAACCGGAGCCTCATGAGACACCCGGAGCCTGACACCTGGCCCTCCCCGGCCTTCGCCAGTTCCTTCCCCCATGAGTGGCCAGAGGGAAGGGGGTACTTCGGGCCCAGGGGTCATGATGGTCTTGTTCAAAAATTCTTTCTGGCCCCACCGGGTTTGGCTCAGTGGATAGAGCGTCGGCCTGCGGACTGAAGAGGTCCCAGGTTTGATTCTGGTCAAGGGCACATGCCCAGGTTGCAGGCTCAACACCCAGTAGGGGGCGTGCAGGAGGCAGCCCATCAATGATTCTCTCTCATCATTGATGCTTCTATCGCTCTCTCTCTCTCTCTCCCTTCCTCTCTGAAATCAATAAAAATATATTTTTTAAAATTCTTAAAAAATTCTTTCTATGGCCTGGCTGGTTTGGCTCAGTGGATGGAGCGTCGGCCTGCGGACTGAAGGGTCCCAGGTTCGATTCCGATCAGGGGCATGTACCTTGGTTGCGGGCACATCCCCAGTAGGAGGTGTGCAAGAGGCAGCTGATCAATGTTTCTCTCTCATTGATGTTTCTAGCTCTCTATCCCTCTCCCTTCCTCTCTGTAAAAAATCAATAAAATACATTTTTTAAAAATTCTTTCTACCCAGACAGCCGTCATTGTGGGCTCCATGTTTGTAGGTAGGTGGCCCATATCTCACATCCTGTACCTCCTCCAGCTCCCCACACCCCCCCCCAAAAAAAAAAAAAAACCCCACCAATTTCTTTGCTACTTTGTGACATCCAGACAATTAAACATGCATCACTGTCCTAAGCTCAGCCCGCTAAGAGGGACCTGGCTACACCAGAAAGAAAAATTGGGAAAAAAAAACAAACAAACCAACAAAAAAAACCCTCATAGACTAAGCTGTTTGTTTGTTTTAATGAAAACACCCGAGGGACTAAAATGGCTGGGGATGGGTGTGTGTGTTGGGGGGGGGAGGTTATTTGGGGTCAACAGAGAAGCCGAGAACCCCAGAGGGCCACGTGGACGATCAGAAATAAACCGATCCGTGCTTATTCCAGCGTGGGGGCCTTTAAATAGAGGCCCCGGGGTGCGTGGCTGTGGATGTCGGCCGAGGTGTCCCCTCGGCAGGCTGTTTTTGGGACGCGCCCGTTCCGGCCTTCAATGGGCTGCTTTGTTGCGTGTCTGCCTGCGCAGCCGCGGACGGACCGTGCGTGGCTCCAATGCCCGCGCGCCTTCTGCCGCTTCCCTTCCTTAAACTGCAGAAGCAACGGGCGGTCTGGGAGCTGGGCTTGCGACAGAGGACGGGGCCCAGGCTGTGGCAGGAGGGACATCCCTCCCGGGCACCCTCGGGAGAATTCCAGAGCTGCTCAGCAGGGACCCAGCGATAAAGCTGGGGCCTCTTGGTCCCTCAGTTCCCTGCCCTGAAGGGGCTCACCTTGCTCCTGGACCCCTAACACAGTGCAGGGAACGGGGAGGGGGGCCTTTGCAGAAAGAGGTCATGAGTCCAGGCCTGCCAGCCAGGAGCCAGGCAAACGTCCCTTTCTCTGCCTGTGAGTCACCCACCCTCCAAGCTCCCTCTGCGTGTCAGACCCCGGTTCCAGTTCCATAACCACCAGCGCAGTGGCCGCCTTGCCGGGGCGCTCACTGCATGCCTGGCCCCACCTGCCTCCCTCCGTTCATCCTCACAACCACTCTGAGTGTCACTAGCCTCCCTGCATGGCTCCCATTTTACAGATGAGGGACGGAGACTCCGGGAGGCCAAGTCCCTGCAGTCAGTCAAGAGCAGCTTGGTACGCTCACCCAGGCGTGTGCGGTGAGCCGGAAACACGTGTGCTTTCTCCCAAACTCACCCACCTTGATGAGGCACAGCAAGCACCACCCCTGCCCTCCAGGAGGGGATGATAAGCAAGAAAATAGGCCCTGGCCGGTTTGGCTCAGTGGATAGAGCGTCGGCCTGTGGACCGAAGGGTCCCAGGTTCAATTCCGGTCAAGGTCATATACCTTGGTTGCGGGCACATACCCAGTACGGGGCGTGCAGGAGGCAGCTGATCGATGCTTCTCTCTCATCGATGTTTCTAACTCTCTATCCCTCTCCCTTCCTCTCTGTGAAAAATCAATAAAATATATTTTTTAAAAAGAAAACAGACCATTATGGATGTGCTGTAGGAAATACCAGTTTGGGAGAGAGGGGGCACTCGGGTAGCCCGAACAGAGCAAGCAGGTCACGAAGAATGGAAAAGAGATGTTTGTTGAGTTCAGTCTTTTTCAAAAAGTAAAAGTTAACCAGATGGAGGAAGCAGATCTGCTCCCTGACTCATCTGGAAACCTCTTTGGGATGGGGGGAGTGTGTGAGTGTGAGTGAGTGTGAGTGTGTGTGTGTGTGTCTGTGCACATGTGCACGCGTGTGCGTGGAGTCTGACTGTTGATACAGGGAACAAGGAGACATGTTCCCACCCTGGAGACTCGTGGGCCATCAGGACATAATGGGGTTCTGCCATTGGTACCTTCAACGACCGACCCTGATAATGTCACAGCCACACACGTTTCGTAAGAACCTAGATTATCCGTATCTTACACGGCAGTACAGCCTCGAGGGTGGCAAAGCCCACGGGGTCCTCACCATGATGCGACCTAGGCATGTTCGGTTTTTCAGATGGGGAAACCGAGGCTCGGTGTGATCGAGACCCTTGCCCCACGTGCGTGTCCCTGACAGAATCACAGGCCTTCGAAAGCCTCTCGGGCCAGGGCGAGCCCTTAGGGCAGTGGTTCTCAACCTCCCTAATGCCGCAACCCTTTAATACAGCTCCTCATGTGTGGTGACCCCCACCCATAAAATTATTTTCGTTGCTACAAACTGTAATTTTGCTACTGTTATGCATCGTGATGTCAATATCTGTGTTTTCCGATGGTCTTAGGCGACCCTGCTAGCGGTTCTCAACCTGTGGGTCGCTGCTGTAGAGCCTAAGACCATCAGAAAACACAGATACTTACATTACGATTCATTAACAGCAGCAAAATTACAGTGATGAAGTAGCAACGAAAATAATTTTATGGGTGGGGGTCACCACCACATGAGGAACTGTATTAAAGGGTCGCGGCATTAGGAAGGTTGAGAACCACTGCCTTAGAGAGCGTCTATCGCAGTCATCCATCCAATTCAGAGCCCCCCTCCACGCATCCGTCCCCATCCGCAGGGGTGGCCAGGCCCTTCGTTCAAACACATTCACTGGAAGATGCACTCATTATCCCCTCGAACACACCGTGTGTCCGCTGAGAGATGTCACGGTTTCTGACAAGTTTTCCCTTATCTCGGGAGTAACTGCCTCACCCCTTCCAGAGGCCAGCCCTCAAAACTTCGGAAAACACACGCGGGTCTTGGCCAGGAGGCCGCAGCCATTCGGCGAGGTCGCCCGGGGGGGGGGGGGGAGGGGGGCTCCTGTCCCACTGTCCCATCCCTGCAGACCAGGCCAGTGCGTCTGCCTCCAGCACTGGGGGGGGGGGGGGGGGGGGCTACCGCAGTTTCTGCCCAGTGACCTCACCCAGGGGCATCTGCCCAACCAGGTCCGTAGACTAGCCCCAGCCCCGTGTGGTCCGTCCCTGGGCCAGCGCTGCGGCGAGTTCTGCTCTCCTCTCTCTCCCTGTGCGGGTGAGAGAGGGTTAGGAGGGAGGCAGCAGCAAAATGCCCTACTGTTCGCGCCTGCCACCGCCCCCCTCCTGTGACTCTCTCCCAGGACGTGTGGCCCCTGACTCACCGGCCCGCCCTGGGTAAACGTCCCGTGCCCACTCGGAGCGTACATTTCCATGAGGCCCAGGTCGGACTCCCAGAACCGCACCAGGCGGGGACCCACACCTTCTCCCGTCCCCCCTCGCTCAGGCCGGTGTTGACACAGGAGTGAGTAAGGCAGGGGCCTGGGACAGTGGGGCTGAGACGGAGCAGAAGGGCAGGGCCCCCTCCCTGGTGGTCCCCTGGGACAAAGCCCCGGTGTTGTCCACATGCGGTTCCCTGCTGCCCATGTGGGGCCATCACCTCGAGTTACTGGGTGGGATCCTCCTCGCCACCCGCCCCCGACCATGGCCGGCCCCCAGGAAACAGCTCCTGCCGGGCTCAGGAGGCAGCAGGTAGATAAGAGCCGGCCCTGGAACCTTCCCTTCCTCCCCGCAGCCCCCCGGGGTCAGGCCATGGTGGGGAAGGGAGGCCCAGGCCTCTGGAATCTTCCAGCCCTCCTGCTCCCCTGGCTGTGTGTGTTTACCTTGGCGGCCTCCACCTGCACTTTTTAAAGCAGAGTTTCTTCCCTCTGCGTCCCCAGCAGCTGGCCTCCTGCACGGCCCACAGAGCAAGGCCTGTTTCCAGGGGCCACAGGACCCAGCTCTGGGCAGCACAGAGCGCAGCCATGGGGGGCGAGGCGGGGGGAGGGGGCAGGCTGGGACCACAGTGCCGGGAGGGGGCACTGGGAGGCCAAGGTCGGCTGGGCAGGAAGAGGAGAAGGAAAACAGGGATCCAAGAAAGCAAGTCAAAACCAAGTGGAGAGAAGCAAGGAGGAGGACCCCAGCCGGTCTAGAGCGAGACCCTAGAAATGGGGGGCTGCATTTAAGCCCCCCTCTGCCTCTTAGTCCCCATCAGCTTCGGGCCTCGGTGCCCTATGCCTAAATCTGCACTGCGGGCGTAATAATATTTTGCTTGCTCCAAGGTGAGGAACTGGGCTTCTGGAGGTACTTGCCTATGAAAACCTATGACTTCACAGCTTTGTTTTTCTTTAATGGCAATAAAAAGGTTATTTGTTTGCAAACAGAGAACACGGACGGACGCGGTGTGCCTGGCAGGGGTGGGGCGCCGTGTTCTGCCCGGTGACTTTCAGATCGATGGTAAGGGTCGAAACCGTTCTAAATCTCAGCCAGTCCTCCTGCAGGGGGAGGGAGCGGGGGGCTGGTTTCGGAATGGTAGGGGCCTTCACGCTTCCGTCTCCCCTGTCCCTTGCAAGAACATAGGGCAGGCGTTTCCCGAGACGCCCCAGCCTTGGCCGGGCATTCTGCCCACTCCCCTTGCTCTGCTAAGGCCCCCCGCCCCCGCCCTGCCCACAGCCAGTTGGCCCACGGGGCAGGCCCAGTGCCCAGCCCATCCCTCGTCCGCCTCGAGGGTCATTTGGGGCCCACGCTTGGAGGCACGTGCCTTCACCGGTGCCGAAGCCTGAGGTTCAGAAAGTCTGGTACCCGCTGGAAGGTCCTGGCCGTTCCGTCTCCCCTTGGGATGCTCTCCTGGTCAAGTTCCCTACATCCCAGCTGAGTCGCCATTTTTGTGTGGGTGTTTTTTCCATAGTTTAAGGATTTGTTTTTAATATATTTTTATTGATTTCAGAGGGGAAGGGAGAGGGAGAGAGAGACAGAAATATCAATGATGAGAGAGACTCATGGATCGGCTGCCTCCTGCACGCCCCCTACTGGGGATCAAGCCCACAACCCGGGCATGTGCCCTTGACCGGAATTGAACCTGGGACCCTTCAGTCCGCAGGCCAACGCTCTATCCACTGAGCCAAACCGGCTAGGGCAAGGGTTTTTTTTGTTTTTGTTTTTTGTTTTCATGTAAACATTTTACAATGAACAACAGCAAAAGGGATGTGTTCCCTACACAAACCTAGCTCTCCTCATTCCCCGCCATTTCAGGCACCTCCATCCATCCAGTTACTGAGGTCTAAGACCTCGTGTGGGCGACTCCCTTTGCCTCCCTCTCCTTCTACCCCTCCATCAAGTCCAACAGTGCCGGGAACCAATTCCAGCATGTCATCATTACAAGAGTTTCACCAAAAGGTGGGTGAAGCTTGGGGAGCTCAACAAGGGTTGAGTCCAATGGAATCATTTGGAAACGGCTCAACGGCACTTCCCCCAAACCTGAATAGGATTACTGCTTGCTGCCAGACAGCTCAGGGCATTCTGTTGCCTCCTGTTGGCCAAACACCTGAACGGCTGTAGGATATTCCCCAAACTGACAATGCTTCTGTACTCTACCCTTGGAAACCCTACCCTCTGAAGTGTATTATCTCCACCTTGCCTTAGGACAAATTGTATTAATAAAAGCAGGGTCCTGAGTCGAGGAAGGAGTCTTTCGTTCCTTTAGCTGAAGATCCTCTGACCACCCCCCAATGCCTTTCAAAATTATCTTCCGTCGCCGGACTCTTGAATCATCGACGCATCAGCCCCTTTCTCCAGAATGCTGAACCCTCTGTGAGGCTGGGAAAAGAACCCCGGCACAACAGCAGCCCCCAAAGCTCACCCCTCCCTCCAAGCCTTACCCCCCTCCGCCCACTGCACACTCTGTCCAACCTCTGTCATGCCTGAGGATAGCTGAGCCCCTCACATCCCAAGTCACCCTTTCTTATCTCCCGCTGCATCTCTGCAGGACCAGGCCTTTCTCTCTCTCCACGCCTCCATGATCTCTCCTTCTGGTTGGTTCTATGAGACTTGTATGCCTTGCCACTTGACCTACAGTCCAGACTCATTATTCAAGGGAGTTACCGGTTTTTTCCGTGTATAAGACGCGCCCCCCCCCGCCCCCGCCACCACACTTTTCCAACCCAAAATTAAGAAATCGATATTTTAAACATTTTGCAGGTTTTCCTCCTAAGGCAGTCTTCTTTTTTGGCATCTTAACACATTGCGGACGGACCACGAGAACTTGCCAGCTTTGTTTTAGGTCCACTTCCTATTTTACACAGTGTTTTACAAAGTATCATACTTTAAAAAGATACTAGCTTGTAAGGACGTGTAATAAATAACTTCAAAATGCAATGGGTAGCCCTCTCTGGTTTGGCCTAGTGGATAGAGCGTTGGCCTGGGACTGAAGGGTCCCAGGTTCGAGTCCGGTCAAGGGCACATGCCTGGGTTGCAGGCTCTATCCCCAGTGGGGGGCGTGCAGGAGGCAGCCAATCCATGATTCTCTCTCATCACGGATGTTTCTATCTCTCCCTCTCCTTTCCTCTCTGAAATCAATAAAAATATTTTTGAAAACGGAATGGGTATTTAATTTTAAAGCATGCCTTTAACATTTGTGCAAAACGTGTTTTTGTACTCGTTCCATAGAAACTTATCTGGCCACCGGGTAAAGCGAGCAATGAAACTACTGGTCCGCAATGTGTTAAGGAGTTGTTCTTCCTGTTTTCTCTGCTGTCTGATCATAAACTTCATGGGAGGAGGTCCAAATTGTCTCTCTGCAGCTCTATGTCCATGCTCGTTTGCATAGCTGATTACATTCAGTTTGAATTTTGCAGAGTAAGACCATCGCTTACAGTATTTATCTTTTTAATTTTTGACATCTTTATGGGCTCACAACGCTCGGTCCCTCTTGCATCTGCACTGTCCACCTCCACCTTTAATTAAGGCATCAGCTGAAGTGAGTAACAGTAAGGCTCGTGATTGGAGGAAGCCTGTTTGACAAGGTATGGGCAGCTACACACCCTCGCCGGCTCCCTCCTCGGCTGACTTCCATGTATAAGACGCCCCTCGGATTTTCAGCCTAACAATTTTTGAAAAAAATATCGTCTTATACAAGGAAAAATACGGTGTGTTCCATAAGGTCACCAATATTGCTGAATTATCGAATGTGGAGCCATTTCTCCTAAGGGGAATACAGCGTCGGGTCCAGCCAGCTTCTGGTCACGACGGTTTCATCGACCGATCGATGCATAACCTTGTTTTATTTTTATTTTTTTAATATATATATTTTATTGATTTTTTTTACAGAGAGGAAGGGGGAGAGAGAGAGAGTGAGAGAGAGATAGAAACATCGATCATCTGCCTCTTGCACGCCCCCTACTGGGGATGTGCCCGCAACCAAGGTACGTGCCCTTGACCGGAATCGAACCTGGGACCTTTCAGTCCTCAGGCTGACGCTCTATCCACTGAGCCAAACCGGTTTTGGCAATATAACCTTGTTTTATTTTATGCGTGCTTCTGTTTAAAGACAGCATATTCAACAGATACTGTTGATCCAATGACACTGCACTCAGGGTCAACAGCACTGGCTGGCGCCTAAATGAAGCTTCCCTAACACAGGTGTCTTTACCCAACACACCGATTTTCCCCCTAAGGCACCTCGGCTTCTTGAACCCAGGAACACGAGCCACCACTTCAGCACTGTGCTTGGGGGCCATTGCACACAGAGAAATCACCCACACGCCCTGGCCGGTTTGGCTCAGTGGATAGAGCGTCGACCTGTGGACTGAAGGGTCCCAGGTTCAAATCCAGTCAAGGCACATGCTCGGGTTGCGGGCTTGACCCCAGTCGGGGGCCTACAGCCGATCAATGATTCTCTCTCATCATTGATGTTCATCTCTCTCTCTCTCTCTCTCTCTCCCTCTCCCTTCCTCTCTAAAATCAATAAAAATATATATATTTTTAAAAAAGAAATCACCCACAAAAAGCACAAATATGCAAAAAAAAAAAGACCCCCAAAATGACACTATTTAAACAAGGAGGCAGTGTCACCTGGATTCAGCTCAGTGGGAACACATGCATTTGACAATTCAACATTGTCACTGCTCTGTACATGTCTGTGAGTGTCCAGACCACAGTATTAATTTTATCCTATCTAATAAAGATGGAATATGAAAACTGACCATTACTTCGCGACAAAGATGGCAGCGCCCACAGACAATAAGGAGGGAATATGCAAATTGACGCAACAAAGATGGAGACGGCCGGGCTGGGACGCTTGCATCATCACCATGGCGACGACGCCGGCTTTCTGCCCCACCCCGCCCTGGCTGCTCTGGGCCTCTGGGTAGCGTGCGAAGGCAAGAGGCAGCTCCAGGCCGGAGCGAGGGCGCAAGGCAGCGGCCAGATGGAAGGCCCAGGTCCCTGGTGCCGGCAGCCAGGGGAAGGAAGGCCTATTCTTGCACAAATCTTCGTGCATCGGGCCTCTAGTTTTATTTATGTTGTTTTTTTAATTATTGACTCTGTTGGAGCTGTCCCCCATTTCCCTCCCTTTGCCACTTTCCACAGCTGCATTCAGATCTAAGGGAAGACAAGACCTCCTAACCGAGGCCCATTCCCAACACAGAGCTATGACTCCCTAGGGAAGGAGATTCAGGGAAGGGGGCCAGGTGAATCTAAAAGAACATTAATTCCCAGCCCTCTCCCTGCCGAAATCCCACCACACAGATCCGCCTCTATGGTTAAAGGCAGCCCCAATCCTGGAGCCCCGTGGCTCTGACCCCATGAACGTACGTGCGCGCGCACACGCACGTACAAGCACAGCCTCGCAGTCTGCAGGGCGGAAAAAAGAATCTCACGTAGGTGTACGGGGTTTCTTCTCGACATGTCACTTTTATCTGTAAGGTCTCCACCCAAGAAGGAAAGAAGGAGAGAGAATCAGGGACATGGATTCTGGGGCACGGGGCGGAGAGGGACGGCGGGTCGGTGTGAAGCTGAGTCATCCCTCACACTTGCTCATGAACCTTCCTCGGGTCCAGGAAAAAACGCAGCCTCACTCCGTCCTTCAAGGCGGGGCTCCAGGAGGGGAGGCCAAAGGGAACTGGCCCAACACCACAGAGGGGACGGAAACCCTAAAAGGCAGAGAGGACGGGAGGGGAGCACCATGGAGCAAGCTCTGGGTGAGCGCCCTCCACACCTGCACCTCCGCAGGTAGCCCCCACGTGAATGCGGCCACAGCAACCAGAGCAGACAGGGGGGTGGGAGGGAGGACCCATGAGGATGCCAAGGGCTCCAGACCCTGCTGGCACAGAAGGCAAGGCCCACTCCAAGGCCGCGTGAGCACTGACACTGAGGTCCACAACAACCAAGTGTTTGAGAAATGGAAGCTCTGGAGGGGCCAGAGTGGCAGGTGATGAAGATGCAGGCAGCCCTGAGTCAGGCCGACGTAGCTGTGTGACCGGGGCCTATGCGAGCTCCAAACTCTTCCCTGTGCCATGGCTGGCACTGGCACCCCCAATCCACAGGCTTGTGGGGAGGGTTAACTGCATAAGGCTTAGCACCGTGCTTGGCATGTAGTAAGTCTGCAAAACCTTAGCAGCCATGATGCCAACGATGACACGGATGATGACGGAATTCCTTTAGCTCTTGGGAAGAAAGGTGCCCATGAGCCGAAGCTTTCACTGCTGCGGACGCTTTCTTGTCTCGCCTACAAAAGGAGATGGCTCGGCCAAACGAGTCCTAAGATTGCCGCTGGAGCTTAAGATTTAGACCCTCGGAGTTTGCAAATTCTTGGAGTCTACAAGCCAGAAAGAGTGAGCCCTCTGAGATCCCTTGTGTCATGAGTAGGCACCTATGATCCAATGAGACTCTATTTTTCCCCCCCAATATTCTAAGTTTTATTATAGACTCGAGGCCTGATGCACGAAGATTCATGCAAGAATGGGCCTTCCTTCCCCTGGCTGCTGGCACCGCCTTCGCTCTGGCCGGAGCTGCCTTTCCGCCTTCCCATATTGCCCAGAGGCCCGGTGCGGTTGGGGCGGTACGGATCGCCTGCATTGTCAGCGACAATGCAAGCATCCCTCCCTGGCCACTCAGCACCTGTGCATGCAAATTAACCCACCATCTTTGTTGGGTTCATTTGCATACTCACTCCTGATTGGCTGGTGGGCATCATGAAGGTACGGTCAATTGGCATCTTTCTCTTTTATTATTGTAGATTGGTTGTAGCTTTATGTATGTCTTATATATTGTCAACTAAGCATAAGTGATTCCGGAGGCTTTTGGAAAAAAGGTAATACAGATTTATTCAGGGGTCTTAGGGTTCGCAAACCATAAGAACAATTAGGCAATACCTAGAGTGTTCGGAGAAGAGAAAAGCTGAGGGTTCTTAAGAGTGAAAAATACATTCTTGAGAAGAATCAGTTCTGCATGCCTAGCCCCTGGATTGGTCCGAGATGGTGTTCCTCTCCATCAGCGGTCGCCAACCGGGGACCACCGGTGGGTGGTCCGTGAGGTCCGAAAGGTTGGCGACCGCTGCTCTAAATCACTGGTGGTCTGGATGCTCTAACATTCTTTCCTTAGCCTATCTGGAGGTTTGGTGTATACCCAGGATTTGCTGCAGGGCAAGTAAACCAATCATTCTCCTTATATCCTTTGTCCTAGCTCCAGGTAGTGTCCCACCATCCCTGGGCTTCTGTTTCCACCACAGTGATGTGGCCATGGAGGGCGGGGGCCACTTCTCGTGCGAGTTGGCTCAGAAGAAGCGCGAGGGCGCTGAGCGTCTCTCAAAGATGCAAAACCCGCTCGGTGGCCGCATTCTCTCCCGGACGTGCTGAAGCCTCCCCAAGATGAATGGGGCAAAACTCGGGCTGCCATGGAAGCCGCCTTGGCCTTGGAGAGGAAGCCGAGCCAAGGCCCTTATGGAGCTGCAGGCCCTGGTTCCGCCCGCGCGGGCCCTCAGCTCTGTGTCCCATGAGGCTCTTAGACACTGGGATCCAGTTCACGGGTCCCAAGCCACACTGGAGCTGGTTTGCCCTCCAGAGAGCTGGCCCGTCAGCCCCCCAGCTGCCCATCCATACTACGGCCCAGGGCTTCTCCTCCCACAGACACAGCAGGGAAGGGCGGTGCTGGATGGGGGTCCTGGAAACGCCTGGACAGAGCGCACCACGTCCACACACATGGGTCGTGCACGGCCCGCATGACACCTTTTCCGAAAGTAGAAATAACCTCACGCGAACACAAGGCCGGAAGAGATGTCTGACAAGGAGATACCCAAGCGTTACCTAGGACCGGCACGACCGTTTCAGAACCCACCGGGAAAGGAGACACACACACACACACACACACACACACACACACACACACACACACGGCGCTTGGTCCTACGCAGTGACCTGGATCGTACGCAGGAAATAGCTGGGTAAGCCTCCAACCTTAACACACACACACACTCGATCAAATTCCACCTCCTGGTGATAGAAGGAGAAACAAACAAATCTGTCGTTTTTAGTAATTGGAACTATTGGAAAATACTGTTAGGGAGGAACAGAAACAAATAGAGTATTTTCCTGTTTTACAAGTAAATAGGGGACAGGAAGCCACACGTCTATTTCAAAATCACCATCCTGAAAGTCCAGAAAGAAATGCGAGCGAGGGCTCCAACGACGCAGCCGCTAAAGAGCGAAGCTGTCGGGCGGGGCTGGTGAACGCGCAGGTCATTGGAGCGGAAAAGGCGTCTTTTCAAAAATGGGAAGTGGGCCCTGACCGGTGTGGCTCAGTGGATAGAGCGTCGGCCTGCGGACTGAAGGGTCCCCGGTTCGATTCCGGTCAAGGGCATGTACCTTGGTTGCAGGCACATCCCCAGTAGGAGGTGTGCAGGAGGCAGCTGATCGATGTTTCTAACACTCTCCCCCTCTCCCTTCCTCTCTGTATAAAGTCAATAAAAATATATTTTTTTGAAAAATGGGAAGTGGGTCTGAGCAAGCACAGGCACCCAGAAGCCCCCGCCGAGAGGGGGCTGGTGCCCCCCAGCCAGGGTGCTAAGCCCCAGGTTCGATTCCCAGTCAGGGCATATGCCCCAGTTGCAGGCTCGATCCCCAGTAGGAGGCGTGCAGGAGGCAGCCAATCCACGATTCTCTCTCATCATTGATGTTTCTCTCACTCTCCTTCTCCCTTCCTCTCTGAAATCAATACAAATATATATTTTTTTTAAAGAATATGGAGAAGGTTCAGCACTTCACCAGGGTGGAAGCAGGAAGTACCCACAAGCTTAGGAAGGGATGCTTTGGGAGAAATCACGGGAAGCAGTCCTTCACCCCCGAAACATCTGGAACTAATCCGCCCTAGAGACGGTGGGGGAGGCGACCAGAAGTCGGCCCGCGGAGGGTTTGGACCATTTCGGGGACAGGAGCGTCGCAGTGATTATTAAGGGAAGCTGGGGATGTTTGGGACGCCTGCCTGACCGCTTGAGGTTGGAGTGTGGGGACCGCAGCGCGCCTTCCCAGCAAGCCTCGCAGACACGGCAGACCAAGGGTTGGGCCGGACTGACCACTCGTCCACCCCGCCTGGCACTGCTCCTGCTCCCGGCAACGCCGGCCTCCAGCCCGGCTGGCCCTGGTTCTGATAATGGTGGAGAGGCAGGACGCAGGGCAGGCCCCTGTGGAGCCTGTAGACCCACCCAGGATGGACTGCGAATGCCCTTGTCCACGGGCTCTGAGCACTATCTGAGGTTACTTACTGCAGACAGGTCTCCTTACCTCAACAGGGAGAGGCTCGCTTTGAGACAGACACCACCTATGGGGAGGCCAGGCAGGAGGTTTCTAGGGTCAGGGGTAGGGAGGTGGAGAGTGTTAAGAAAAATCTGAGAACAGGCCGAAACCGGTTTGGCTCAGTGGATAGAGCGTCGGCCTGCGGACTCAAGGGTCCCGGGTTCGATTCCGGTCAAGGCATGTACCTTGGTTGCGGGCACATCCCCAGTAGGGGGTGTGCAAGAGGCAGCTGATCGATGTTTCTCTATCATCGATGTTTCTTGCTCTCTATCCCTCTCTCTTCCTCTCTGTAAAATATCAATAAAATATATTTAAAAAAAAAAGAAAAATCTGAGAACAGTAACGGGGAGCGAAGGATGGAGGACGAAGAGGCGGTGATGATAGGACCACTGGTACGAGGGGCAGCGGCCGAGATGGTGGCGCTGACGGTGGAGAGTGAGCCGCGGAAGGAAAGATGGAGGAGACAGAAGTGGAGGCAATGACAACGGAGGCAGAGCTGGTGGGAGCGGGAGTGAGGATAACGGAGCAGTCGCAGGGGAGGCGATGTTGATGAAGGCAGTGGAGGTAAAATCGGAGGTAGGGCAACTGCAGTGGGGGAAGTGAGAGTGAGGGACGTCGTGGACTGCAGATGGGAGAGGGGATGTCGTCGGAAGATGAAACCAGTGAAGGTCAAGGTGAGGAGGGTGGTGATGGTGGTGTTAGTGAAGATAAAGGAAGAGCAATGGTGGAGGTGATGAAGGAGAGGAAGGCGGTGGAGGTGAGTGGTTGCAGGGGAGGCGGTGAATAAAGAAGGAAGTTAATTGTGAGCTAGATCGGTCCGGGAAGGATGCCTGGAATGTGTGGGAATTTACAGACTGGTAGAATTTAGACGGGGGAGGGAGGGGGGGCACGGGGGTAGAGTGGGACATTCCAAGCCAGGGAACCGTTAGTGAGAATTTGCAGGGATAGACTAAGTAGGCTGTCTTTATGGGGCGGCAGGAACAGCCGCTGGGGGAGGGGAGGGTGCACACGGGACTGGCATGGGAAATGAGCAGGAACGAGGAAGTAAACCCTGGCGTTAAGAGCGTAGATGCTGGTTGGCAGCATGGAGAGCCCCTGGGAGCCTTGAGGCAGGAGGGACTGTTAGGAAAGGTGGGCTTTGGGCCGCTGGAAATGGCGAGCAGCGAGCTGAGAGATAGCGGAACCCATGGGATGGGCAGGGATGACAGCCAGGTCCCTGGCAGGGACTGGGTTAGCTCAAGCTCTGAGGCTCACTTAACCCTACGACTTCGCTGATTTGCTCCTTCTTTCCTGGGGTCCAGGTTCCAACCACCACCACCACCACCCCTACCTTCACCCTAATTCAGCGACTCCCAAGGGATCGGGATGCACTGAGTCTGGTCCGACCCTTTGTCAGGCTGGACCCCAGCGATGTGCCGCAGCCAGCTCGCGTGGGACCGCGGAGCTGATAACACCAGTGCCTTCCCAACTTCCCATCCAATGGCATCGCGCTGGTTGTCCGAAATGCGCCATGGTGGGAGGGCTTCTACCACAAAGACTGGCAAATCGGCTCTTCTACTCCTGGAGATCCCGTCGCTAAACACTTAACTACACACCTCTGACTGCACCCCAGGGACCCCAACAGGAAGAGCAATGGCACGCCTCATGCTAGGCCCGGGGCACATCGCACATCCCTGCATTCTAACGTCTGTGATGGCACGTTTCAAACCTAACCTGTGGTGCCATACTTTTGAACCCCCGATAGGCCACATGTGTTGAGAGGACGCCCCTTTGATAGGGCTCTTATGTTCTTTTGACGTGACTTCATCATCTTTGAGCACCTCCTGGGCTGTGACCACAAAAGATGCTCCAGGCTTATCTTTTTGCTTTTCCTGATGACTTACGGCATGTGCGGATTGGGGTGTTTATGGTGTGCTCTGATTGGGTTGTTTGTGGTGTGTGCTGATTGGGTGGACTGTTCATGGTGTGTTCTGATTGGGTAGACTTATAGTTTGCTCTGATTGGGTTGATTATGGTGTGTTCCGATTGGGTTGTTTAAAGTATGTTCTGATTGGGTAGATTGTTTATGGTGTGTTCTGATTGAGGAGATTTATAGTTTGTTCTGATTGGGTTGATTATGGTGTGTTCCCATTGGGTTAAAGTATGTTCTGATTGGGTAGATGGTTTATGGTGTGTTCTGATTGGGTAGACTTATAGTTTGTTCTGATTGGGTTGAGACTGGGTTGATTATGGTTTGTTCTGATTGGGGTGTGAGTGGGTTGTTTAAGGTGTATTCTGATTGGGTTGTTTAAAGTATGTTCTGATTGGGTAGATTGTTTATAGTGTGTTCTGATTGGGTAGATTTATAGTTTGTTCTGATTGCGTTGATTATGGTGTGTTCCCATTGGGTTAAAGTATGTTCTGATTGGGTAGATGGTTTATGGTGTGTTCTGATTGGGTAGACTTATAGTTTGTTCTGATTGGGTTGAGACTGGGTTGATTATGGTTTGTTCTGATTGGGGTGTGAGTGGGTTGTTTAAGGTGTATTCTGATTGGGTTGTTTAAAGTATGTTCTGATTGGATAGATTGTTTATGGTGTGTCCTGATTGGGTAGACTTATAGTTTGTTCTGATTGGGTTGATTATGGTGTGTTCCGATTGGGTTGTTTAAAGTATGTTCTGATTGGGTAGATTGTTTATGGTGTGTTCTGATTGGGTATATTGTTTATCGTGTGTTCTGATTGGGTTGATTATGGTTTGTTCTGACTGGGTTGTTTATGGTGTGCTCTGATTGGGTAGATTGTATATGGTGTGTCCTGATTGGGTTGTTTAAAGTGTGTTCTGATTGGGTAGATTGTATATGGTGCATCCTGATTGGGTTGTTTAAAGTGTGTTCTGATTGGGTAGATTGCTTATGGTGGGTTCTGATTGGGTTGTTTAAAGTGTGTTCTGATTGGGTAGATTGTATATGGTGCGTCCTGATTGGGTTGCTTAAAGTGTGTTCTGATTGGGTAGATTGCTTATGGTGGGTTCTGATTGGGTTGTTTAAAGTGTGTTCTGATTGGGTAGATTGCTTATGGTGGGTTCTGATTGGGTTTATTCTTTGGGAAAGAAAGAAGGCAAAAGGCCAAAATTCATTAGCACTTCCTCATCTGTGTCCTCGGGATCTCAGGCCACTTCTGTCCCTCCCTAGGCCAAGAAAATGGTCCAAATTAGATGCATGAACATGCAGGGGCTCCTGAGAGCCATGGGGATCAGCGTGAGCGTGGTGATGGTTATCACACCTCCTCCTCCCAAGAGCCCGGGGTCAGGCTCTCCACAGGCTGGGCTTGTCCAGAGGCTGTGAAATTCCTCCTGAGCTCAGCAGGACGTGGCATTTGGACTCCGGGTGAGCAGAGCATTCCAGACGCCGCCCAGAATGAGGCATGAGGGAGGCCAGTCATGAGCAGGGAGGGGGGCAGGACCCTGAGTCAGTCTTTCTGAGTGGGACCCTTGCTGACTCACCCAGCCTGTGGGGCGTTCCTGAACCTGGGAGGCGAGAAAAACACCAGAGAACCCAAGTCTAGGACTTGGGAGAAGCCCGCTCTCCCTGCTGCCTCCCACTTCGTGTGCAGAATATGAAAAACTAATATTTTAATGGATAAGTGTTACTACCTATTGGCACTTACACAGCTCCCAGTTTGAACTGTATGAAATTTCCATCTCTGTGGGCCAAAAATGGTTGCATATCGGCATTTTCATACGGCTCCATCCCAAATGGGCCAGAAATGTTCCAAGTGCTTTTCTATATCATCTCCTTGGATTCTCACAACTCGACGCGGCAGATACTCATCTGAGGAAACGGAGGCTCAGAGAGGTTAAGACACTTTCAGCACCTGCCTCCTCTCTCCTTATCTGTCTGAGGGATTTGTCACAGACCAGAGCCATTCGCCACCGCCAGGAATTAACAAGAAGCAGGGAATTAACACTCCCCAGAGGCAACCCTCCATCAACGGGGGAGTGGTGTTGGTAGATGCACGCTCCAGCCTGCTGTCCCGTGTAGTAGAGACCGAGGCAAATCTGAGGCATGTTCCCTAGGGGGCTCCCAGCAGGATGGGGCCTCAGTTGCCCAACCTATAACCTGCCCATTAATGTACCCTTTATGGGCTTCCCTCTGTTCCCTGACTCACTTTCCCCACTCCCTCACTAGGATGAACTACCAAAGAAAGGACTTTCCTTCATTTCATTTCTTTTTATTTTATAGAGAGGAAGGGGGAGAGAGGGAGAGAGGGAAAGAGAGAGAGAGGGAGAGGGAGAGAGGGAGAGAGGGAGAGGGAGAGGGAGAGGGAGAAGGGAGAGGAAGAGGGAGAGGGAGAGAGAGAGGGAGAGGGAGAGGGAGGGGGAGGGAGGAAGGAATAAAGGGAGGGAGAGGGAGGAGAGAAACATCAGTTTGTTGTTCCACTAAGTTATGCATTCATTGGTTGATTCCTGGATGTGCCCTCCTGACCGGGGATTGAACCCACAACCTTGGTGTATGGGGACGATGCTCCAACTCACTGAGCGACCCGGTCAGAGCTTATCTTGCTTCTTGGTGCTTTGAGGAGAACTGAGGACACACCTGGTTTCTAGTTCTCACTCCTTATTACCGTATTTTCCGGCGTATAAGACGACCGGGCGTATAGAAGATTTTCCTGGGTTAAAAAGTCGTCTTATACGCCGGAAAATACGGTAACTGCAGGGCACTCACTCCGGGCCGCCCTTTCCCTGCTGGATACGGGGCTATGGCCTCCGCACAGCACACAGGGAACAGGGGGAGACAAGCTTTCCCTAAGCCAGTGATGGCGAACCTATGACACGCGTGTCAGCACTGACACGCGTAGCCATTTTTTTTAATATATATTTTATTGATTTTTTACAGAGAGGAAGGGAGAGGGATAGAGAGCTAGAAACATGGATGAGAGAGAAACATCAACCAGCTGCCTCCTGCACCCCCCCTACCGGGGATGTGCCCACAACCAATGTACATGCCCTTGACTGGAATCGAACCTGGGACCTTTCAGTCTGCAGGTCGACGCTCTATCCACTGAGCCAAACCGGTTTCAGCAGCGTAGCCATTTCTGATGACACGCAGCCGCTGAGGCGGCCGCATGCCGAGGATGAAACATGTGCTGCTCCTGAGGATGAAACATTTGCGAAATAATGTTTTTTCCTCAAAGCGGCACACTACCCGAGTTATGCTCAGCTTTTTGGCGAAGTCTGACACACCAAGCTCAAAAGGTTGCCCATCACTGCCCTAGGCAATGCCTGTGAACGCGTCCTGCAGAGCACAGGGGTCGACATGAGGGGGCGCAGCACCGCTCTTCGTTATGCCGGAGTGGAGGCAGCCAGGTGATTCCAGGGGGCCAGGAGAGGAAACGTGCGCGCGCGCGCGCGTACAAGAGCAAAAATTCAAATGCTGGCCATTTCCCCTTCTCTCTCAGTCCTTCCTCCAGGACGGAACGCGCTGGTTCCTTTGGTTCTTGTGCCAACTTCTGATCACGCCACCTGTCTTCTGCACTTTTAACAGGCCTACGCCGGCAGGGACTATGAAGATTTTAATCCCACCAACCCTCCCACCCCCACCCCCACCCCGGAATATTCCCTTGAAGAAGAGGAAGGCCCAGCTGGCATGGCTCAGTGGTTGAGCGTCGACCTATGACACCAGGAGGTCACAGTTCGGTTCCCGGTTGGGGCACATGCCCAGATTGCGGGCTCGATCCCCAGTAGGGGGTGTGCAGGAGGCAGCCGATCCATGATTCCCTCTCATCGTTGATGTTTCTATCGCTCTCTCTCCCTCTCTCTTCCTGTCTGAAATCAATAAAATTATACTGAAGAAGAGAATGGAGAATTGATACTCCTTGAGGGGGCTACTCTGCTAAATGCTTTACATAAGTGGTCCTTTTTTAGTCCTCCTCCTAAGAACACTGCCAAATTGGTATCAATAGCTGTACTTTACGAACAACATAAACTGATGAACAAAAACAGATCCAGAGACAGAGAAGCATCCATCAGACCGTCAAACCTCAGAGGGAAGGCAGGGGAGGGTGGGGGTAAGCGGGAGAGATCAACCAAAGGACTTGTATGCATGCATATAAGCATAACCAATGGACAGACACCAGGGAGGTGAGAGGGGGGTGGGGGGGAATGGGGGGATAAGAACACATACGTAATAAATACCTTAATCAATAAAGAAAATTAAAAAAAAAAAAGAATTTAGCCCTAGCTGGTTTGGCTCAGTGGATAGAGCATCAACCCGCGGACTGAAGGGTCCCAGGTTTGATTCCGGCCAAGGGCACATGCCTGGGTTGCGGGCTTGATACCCCGTGGGGGGTGTGTGCAGGAGGCAGCCGATCCATGACTCTTTCTCATCATGGATGTTTCTGTCTCTCTATCCCCCTCTCCCTTCCTCTCTGAAACCAATAAAAACGTATTTTTAAAAAAAGAATTTAAAAATAGTTTTACTTACACCAATGCTCAGTGGTTAGTGCCTAAGGTCACTCAGCAAGGAGTGGGACAGCCAGGTTACAAATCTGTCCCCTTTCCCAAACCGTGTTCCTCCAAGCTCCTATACGCTCCCTCTCAGAAGGCCGAGCTCTGTCCAGCAACTCTGCCCCGGCTCATAAATCCTCTTTAGACATTGTCCTCCGAGCCAAAGAAAACCAGACTCACGAACATTTGGTTGTGATGTATCGGCTAGCTGTGTGCCTCCCCCCCCCACCCCCTCTCCCTGGAAGCAGCACAGTGTGGAGGTTCAACAGGTGGACTCGAGTGTCAAACCGACGGGGTGTGACCCTGCGTCCCTGCTGTGTGACCTTAGGCAAGTGACTTGAAGTCTCTGTGCCTCGGCTTCCTCAGATGTCAAGTGTGGACCAGGGGGTCCTAGTGTACCTCCCTGGAAAGGCTGTGGCGATAAAGCATCCACATTCATCCACGTCAAGTGCTCGGCGCCACGTGTACTACGTACGTAAGGAGCGCTGGGCCCACACTGGCAAGTGCTGTCCTACCAGGAAAGCCCTGGCTGACTCCCGCCCCTTCTGAGTGTGGTCGGGGCCCTCTGCGCTCTGCCTCCCCAGCACCCCAGGCTGCCTGTCCCTGCAACCCCTGGGAGCCGTCGCTGCCTGCCACTTTCTACAGGCGTCAGCCATGCTCTCTGAAGGCTATAGATCATTCCCAGACCAGGTGGGCCGGGGTGGGGGGGGCGGGAAGAGGGGGGTCGGTTCTTAGAAGGACGTCCAGCTGGTCACCGGCTGGCCAACCTGCTGATCACACCTAGCGAGCCATCCACACGTCCAGTATATCCTCCCCTCCGCACAACAAGAACAATGCCTGGCTCACCGTCAGCCCTCGATGAATGAGCTCCCAAGGACTTCTAGTTATTTTTAATTTTAAAACAACCACCGTCCCCACTGAGAATATTCCAGATAGCTTGGAGTCCGCTCCTCAAATAGCGGCCGTCTCGCTGGCTAGGCGGGTAATCCAGCCTCCCGGGGTGGGCGGCGGGGGGTGGGGTGGGTGGAGGGAGGTGGGGTGGGGGCAAACTCATTTGCATGGATAAATTCTGATGTGTGGTTTCTGCGAGTCAGTGCTTCTTTGTGTCCCTCCCAGGGCTGTGCACACAGTAGGAGCTCAATAAAGAGTTTGTTTATTTATCGAAGTACTCCGGGGCCCCGGACTTCACAAACACAACCCAGAACTGGAGTCCCCGCCCTCGCAGGCCAGGCCTGGGTCCATCTGGGCAGACAGATGACCATTCACTGGCCGGCTTCCTCTGGGAATACTGTCCCGGCTCCAAGAAGGACTGCTGAAAGGGGGCCATTCTCCCATCTCAGAAGGGCCTCAGACACTCCACAGCGAGGGTTTTTTTTTTTTTTTTTCTCAGCTTCCTCACTTGACCTTTGGGCCCACCGGGCAGTTGGGCGAAGGCCCGGGAAGGCCCGTGACAAATGGCCTGCCCCCAGCCCGCGACGCGCTCTGCTCTCCTGGACTGCCCATTCGGGGCTCTTTGGGGCTGTCTTGGGACCCTGGCAGAACCCAGAAGGCCATACTTCCCTCCTTTCCACTGGCCTGGGTGCTGGTCTCCACCGGAAGTGGAGACCAGCTCCTTCCGGTGGCCACAGCATCTGGGCCATCGACTCTCTCCCTTTCCCCGTCTCCCTCCACCCTAGCCGGGGGTCATGGCATTTGGTCATCTTTTTTTTTTTTTTTAATGTATTTTATTGATTTTTTACAGAGAGGAGGGGAGAGGGACAGAGACTAGAAACATTGATGAGAGGAATATTGATCAGCCGCCTCCTGCACGCCCCCCCACTGGGGAATGCGCCCGCAACCAAAGTACATGCCCTTGACCGGAATCGAACCCGGGACCCCTCAGTCCACAGGCCGACACTCTATCCACTGAGCCACACCGGTCAGGGCTTGTCATCTTAAATTGTCACAAAAGTACTGACCGGCCGGTATGAGGGTTTCAGAGAGCCGGGCAGTCACGGCTCCCCTCCCCCTGCACCAGGGCTCCATCTCTGAGGACTGGCACGCTTGGGGAGAGAAGGTGGCGCTGGTCACGGCCCCAGACACGCATGCTCCGCTGAATCATCTGGGAGGAGGAGGCGGGGCACGAGGGAGCCGCCGGTGGGAGTGCATGGCGTATGAGCATGTGTTGGGGTCAGAGAAAAAGATCTAACGGGATGTACTCTGGGGTCTCCTGAGGGATCGGGTCAACGACCTTTCATCTTTCGGTTGCTGCATCTCATCTCAAACTTCTAGCACTTGCGTGAGATCCTTCCCGAGAGACCACGCAAGCAGGACACAGCACCATGACCCCCACCAAAGGTCCATGTCACAGTCGAGGGTTTAGGTTCTGGGAACACAGACACTGTATGATTCCGCCGATAAGGAGACCCATTCACACAGAGAGAAAACAGAACCGCGGTTGCCAGGGCCTGAGGAGAGGGGAGACCAAAGGATCTGTAGTTCATAGGTACAGAGATCCGCTTGGAGGAGATGAAAAAAGTTCGAGGGATGGATGGTGGTGATGGCGGCAAAATAAGGGGACTCCATTTAATGCCGCTGAACTATACGCTTAAATATGACTAAAATGGTCAATTTTATGTTGAGGCAAGAAGGTTAGGGAGAGGTGGGGAAGAGAAGAGATCAATCAAAGGACTTGTATGCATGCATATAAGCAAAACCAATGGACGCAAAACTCTGGGGGGTGAGGGCATATATGGGGGTGGGGAGGGGGCAATGGTAAGATATGTACACATATAATACCTTAATAAAATATTGGGGAAAAAAATAAATAAATAAATAAAATTTTATGTTGAGCATATTTTACCACAATAAACATTACTTTCTCTAGATTTAAAAAAAAAAAAAAGTTTATGTTCTGGGGACTGAGAGACCTGTGTTCAAATTCCCACATACCAGCTGACCTTGGACAAGTCCGGTACTATTTTTTTTTTCTTTAACATATATTTTTATTGACTTCAGAAAGGAAGGGAGAAGAAGAGAGAGACAGAAACATCAATGAGAGAGAATCATGATCGGCTGCCTCCTGCACAGCCCACACTGGGGATTGAGCCACAACCCGGGCATGTGCCCTGACCACCGGGAATCGAACCGTGACCTCCTGGTTCATAGGTCGACGCTCAGCCCCTGAGCCACGCCGGCCGGGCAAGTCAGGTGCCATTCTGAGTGTCAGTTTCCTCACCTGTCAAAAGGCCGATAATAATCCTTGCTACCTTGTAGCATTGGGGCGAGGAAAGCTCAGGACCTGGCACACACTGAGTGCTAAGCAAGTATCGGCTACAATCAGTGATGGCGAACCTACGACACGCGTGTCAGCACTGACACGCGTAGCCATTTCTGATGACACGCGGCCGCATGCCAAGGATGAAACATTTGCTGCTCCTGAGGATGAAACATTTGCTGCTCCTGAGGATGAAACATTTGCGACTAGAGTCTTGGAGTCAGTTTTTTCCTCAAGGTGACACACTACCCGAGTTATGCTCAGTTTTTTTTTTGGCGAAGTTAGACACACCAAGCTCAAAAGGTTGCCCATCACTGGTCAAGGGCAAAGACAGCGGGTACGCAGGCAGCAACAAGCTGACCCACGTGGCTGGAGCTAGGGGGCAGGTGCCGAACATCATGTGAGACGGGACTGAAAAGATCGATCGGAGGCCATGCTCCAGCTGTGCCCCGCGGGAAGCTTCTAGTTCACGCAGTGTTCGTGGGGAGCCATCCACGTTGTGAGCAGGGGGACGGTGCAAACAGAACTGGCGTCAGGGAAGGAGGTGAGAATGGAGAGCTTACAACCAGAGAAAAGATACAGTCTGTGGTCTTGTCACCAATGCCCTTGTGTTCCGATCATGCCAAGCTCATGCCCCCTACACCTCCCACTCCCAGCCTACTCAGCAAAACAGGGTCAGCCTTGACACTGAGGATCGCGGCTTGCTACTTCCCCGCCCGCTCTGGATGTGAACGTGAACTCTCGCTCGCATTTGCTGAGTGAAAATAACGGGACGCGGGTCCGGGTGAGGCCACGCGCCCCTGGGTCTGGGAGAGGCCACGCGCCCCTGGGTCTGGGTGAGGCCATGTGCACCTGAGTCCGGGTGAAGCCGTGCCCCTGGGTCCGGCCGAGACCAAACCAGAGGGAGTCGGACCTCCGTTACCACCACTTGTCCACCATCCAGAGCTGAGGGGTCAGTGCTGACATGTACACATAAGGAACTGGTGGACATTGAAATTGGGTCTCTAAAGAACTGTTGGTCCAGAAAGAAACTCACTACAGACTGATTCATCTGCCTGTCAGCATAACTATTATTGCTCGTCTCACATTCAGTTCTTATAAGTATATCTCTAGGGACACATGATCTCGCTCATCTAGGGGAAATGATGAACAACATAGACTGATGAACAAGAACAGAACCAGAAACAAGGAGGCATCGATCGGACTATCGGGCCTCAGAGGGAGGATAGGGGAGGTTGGGGGGAGGGGGGAGAGATCAACCAAAGGACTTGTGTGCATGCATATGAGCCTATCCAACGGTTAAGTTCAACAGGGGGTTGGGGCATCCGTGGGGAGGGGTGTGGGATGGGAATGGGGGGATGAGGACAAATATGTGACACCTTAATCAATAAAGAAATTTAAAAAAAAAAAAATAAAAAATAACGGGACGGAGCGAGAAACGGCAGGTGTGATGTCACGCTGATCTGGCGCGACGGCCTCGTCTTCACACCTTTCTTCTCACTTCCCTGGGATTCCTCTTCCCTCGGCAGTGCTCTTGGCCCGTCTCCGACAGGGGAACCCTCGCGCTTAACCGCATGGGTCTGGCGGTCAGTCCCGCGCACCGGTTACGTTGGATCTGCAGGTAGGGGAATCCTGCAGCCACGGCTCCCAGGAACCCTGGCGGCCTACCTGACCCCACGCCAAATGGCATAGCAGCGCAGAACAGGCAATGGAGTCAGGCCCTGGGCACCCGAGGGCAGAGACTGGGCCTGACTTGTTCTCTGATGACCGCCCAGCGCTTGCAACAGCGCCTGGCACACAGCAGGCACTCAATAAATGCACGCTCCGTGGAGTGAGTGGAGGATGGGTGCCCGTCACCACGAGCCGTCAGGTGTACCGAATGCCCCCGGGGGTCAGCAGTGCCTTGCTGCCACGTGCCAGGCTTTGGGAAGGGGGCCACTACCCATGCTGTGTGGGTGGTCGGTGGGTAATGAGCGGGTATTGGGGGAAGGGGCGGGTGGCAGGGCTGTGTAGGCAGATCCACTCTGTGGATGAGTCCGGCCGGGGCACGCTCAGGGCGGGATACGGTGTCAGCACAGGGATAAAGACCCGGCGCGCCACCCCCACCCCAGCACCCCAGTCCGTGCCCACCGCAGAGGTCACCGGTGACGAGGGCAAGTTGACTGGCTCTGTCGGTGGCGGATGCCCATTACCCACAACTCGAGAAGCCCACCGGCAAAGGGCCAAGCAGTCAGGCCTGGCCTGCGGACCAGAGCCCAAGGGAGGACCCCTGGAGCTCTGGCAGAGCCCACACACACCCCCACCCCCGCCCCGACCAGACTGCACGTCCGTTCCCAACGTGGTCAGGACTCGGCTCCACGCACGCTCACACACACACACACACGGGCCAGAGGGGACCCCGGGGGGTCTGGGCCCAGGGCACACGTCCCAGGCCCCCAAACAAGGACAGGCTTTGTGCTGCAGGCGGGCAGTAAGACAGCGAGTCCCCGGGCCCCTCCTGGCAGGTCCCGGCCACTGCGCTGCCCGTGAATCCCTGAGGCCACAGCTGGGTCCTGGCTGCGTGGAGGCGGCAGGCGGGCAGCCTGGGGTCTTGGCCTCGGCCCTCAACCTGCCCTCCCTCTCCCGGAGAAGCGCCCAGACCTCCGAGGGATGCAAACCATCCATCGAGACAACAGAGATGTGGGCACAAGTTTGCTTTTCCGGGGAGTGGCTCAAGGGCACACACAGGGTCCCGGGGCTGCTCTCCCCACAGAAGGGGCCGCATGCACTTCCAATGTGGGCGGTGGGGGACGCTAGGGGTGCCTTCCTCCTGGCCCCGCCTCCCCATGGCCCTCAGGAGCGAGGGGCTGTGCACACCTGAGACACCTGAGTGTCTTGCACTCTCTGAGGCCAGGGACAAGCAGGTAGGAGCCTGAGGGGGGTCTCTCAGGTTCTCACCCCAAGATCCCGATTCCCAAGCCACGCTCATCCACTGCTCCAGGAACCCTGGCGGCCTACGTGATCCCACTCTCCTCAACCCCTCCCCCCCACACCCCCCCACCGCCCCCCTCCTGAACCTAACTCGGGTTCTGCCTGAAACAGACCCGCAGGGGCCAACGTGACCTTGGGAAGGGACTGGCTGGACCGTTCTCTGGGGGGTATTGTCACACTCCGCTGGGAAGTGCCCGTACAAAGAGGAGTGTGACATTTCAGGAGGCAACCTGTCAGCACGGGCAAGGTCTTTTACAATGGTCTTCCTCCTGATGGGCGATTTCAAGGAATTTATCCTCGGGGACAGGAATTAGCACCGTGCACAAAGGTGTTCACCGTGGCATTACTATAATAGCGAAGCAATTGGAAACAAAGCCATGGCCATCCATAGACTAGTATACACTGAGTGGCCAGATTATTTTTTTTTAATACATTTTATTGATTTTTTTACAGAGAGGAAGGGAGAGGGATAGAGAGGTAGAAACACTGATGAGAGAGAAACATCGATCAGCTGCCTCCTGCATACCTCCTACTGGGGATGTGCCCGCAACCAAGGTACAAGCCCTTGACCAGAATCGAACCTGGGACCTCTCAGTCCGCAGGCCAATGCTCTATCCACTGAGCAAAACCGGTTAGGGTGTGGCCTGATTATTATGATCTCTGAACGCATAATAATCTGGCCACTCAGTGTGTGTGTGTGTGTGTGTGTGTGTGTGTGTGTGTGTGTGTATTAGAAGCCCGGTGCATGAATTCGTGCATGGGTGGGATCCGGCCAGCCTGGCCAGGGGGAGGGGACATGGGCGGTTGGCCGGCCTGCCTGCTGGTCGAACTTCTGGTCGAGGGGACAATTTGCCTATTAGCCTTTTATTGTAGAGGATATACACTGAGTGGCCAGATTATGATGCGTTCAGAGATCATCATCATCTGGCCACTTCAGTGTATAGACTTGACAAGGCGTGGGCATGGGGGGAAAAATGTCATGATATAGCGTTAAAGGGGAAAAGTAAATTACAAGCTGTCTATTTTCAGAGTAAGAGCTCTGATAGGCCAGGGTCTGAGTGTGCAGAAGCCGAGAGCTAAAATAAAGAGAAACCAGGGTTGGCAAAGGCACGCCCTTGCCTCAGAGCACAGAGCACAATGAAATCATAACAGCCTGCATTCACTAAGTGCTTATGATACAGAGGGAAATTTCTAAAAAACTAGATAAAGACAATGGAAGAAGCAGAATGAGGGGTAAAAGATACATAGGAAAAGCAAGGTAAATAGAAAGCACACCATAAGAGGGTAAAACTAACAACTCCCTACGATAATTATTATAACTGGTAAAAGTCTAAACTCAACCTTTAAAAGTTAGCCAGATTTGCTTTAAGAAATATGTGCACAAATCAAAAAGTGTAGAATTACTTTATAAAGGAGAAATTTATAAATCCACAACCATATATGTAATATTTATGAGAGAAAGTCAAAACATGAAAGAGAAGGGTTGAAAATAAGCCTGAAAAAGATGTACCAAGAAATACTACTATAACACCCCCCCCAAAAAAAAATAATAATAACCACTACGGCTATATTAAACTTTAAGAGAAAAAGCGTTATTGAGAATATCAACAACTACATAATTCTAAAAGGAGTCATTCACCAGAAAGCTATAGCAATTATAATAAATTTAGTATCCAAGCTTATAAGACAAAAAGTGAGAAAATTACAAGGAGAAAATTATAAATCCTCAGTCATAATGGAAGACTTTTATTACACTTCTCTCAATAACGGCTATATTGAACAGACAAAAATTCAGGAAGGACAGAATATTTGAATAACACAATGAAGTGTCATTGATGGACATGTACAGAACCATGCGCCCAGCATTTAGAAATACTTCTCAAGAACATCTAACAACACATTTGCAAAAAAAATGTATTATTTACTATGCACAAAGACACCCTTCCTACCAGCTTGGTCTCTGACACTTCTCTGCACTTTACTTGAAATCCTTTCTGGAACTTAACTTGAAAAAAAAATACCTTTTTTTATATTTGAAACTTTTCTGTAAGTTAAAGATAATGTTTTTTAACTGAAGGACTTGTATGCATGCATATAAGGATAACCAATGGACACAGACACTGGGGGAGGGGAGCGGGGGGTGGGCATGTGCCAGGGGATAGGGGAGGCCGGGGGGGGAGGGGTCAATGGGGAAAAAGGGGGAGACATATGTACTACTATTTGTAATATTTAAACAATAAAAAAAAAAAGATTATGTTCTTTAAACATTTCATTTAAAAACCTTACAGGATGCAGCCAAAGCAGTGACTAGACATTTTATAGCCTTTAAATGTTTAGATTACAAAAGGAGGCTGAGAATTAATCGGCCAAGTACCCAAGACACTTGAGAAAGAAAAACAGAGTAAACCTAAGAAAGCAGAAGGAAGGAAATACTAAAGATAAGTGGCGGCGAAGTCATACGGTCATGTCAACGCGTCCACAGTTATGCAGGGGTGTAACGGGATACAACCAATCTGGAAAACCGCTTTCCTAACCTAGCGAACTTCAGGTTCGCACAACCTATGACTTAACGACCCCACCTTCAGCAGCTTCTCCGCGTGCCCCGAGAGATAGTACCAGAATGCTCTTTTCGGGATGGTTTGTAAGAGCCAAAAAATGGAACACAAATGGAATGTCCGTTTACAGAATGGGAAATAAATCGCCATCTATTCATACAGCGGAACACTGCGGACCAGTAAAAACAAACGCACCACAGCTACACGCGTCACCGCAGAAGGAATTTCAAAACCATAATGATAAGCGACAGTCACTGGTGACAGAAGAATTCATATTCTGAAACTGTGTCAAGAAAACATTGGCCTACATGTCCCTAGGGCTGGGAAGACTGTCTTAAATAAGACATAAGAAGGCACGCAAACCATAATGTGTGAAAGACTGATAAAATTGGTAATACGAAAATTAACACTTCCTGCACGACAAGCCACAGGCTGGGAGAAGAGATTTGCAGCCGACTGAACTGACAACAGACTAGTCGCTAGAATTTATAAAGGAACTAGAGGCCCGGTGCACGAGATTCATGCACTGGGTGGGGGCGGTTTCCTTCAGCCTGGCCAGAGCCCTGTCACAGTCCGGGAGCCCTTGGGGGATGTCTGACTGCCAGCTTAGGCTCGTTCCCCTTGGGCAGCGGGCCTGAGCTGTCAGCCAGACATCCTTACCGCTGCTGCAAAGGCAGGAGAGGCTCCCACCACCGCCGCTGCACTCGCCAGCCCTGAGCCGGCTTCTGGCTGAGCAGTGTCCCCCTGTGGCAGTGCACTGACCCCCATGGGGCAGCTCCTGCATTGAGTGTCTGCCCCCTGGTGGTCAGTGCACATCATAGCGACCAGTCGTTCCGCCGTTTGGTCGATTTGCATATTAGCCTTTTATTATATAGGATTATTAAATGTCAACAAAAGTCAAGCTCAACAGCAAAAGAAATGGGCAACGCTTATGAAGATCCAAGTCCAAGAAAAGGAAGGTGGAATGACTGACACACTTGAGTAGATGCTCTGGAGAAGGTGGGATGCAAATTAAAACTCTGATGCTTGCCCTGGCTGGTTTGGCTCAGTGGATAGAGCGTCGGCCTGTGAACTGAAGGGTCCCTGGTTCGATTCCGGTCAAGGGCACATGCCTGGGTTGCGGGCTCGATCCCCAGTGTGGGGCATGCAGGAGGCAGCCAATCAATGATTCTCTCTCATCATTGATGCTTCTATCTCTCTCTCCCTCTCCCTTCCACTCTGAAATCAATAAAAATATATTTAAAAAAAAACAAAAACAAAATAAGGGACTGTGGCTACAAATGCATGACTCAGTTTCCCCTCTTCTCCCGATGCAGCTCTGCCTATTGGTTCCTATGTGCTTATCTCATAGAGACAAGCCTTAAAAAAATTTTTTTTTAATTAAAAAAAATAAAACTCTGATGCTTGACCTCAGCGCCCCGCCCAGGCACTCAACACCACGCTTACCCACCTACAGCTGTCACTCATCCAGGAAAGGCACCTTCAGTCCCATGGGCTGCTGACCACACCCCAGCACTCTACTGCCCCGCCTAGGTGTCAAAGCTCACCTGTGTCCTGCCTGGTGGTACACTGTTAGAGCTGGTTAGGTCCGCAGGAGTTAGACACACATAGCCCCCCTCTTCCCCAAGCCACATACAGACTTCCAGGGATGGCTGGACTTAGGCAGAATCAACTCACAGCTAAAGCCTGTGATTCATAAAACAGTGGGCCCTAGCCGGTTTGGCTCAGTGGATAGAGCATCGGCCTGTGGACCAAAAGGTCCCAGGTTCGATTCCGGTCAAGGGCATGTACCTTGGTTGCAGGCTCCTCCGCGGCCCAGGCCTTGGTCGAAGCTTATGCAGGAGGCAACTGATCGATGTGTTTCTCTCACATCAATGTTTCTCTCTGTCTTTCCCTCTCTCTTCCACTCTCTCTAAAAATCAAGGGAAAAATGTCCTCGGGTGAGGATTAACAAAAATAAAATATCAGTCCTCTTCAACACTCAACCCTATTGCTGAGTCGGTCTCACCATGGCTTGCCTCCTTTCTCTGTGGTGGACTCCCCTCCATGTCCTCAAATATTCATCTCCCTTGCAGTTAAGTGTCTGTCGGCTTCTCCACCCCATTCCCGTGTGTCTGAACCCCGGGGGGTGGATACAGTTTGGGATCGTTCCCGGAAGGCTACCCAGTCCCTATCACTATCAATGGACGCCAAACATCATTCATGGCTCGAGTCTTTTTTCTGAGATAAGTAAAGCTTGCTCATTTTTTCATCAAGGTAGAAAGTGAAAACAAAGAACTTTGGAATAACCAAGGTCTGGTGACATCTCTGGCATGCCATTTTGCTGGGGGGACCTAATGCTTGACTTCGGCCAGCCGTGGCATCCCAGACACTCCTGCATGACGCCTCTAGTAAGAAATTCAGGAGTAAGGATAAACCACTCAAGAAATACAGGCTTGCCGAAACCGGTTTGGCTCAATTGATAGAGCATCGGCTTGTGGACTGAAAGGTCCCAGGTTCGATTCCGGTCAAGGGCATGTACCTTGGTTGCGGGCACATCCCCAGTAGGGGGTGTGCAGGAGGCAGCTGATCGATGTTTCTCTCTCATCGATGTTTCTAACTCTCTATCCCTCTCTCTTCCTCTCTGTAAAAAATCAATAAAATATATTTTTTTAAAAAGAAATACAGGCTTCTTACCCCTGGCGAGTGTGGCTCAGTGGTTGAGCACTGACCTATGAACCCAGAGGTCATGGTTCGATTCCCAGTCATGGCACATGCCCGGGTTGCAGGCTCGATCCCCAGTGTGGGGCGTGCAGGAGGCAGCCGATCAATGATTCTCTCTCATCACTGATGTTTCTATCTCTCTCCCTCTCCTTTTCTCTCTGAAATCAATAAAAAATATTATTTTTTAAAAAGAAAAGAATACAGGCTTCTTTCTTGACAAGCCATAACCCAGCCATGCCACAGAACAGGGGAGAGCCAGCTGCCACGTTGCAGGAACACAGCAACTTATCGGTCTTAGGTTCAAGCTCTCACTCCTGGCAAGAATGCCCTCTACAAAGTCCCGAGGACAGAGTGGTGAAGTCTGACAATACTCAGCACCCAGCACCCAGCACCCAGCAGGAGACATGGCGAACCACTGAACTCAATCAGTATCTGCTGAGCAAATAAGTGAATTTTTAATTTACTGAAATATTTACTAGCAGCTTCGTTTGCATGTGGTCTTAGACCTATTCGCTTTATTTCGTGACTTGGGACGACAGTTCTGTATTTTTACACGAGGGTTACATTTAGAGTCTAACCACCCTCAGAAAATAGCTTTTTTTTTACGAATCTAAAAATTCTCAAGCTTGTTGTTTCAATGAGACTGGAAGCAACATTTCTCTAAATGGCTCCTTTAAAAGCAGACGTAAATCAGCCCCACTTCGCTGGTACAAAAATACTGATGCAACTAACGAATTAGAAGTTATTTGCAGATTGCAGCATGCTAAATCTGTCCCAAAAAAATCTACTCATGTCACCAAATATGGGTTTCTCTATAGCACGAAAAAATAAAAGTTATTTTTAAATGTAATGTAACCCAAATGTCAACAATCCCCTCGTCCCTCCTCATTCTTTACTTTCCTATGTCCTCCTCAGCAGTGGCTGAGAATAAAAAGTTCTTCACGTGGTTATATAACGTTGCATAAAACTCAGAAAAGAAAAGGAAAACTACCAAAGAAATGTAAGCGTTTTTATGACCTTCCTTCTTTCCTTCCTTCCTCTCCTCTCCTCTTCTCTCTCTCTCTCTCTCTCTCTCACACACACACACACACACACACACACTCACTCTCTCTTTTCGTTTTTGCTGTTGTTCATTCACATCTACGCACTTTGACGTACATTATCACATCCCAACCCTCACTGCACCTTGAAGTCAGGTCAGGCTGCATCCTGCATTTTCAAAAGGGAAATCTGTATATATAAAAGCCTAAACGACCGTTATGACCAGATGACCGGATGTCTGGCCGGTAGCTATGATGCACACTGACCACCAGGGGGCAGATGCTCAACACAGGAGCTGCCCCCTGGTGGTCAGTGCACTCCCACAGCCAACCTCCTGCGGCCGGCCAACCTCCCAAAGTCCCTCCCCCCAGCCAGCCGGCCCCAATCGGCTCGGTGGGGACTGGGCGAGATGGCCCTGATCGGCCCCGATGGCCGGCCAGGCCAAGGGACCCCACCCATGCACAAATTCATGCACCAGGCCTCTAGTCATTTAAGCGAAGTTGCCCTAGGGCTGCGGTTCCTGAGTCAGGCAAAGCCGGGCCGCAGGCTCTGCTGCAGGAGGGTAAGTGGACCTCGGAGTTCCTTCAGAATCCATGTGTCAGGAGAGTAAGTCCAGGGGGATTCCGAGGAAAGGACCTCCTTCCCGAGAAGGAGCATCCCAGAGAACCGGGTGGCTGGATGGAGTAGGAGCACGCCTGGGAAGCGGGTCACCTGGTTCTAGATCCAGGTCTGCCTCCAGCAAGGCGATCCTGGGCCCATCCCTCCCCTGTCCCAGCCCAGGCCGCCTGTTCCACTCAATACAGGAAGAACTGAGTGGCTGACCGCCAGTGTGCAGGCTGGCTCCAGGATATCGATTTTACGTTCGTCTTCATTCAATTTAGCGTCCTCTGGCTTATGCTTTCTGAAAGCAAATCAATTTGATTTCTCATGATGAATACTTCATCTTCCGTCATGTAAACGCTGGTGAGTGTGAAGCTGTATGTCCCCAGAGGGACTTTATTCTCCACGCCAAACCGCACTACCTGTTACAGGACCGACAAAAGTGGAAGCTTTTAACCTCCGGATGGCAGCTCTTTAGAGATAAATGCAGAGGCCCGGGGAGGCACTCAGCCAGACACTATCGGGACAGCACCCCAAACCTCCACCAGGCTTTGAACCATCTTCCCAACCAGGTTTCCAAGACTCCCACTGAGCCCAAGGGCCTGACACCCCACAATAATCATGTTTATTGAGCACTTACTATGTGCTTACTGCATTCTCCCAACTTTCCATATATTTATTTATTTAATCCTTATAACAACTCAACCCAGTTCTTATTATTTGCATTTTACACGTGAGGAAAATGAGGCACAGAGAGGGTAGGTAACTTGTACCAGGTCACACAGCAACTAAGTGGTAGAGCCAGGATTCAAACTCAAAGCATTCTGCCTCCAGGCTGATGGATTCATCACAACACATGTTGTCACGATGTATCATCAATAGAATCAAGGAATTTTACTAGGGAGCCCGGCCGGTGTGGCTCAGTGGTTGAGCATGGACCTATGAACAAGGAGGTCACGGTTTGATTTTCCCAGTCAGTACACATGCACGGGTTGCGGGCTCAATCCCCGGTCGGGGACATGCAGGAGGCAGCCAATCGATGATTCTCTCTCATCAGTGATGTTTCTATCTCTCCCTCCCACTCCCTTCCTCTCTGAAATTAATAAAAATATTTTTTAAAGAAATTTTACTAGGGGATGAGCATATTGTGACTGTGCTTAGATGATACTTTAAAATGCTAACTACAGTGTGTTTTTTTCCTTTAAATTTTGTACTTCTTGTACCCCATAACCCTTTCCCTATTCCAGGAGACATAGCATGGGGCACCTCTTGCTTCAGAGAGGAATAGTAAAGCAGAACTTTAAGTTCCCTTATGGAGCTTACATTCCGATGCGTGTAACAGGGGAAGGAAGAGAGTGGCTAGCCCAAGCACGTCTAACTCGCGGGCCACAGGTGGCCCACAACGAATATTTTTGTGGCCCGGCCAATATAACGGTATGTAAGAAGCGTTTTAATAAAAATTTCATAACTTAATTTTTTACAGTATCCTGTTATACATAACATTTTGCTGGTTTTCCTCTTGGGGCCCTCTTCTTTTTTGGCATCTTAAGGAGCTGTTCTGCCTGTTTTCTCCGCTGTCTGATCATACACTCAGTGTGGGAGGAGGTCCAAATTGTCTCTCTGCAGCTCTATGTCCATGCTCGTTTGCATAGCTGATTGCATTCAGTTTGGATTTTGCAGAGTAAGACAATTGCTTACGGGTATTTATCTTTTTATTTTTTTGACATCTTTATGGGCTCACAACGCTCGGTCCCTGTTGCATCTGCATGCTCCACCTCCACCTTTAATTAAGGCATCAGCTGACGTCAGTAACAGTAAGGCTCGTGATTGGAGGAAGCCTGTTTGACAAGGTATGGGCAGCTATGCACCCTCACGGCTCTTTCCTCAGCTGACTTCCGTGTCTACGACGCCCCTCGATTTTTAGTCTAACGATTTTAGAAAAAAATAGTGTCTTATACATGGAAAAATACAGTATATTTCAGAGAGGGAGGGAGATAGAAACATCAATGATGAGAGAGAATCACTGATCGGCTGCTTCCTGCACGCCCCCTAATGGGGATTGAGCCTGCAAACCTGAGCATGTGCCCTTGACCAGAATCAAACCCGGGGCCCGTCAGTCTGCAGGCTGACGCTCTATCCACTGAGCAAATCCAGCCACGGCAATAAAGGCTTCCTGATTGACTCAAAGATGCTCCTTGCAACTGGATGCTTTAATACCTACCTTCCGAGCGCCAAGGCCTCACTCCTCAAAACCCAATACCCAACCTCTACCCCGTGGGTAAGACCTGCAGGGCAGCCCGGGGCACAGGGGCCCACGCTCCTGGGGAAACCTACAGGAGATGGGCAGGCTCTCCGAGGCCCAGGGTGCCGCGGGTCAGAGGACGAGGCCGCGGCTTTAAGAACTGTATAGGCTGTACTAACAACAAGATGACACGTGAACGTTTTCTCTCAAAACCACTGGACGTGGGTCATCGTCAGCATCCAAGCCAGCATCTCTGAGCGGTTCTCCAGCGCGGGCTGGGCTGAGCTCAGGAGGGGCCGCGTGTTTTACAACTGTTTACAGGCAAAGGGGAGGAGGCTCCAAGGAGCCAAAGAAAGGCCTACTGTTGGGAGACCAGATGGGGAAGGTCAGCATGTCTGGTCAGCTCCAGACCAGGGCGACAAGGTCACAGAGGGGCGCTTGTTCTCCGGGTAAACAATACGGGCCATTGGCGGCCGAAGAGGGACTTTTGTAACCTATGCTATTCAAATGCTAACCCTGTCACCGGGAGGTGGCTGGAATGGGGAACCCTGGGCCCAGCAACAAGGGTCCACGGGGTTGGGCGGTACGATCGCAACGTGCTTCCAACGAAGACCTGCGAAATTCTCCCCCAGCGCGGCTCGAAGACCAGCCGCCAGGATGGATAGACGAGGACCATCGCTCCGACGCCCCAGGACAAAACCACGGAGCACTATGAGAGAATACGGTCTTTTAATCCCGTCATTCTTGGTGAGGAGCGTAATTCTACTACGTTGTATTTGTATTTTAAACTAGAGGCCCGGGCCGAAACCGGTTTGGCTCAGTGGATAGAGCGTCGGTCTGTGGACTGGGGGGTCCCAGGTTCGATTCCGTCAGGGGCATGTGCCTTGGTTGCGGGCACGTCCCTGGTGGGGGGTGTGCGGGAGGCAGCTGGTCGATGTTTCTCTCTCATCGATGTTGCTCTCTATCCCTCTCCCTTCCTCTTTGGAAAATCAATAAAATATTTAAAAAAATAATTAAAAAAAAAATAAACTAGAGGCCCGATGCATGAAAATTCGTGCCAGAGTAGGCCTTCCTTCCCCCGGCTGCCGGCACCGGCACCCAGGACCTGGGCTGGCTTCCCCCCAGGGCCACCTGCAGGCACCCAGGACCCCAGCTGGCTTCCCTCCAGCCCCGGCTTTGTCAGGAAGGACGTCCGGAATGACGTCCAGAAGACGTCCGGTCTAATTAGCATATTACCCTTTTATTATTATAGACAGGCCACAATTCCAAGGAGCAAAGGCACCCCAGTAGCAATGAGCACACCCAGTGCTTAGAGTCTGGTCTCTTCACTAAAAGGAACCAAGGTGCCTTCATCTATTGTACGCCATAAGCAGCTACAGACGCAAGCGGCAACGGACCTTCCCCACACGCCACGCGCGTCTCTAGCCGCAACCCTCGCCCGTCAACGCGGGTCGCCCAGTTTTAACATCAGGCTTGTTGGTGACGACGTCGCTGGGTTTGTGAAGAAAACCGTGGTAACTTAAATGGGTACATAGTCCAGTGCCTGTGGAAGCAATGGGGATGGTTTCCGTTCGGGACGCGTGGCAGTTAACTGGTTAAAGGAAAGCCCGGTCCCCGTCCTGGGGCCTGGTGGATACGGGATTAGCCTGGAACATCTTGCTATTGCCAGAAAGTCGGCGCTCAAAACACGATGGGCACAGACCCTAAGGACCAGCGTGGAGGGACGGCCACTGACGAAGCCTAGAGCGACAAAGTAATTAAGCACAGTCATGAATTAGCAACCCCTGGGGAAAATAGGAACTCAAGAGTCCATACCGATCAAATAAATTGGTACATAAATAAACAGGGGGCAGGAAGGACCCTGGGTTAAAATAGAATGTTGAGAGTTGACTATTCAATTTCTCGGGAGGGTTGGAGCTAGGAAATCCTCATTTTTGGTTTTGGTTTTTATTTGTCTTAATATGTTTTTATTATTGATTTTAAAGAGAGAGAGACGAAGGGAGAGGGAGAGAAACATCAATGTGAGAAGGTAACATCGATCTGCTGCCTCCTACATGCCCCACCTGCCCCCTCCTGGGGATACCTGGGTATGTGCCCTGACCAGGAACCAAGCCAGCAATCTCTTAGTGCATGGGGTGACCCTCAACCACTGAGCCACACTGGCCAGGGCAAATTCTCATTTTGTAACTATCATAGTAAAGAGCGGATCAGGCAAGAAGCACTTGTGGATGGTAAATCTAGGGTGAGCATTTGATAAGGAGCAAGATATTTACATGGTCGTAAAGTACGCCCCCATAGATTGAGTATTCATTGTAAGGGAGAAAATAATAATTATACAATGAAAAAAAAAGCAGATAACATCTAGTCTGGGGGGGGGGGGTCAAAATTGACATCCTCAGTGAGAGACAGATGAGTATCACGTGCCTCCAGATGTGAAACGCAGAGGACACATTATCACCTGTGCAGTATTCCAGCCAAGAATACCAAGCACAGTGTAATCATCAGGAAACATCAGGCAACACAAAATGAGGCACTTTCTGTTAAGAAGAGAAGGGCAAGCTGTATTCCTTTAAAAAAAACAAAAACAAAAACAAAAAGTCACCCTAGCTGGTTTGGCTCAGTGCATAGAGCATCGGCCTGCAGACTGAAGGGCCCCGGGTTTGATTCCGGTCAAGGGCACATGCCCAGGTTGCAGGCTCAGTCCCCAGTGTGGGGTGTGCAGGAGGCAGCCAATCAATGATTTTCTCCCATCATTGATGTTTCTATCTCTATCTCTCTCTCCCTTCCTCTCTGAAATCAATAAATACACACACACACACACACACACACACACACATATATGTATACACACACACACACATACATATATATCTACACACACACACACACACACACACACACACACACACATATATATATATAAAACCCCAATATGCAAATAGACCGAACTGCGGAACAACCGAACAACCGGTCGCTATGACGTGCGCTGACCACCAGGGGGTGCACGGAACATAGCAGGTGTCAGCCGCAACGGGATGGTGGAGCAGGTGAGTGGGGGCGCCAGACCAAGGCGGGGGGCGCTGGTTGCTGTCACTGGGGCAAGCCTCTGGCGGTTACTGAAAATTCTTTGCTCCTGTGTACCACAGTCGCGCCTGGCGCTTGCACCTGCTGCCAGTGCCGGCCCGCTCGCACCCGCTGCAGGAGCTGCTGCTCGCACCCACTGCCAGCGCCTGGCGCCAGTCTTGATCACTCAGTGGGTGGGAGCAGCAGCTGCCGGCCCCGATCGTCCCTGGGGGCTTCTCCACCTCCCCCTGTTCCTGAGGGGCGCGATTGGGGGAGTAGCCACTGCTGGCAGCAGCTGACGGCACTGGCCCTGCTCACACCCACTGCTGGCGCCAGCCCCAATTGCTCCACGCTGTCAGCGGGTGCGAGAGGGGCTGGCGCCATCAGTGTGTGGGAGCATTGGAAGTGGGAGCAGGGCTGCTGGCAGACAGGGGACCCAGGGCGGGGGCCATGGCAGGAGGGGCCGGGTGGGGGCGTGGAGGATGGGCAAAGACCTGCTCCTAGGCACACGGCAACCTCATGGCCCACAGTTCCTTTCAAGGTGCACAAATTCATGCACTGGGCCCCGTGTGTGTGTGTGTGTGTGTGTGTGTGTGTGTGTGTATCAGTGTCTTGCAAGGCAAAGAGAACTGTGGAATGATCCAGAGTAAAGAAGGCTAAAGAGATACGGTATTTAAACATTGACCCTAGGCTGACTTCTATATGGGAAGAAGGAAAATGCTGTTAAGGACATTACTGGGTCAACTGACAAAACTGAAATACAAAAAGTAGATTTTATAAAAGTATTGTATCGGTATTAAATTTATTGACATTTATACCTGTACAAGAACATCCCTATTCTTAGGAAGCACACACTGAAATATTTAGGGCCATGAAGTATGTAACTTACAATCCAATGGCTCAGAAAGGAAATTACATAGGTAGGTGATGGATAGATGGATGGGTGGGAGGATAGATTAAAGATGGATGGATGGATGGATGGATGGATTGAAAATGGATGGATGAATGGATGGTTGATGGATGAATGGTGGATGGGTGGATGGATGGACAGACAGATGATAGAGGAAGAGTAAGGGTGGAAAGCAAATGATAAGGCAGATAGGTGAGGATTACAGGTGTGTTTGTACTGATTTTATTTTTGTCTGTTGTCTGTAAGTTTGAGATTATTTTTCCAAATACAAGGTTTTCTAAAACTGCCACAAGTCTATAACCACAAGTGTTTTGGAATTCATTCATGTTGAATAGAGCCGAAGTCTCACCAAACACAGAAGAGGCCGAGGCCGCTCAATCTCCCATCCCAAGGGGCTCTCATCTTACAGCTTGTCCTCTCTCTCTCTCCACAGAAGGGGAGGGGCAGGGACCCCCTTTAGGGAGGCCTGTCCCTGCTCCGGCACCAGCTGAATGACCACAGACTCAGCGGGCTCCGTCCAGATTTTGAGAAACTGGAGACACTCAGGATTTTGTTAAGGTTCTTCTTCTTTTAATATATTTTTATTTATTTCAGAGAGGAAGGAAGGGAGAGACAGAGAGAGAGAGAGAAACATCAATGATGAGAGAGAATCATGGATTGGCTGCCTCCTGCACGCCCCCTACTAGGGATCGAGCCCCCACCTGGGCATCACCGGAATCAAACCTGGGACCCTTTAGTCCGCAGGCCGACACGCTGTCCAGTGAGCCAAAGCGGCCAGGGCTTGTTAAGGTTCTTAAGCTGAGAAGGTGTTCACTTAGAATTCTTACGAATCACAGGCCCCTCCTCCCTCCCGGGTCCTTTCTCCTCTCTCTGTACCCTTTCCCTGGGCAAAGCCGTCCTCTCCACAGCTTTCGTTCACCATTGCCAAGGAGCTCACTGCTGTGCTTATGTATTTGGCCCGAGCCTTGTCCCTGAATCCCAGGCCCTTATAGCCAACTGCCTCCTTGACAACCAGCTCAGAGGTAGCTGACCCTGGCCCTTCCCCAGGGTTCCCTCTGACAGAAAAAAGCACAAGGCCGCTGCCGGTGCCAGGCCCTGTCTCCGAAATATCTGCCCCAAGCCATCCATCTCCGGGGACGACAAGGTGAGTTTCCAGCTCCGTGTCAACACCAACATCACCTCCCAGCTGTCCCTCTTCACACCCTGTCCACCCGCCAGCAGTGGCCAGAGGTGTCTTTTCAAAGTGGAAATCATCACCAAGCCCCACTCCTCTCTGAAACGCTCCTTCTGGTTACTCTGACGATAAAACCCAAGAGCTTCAAAGAGAACGACTCTGCCAAAGTCTTCATCCAAGACCCCGAATGGCTTATTCCAAGAGCTGCGTCTCACCTCTCTCCACCATAGCTCTCCACCCCGCCACCTCAGACCGAGTTCACCTTCTTCCTTGTTACCTCAGCATCTTCCCAGGGACTGTTCCCTACACTTGGAAGTTGCTCCCCCTCACCGCCTCCCCTTCACCTAGCTCAGGGGTCGGCAAACTCATCAGTCCACAGAGCCAAATATCAACAGGACAACGACTGACATTTCTCTGGAGAGCCACATTTTTTAAACTTCAACTTCTTCTAACGCCACTTCTTCAACATAGACTCGCCCAGGCCGTGGTATTTTTGTGGAAGAGCCACACTCAAGGGGCCAGAGAGCCGCGTGTGGCTCGCGAGCCGCAGTTTGCCGACCGCGGACCTAGCTAACCTCTATCCCAGCGGTCGCCAACCGGTGGTCCGCGGCCCACTGGTGGTCCGTGAGGTCCCCAAGGTTGGCGACCGCTGCTCTATGCATCCTTCAGCTCGAAGATGATTTCTCGTGTGCTCAGTCGTCTCTCTCAAGTAATGAACCGGCATAAAGGAGGCTGATCACTATGGCTGTCCCTGGGTTGATGGATTCAGAACAAGAGAATTTTGTGGGAAAGAACATGCATTTAGAAGTGGGAAAAACTGGATCAAGTATAAGGGGGTGACTAGGGAGAGATGGCCCCCCCGAAGCAGAGAGGAGGTGGGCCTTCTACAAGAGGTTGGTCAATCCTAGAAAGAAATGAGCAGTCAACCCAAAGAGATTGCAGAATCTGAGCAACCAAGAGAGGGTGGGTCCTGCTGGCTTTCCATAGCCTGTGATGTTCTACAGGGGGGGAGGGGGGGCCGCATGGCAGGGGAGGAGCAAGGCCAGGGGCAGCATGGAGGTGCTTGGAAGTGGCCGCTTGGGTCTGAGTGTGAGAGAGAGAATAGGGGTGGGGGACCCAGAGAACGAAGTCCTGGTGGAATTTCAGGTTTCAGAACGTCCTCAGAAGTCCTCAGAGCTTTACCGCACCATTTCTCAGCGTGTGGCAGACTGTACTGTCCCACAGTGACCACGACAATCTCTCCCATCCCACGTGCTCTCCTTCATGTGACTTTTGACACCCAAAGCTAAGTCATAAACGGGCGCTAATAGCCCATCCGGCGTGGCTCAGCGCTTGAGCAGTTGACCTAGGAACCAGGAGGTCGCGGTTTGATTCCCGGTCGGGGCGGATTGCGGGCTCAATCCCAGTGTGGAGCATGCAGGAGGCAGCCGATCAATGATTCTCTCTCATTGTTGATGTTTCTATCTCTATTCCTCTCCCTCTCCCTTCCTCTCTGAAATCAATAAAAATATTTATTTTTTTTTTAAAAAAAGGCCAATAATAGCTTCTCCCTGGGTGTCTTGGAACACCAGCCTTGGAGCCCTGAGCCACCAGGTCAAGAGTCCGACTACCCAGAGTCTGCTAAACCCGAGGCACCCAGCCAAAACCGGTTTGGCTCAGTGGATAGAGCGTCGGTCTGCGGACTGAAAGGTCCCAGGTTCGATTCCGGTCAAGGGCATGTACATTGGTTGCGGGCACATCCCTGGTAGGGGGTGTGCAGGAGGCAGCTGGTCGATGTTTCTCTCTCATCGATGTTTCTAGCTCTCTATCCCTCTCCCTTCCTCTCTGTAAAAAATCAATAAAATATATATATTTAAACCCGAGGCACCTGGACAGGCCACATGGAGGTGTTCCAGCTCACGGCCCCGTAAAGGCCCCAACCACGTCCAGCATCACCTGCCGGGCACGTGCGTGAAGACGGTTTCCAGCCTTAAAGGGCTTCCCCCTCCCCCCCCCCCGACCCCCGGCCACCTAGTCTTCAAGTCTTTTCAGATGAGGCCCCCAACGGCTTGCAGTGGGGACACACCATCCCCTCTGTGTCCTGTTCGATGGTCTGACCCCACCGAATCCTGGGAGCATGTGTGTTTAATGCCACTGAGTTTGGGATGGTTTCTTATGCAGCCACGGCCCTGGAACACACAAGGTGTTAATAGATATTATGCAAAAAAAAAAAAAAAGAAGGGAGGGAAGGTTGTTCCTGTAATTAGATGTTTTGGAACGCATTTCACTACACAAATTCCAAGGAAAACAGAGTTTGGTTTTACTGCGGCCTTTTCCCATACAATGTGCCCTGTGCATCTCCAAGAGGAAGAGAGAGTATTTGGTGTTCCCCAAACCTTCCCCCACCGCCGCCCCACGGACTATATCATTCTGCAAAGGCTGCTGGGATAGCCCGAGTCTCATGGACCAGAGACCTGCCCAGAAACATCCAGAGTCAGGACTAGAACCCGGGTCCCCCCGAGGCCCGGCCGAGGGCTGCTCCCCAGGGGCCAGCTCCCCGTGCAGACACGGGTGGACGTGTGCCGTGGCTCCCTCCTGCCACGTCGCTTCCCCCAGCCCTCAGCCTCCCCTGTGGCCTGCACCTCTGCCCCTTGCCTCCTTCTTCACCCTTTACCTGAACCCCCCACCCCCCCGCCCCCCCAACTCTTCTTTCTCTGAGGACGCCTGTCCTCCTCCACAGGCAGCTGGACACAGGGAGAAGGGGAGGGAGGCGTGGGTAAGCAGTCCCCACCTCTCCCGACCCCCCCAATCCCCTCCCCCAACGCACACCCCACACACTGCCCACCTCCACAGCCAACCTCAGCCCCGCACAGCTGGGCCTGCCTGCGTGGTAGCTGCTCCCCCGGCCTGAACACGCCTGAACACGGCCTGTTGTCCCGGCCCCCGGAGCCGCTGGGCTCCTCCTCCTCCTCCCTCCTGCCCCGGCGGCGGCGGGGAGAGGAACACAGCCCTCCGTTGTCCCTCCTCTTGATATTTCCAGTAAAAGCACCTCGCACACAATCTCGCTGCCACAGCCCTAATTATGTGTGAAATCATTTTTTTTTTAGCCCGAAACCAAAGCAAACAAGCGCACACAGAGAAGCCCATTCTCCCGGCCCCGGGAGGAGCGCCCCGCTCCTGTTGGGTTACCTCAGGCCTGCACAGAGACCCCGCTGTGTTTCGCCAGCGGCCCGCCTGGCCAAGGTGCCTCCCGGGCCCGGACCAGGGAAGCGGGCCGCCCCCTCGGGGGGGGGTGGGGGGGGAAAGAGTGGGTTTCAGTCTGTTCTGTACGCTCCACGCAGGCTCCCAGGAGCCTCACACACGCCGGGTACACTGTGAGGCCACAGGAAAGCGCCTCTTTGTGAGAGAGAGGGGAAAAAAAAAAAAAAGTGGGGTACTCAGGAGGCTCCCCAGAAGACAAAGGAACTATTTTCTGGATCCAAATACGTCGGCACCTTGGTGAAATCTTCATCCTTTTATTTCATTCTCGTGTGTGTTTGGATTTCAGGTCCCCCCCCCAAAGCGGAGGTCATACATGTCATTGTTCATACATGGCCCCTCTCCCCTCCTCCTCTTCCTCTCCCTCCCAAATCCACTCCTGTTTGTTCACACACTGACAACCACATCCAAATGTGTTTGATACACGTTCTTCGACATATGTGTGCCTTTGAGAAGCTATTGCTAAGGTGAGTATATGTGATCTTCTTTTTCTTTTTTAAATATATTTTTATTTATTTCAGAGAGGAAGGAAGAGGGGGAGAGAGAGAGAGAAACATCAATGATGTGGGAGAATCATGGATCGGCTGCCTCCTGCAAGCTCCCTATACTAGGGATCGAGTCCACAACTCAGGCATGTGCCCGTGACTGATATCAAACCCGGGACCCTTCAGTCCATAGGCCGGCGCTCTATCCACTGAGCCAAACCGGCTAGGGCTGTGGTTTTCACTTATATAGGGTGCCCCCCAAAAATGTATGCACACACTTTGAATAATTGTAAAGGCAGTGTTTATTAAAATACATTTCGTGCCCTAGCTGATTTGGCTCAGTGGATAGAGCGTCAGCCTGTGGACTGAAGGGTCCCAGGTTCGATTCCGGTCAAGGGCATGTACCTCGGTTGCGGGCACATCCCCAGTAGGGAGGTGTGCAGGAGGCAGCTGATCGATGTTTCTCTCTCATCGATGTTTCTGACTCTCTATCCCTCTCCCTTCCACTCTGTAAAAAAATCAATAAAATATATTTTAAAAAATAAAATACCTTTCGTTTTCAAAATTGAGCTACCAGCTGTTAAAGTGTGTATGCATTTTGGGGGGACACCCTGTATCCGTGCTCCTGTTAAAGGTTCAACGTATTTCTAACTTTTTTGGAAGGCGTCTCCATGTTGCCATACGGCCCTTCTCTATAGGACCCTGCACAGTAGTCCTGCACTCACCCCCCAACACGGGTCCGTTTGCCTGGTGATGGACACCTGGGTGTCTCCTCCTCCTTGCGACCACAATAATGTAGTGACAGGCACCCATGTATGTATCCTTTTATGGATCTTTGCAAGAAATTCTTGGGCTTATAGGTCTGGGGTTTGGATTGACCTGCAAGGTACTCACCTGGTTTCACTCAGTATCGCCGACTGGTTTCCAGAATGCCCGTTAGTAACCCATTCACGCTTTCACCAACAGGACACGAAGGTTCCCGTTCCTCCCCATCTTACCAGCACTTGATGTTATCCAACTTGCTAATGCTTGCCAATATTTGAGGATAAAATGCTATTACTTTTTGGTTTCATTACTTTCCTTACGTCTATTCAGGTAAAGTACCTCTTCAAAAAGTTCTTAGACATTCAGGTTTCACCTCTCTACACTGCCCACCTCAGAGACTTTTATTTTACCACTAGAGGCCCGATGCACGAAGATTCATGCAAGAATGGGCCTTCCTTCCCCTGGCTGCCGGCACCACCTTTGCTCCGGTCAGAGCCGCCTTTTCGCTCCGGCCCAGAGCCACCTTCCCATGCTGCCCAGAGGCCCGAAGCGGCTGGAGCGGTGCGGAACGCCTGTGTCCCACCCGCCCCCGGCCACTCGGCGCCTGTGTATGCAAATTAACCCCCATCTTTGTTGGGTTAATTTGCATGCTCACTCCTGATTGGTTGGTGGGTGTCTCGAATGTACAGTCAATTTGCATCTTACTCTTTTATTAGTATAGATTTTTCTAAGTGATGTGCACCCAACACACACACACACACACACACACACACACCACATGATTGAAATTGCCCTGGCTACAGATTAAAGGACAGTTGATCTCCTTTCATTGTTAAGTTATCCCATCCAAAATCAAGGTCTTCCCCTTGATTTCTGTGGAACAGAAATATGATGTGAACCGCATATGACATTTTAAAATTTTAGAGGCAACCTTTTGTTTTGCAAATGTAAAAAGAAATAGGTGGAACTAAACTACATAGTACATTTTACTTGAGTGATTAATATCGTTTCAATATCTGATCAATGTGAAAAACTTGAAGGAAATCCTGACGTTCTTTTGTTATGCGTAGTAAGTCTTCAAAGTGCAGCGTTTACTTTATACTTAGGCCACCATTCAATTTGAAGGAGCCACACTGCCAACTGCTATGGATTGAAGAGCACAGGTCTCTCTCTCTTCGTTTATTCATGGATTTATAGAAACTAACTATTTACCTTATTGTGTCTTACGGCACAAAATGTTTCTATAGTTTTATGGTGCCCAGGCAGAGGACTAGAGGGAGACAAGGGAGGCATCCAGGGGGCAAATTGAAGGTGGCGTTCACTCTCAGGGTGGCGAAGTGAGCGCCCCCTTAAATCCTGTGCCCTTTGCCCTTGTTTCTCCCCTGCCCAGCCCTGATGGGGCCATTTAATTAGTGACTTTTTAAAGGAAAAGGAGCCAACTATTTAAAATGTACACATTATGCCCTAGCTGGTTTGGCTCAGTGGATAAAGCATCAGCCTTCGGACCAAAGGGTCCCAGATTCCATTCCGGTCAAGGGCATGTACCTCAGTTGCAGGCTCCTCCTTGGCCCGGGCCCTGGTTGGGGCGCATGCAGGAGGCAACCAATCAATGTGTTTCTCTCACATGGATGTTTCTCTCTGTCTTTCCCTCTCTCTCCCACTCTCCCTAAAAATCAATGGAAAAAATATATCCTCAGGTGACGATTAACAAAAATAAATAAATAATAAATAAATCCTATCTAATAAAGAGGAAATATGCTAATTGACCATCACACCCTCACAAAGATGATGGCGCCCAGTCCCCTCAACCCCCCAGCCACCCAGGGCCGGCCCGAGGCACAGGTAACCAGGGCCGGCCGAGGCTTGCGCTGCTGGCAGTGGCAGCAGCAGAGGTGTGATGGGGGGCGTCACCTTCCCCTGATCGCCAGGTTGCCTCCCACCCCTGAGGACTTCTGGACTGTGAGAGGGGGCAGGCCGGGCTGAGGGACCACCCTTCCAGTGCATGAATTTTCATGCACCAGGCCTCTAGTAAATAAATAAAATAAATAAATAAAATGTACAAATTATAAGCTCTTAAAAAGCCAAAAATTGGTTGTTACAGCTCTTCAAACTAGCAATGAAAAACCCACCGACAGGCACCTGACAAAGACAGCAGGTTGCATGAACTGAAAGACTAACCGTGTCTCGTAGAGCTGACACTGCTGAAGGGCCACTCGACGTAGCAGCGCCGCCACTTCCCGTGATACAGCCACTTGGCACATGAAAGCCTCGGCTGCAACCATGACAACTGCGCTGAGCTCTCATCAGCGGCAGAAGTGTACTCCTGCCTCGCCAACGGAGGGACGCGCAGGCGTGGCTGGGCCGCTGTGCTGCCTGTGTTTGCCCAGAATCACACTGACGAATCACTGGCCAACCCACCCAAGGGGTGCCGAAATACTCAACGCGCTGAAGAACGTTCCTGACTCCCTCGTCTAGGGATGCCTCCCGCTAATGGTTTCTGAACAAAGAAGAACTCCACCAAGGAGACGGAGGTAGAGAGGTCGAGAGCAGAAGGAAAGCTGGAGACAGCCAAGGGCGGGGCATGGTCAACTAGGCCTCAGGCTGCAGAGAGGTCAGGAAGGCGGGGGAAAAAATCACCAGATTTGGTAACAACGCGGGAGCTACAGGTAAAACCCGCCAGAGCTATTTCTACGGAATGATGGCGGTGACAGCCAGTGGTTGCAAATACAGAAGAGAGAAGGGATCACCGGTGTGAGGGCGTGAGAAGGTGTGAGGGGGAAGGCACAGGTGTCCCAGGTGAGAAGATGGGGACGGAGGCGCCTCCATGACAATGGGAAGGCCCAGGAGAGGAGGAGTGGGGATGCCGGTGGGTTTGGGAGTTGCAGAACTTCAATGGAAGGCTTCCGTTTTCTCTGTGAAACATGGGGAGAGTGCAGGCGTGTAGTGGGCTGGCATAAGCGTTGCTGGAATGACAGGCTGAGTAAGAGAGACGGAGCGGGAAAAGGCGGAGATCCTAAAGAGTGGGTAGGGACGGGCTGGAGGTAGGCGGGGAGGAGAGGGCACTGGGGCCCGGAGAGCAGGACGCCTGGTCCCGGGGCCTGTGGGAATGGCAAGCTCAAGGTGAGAATGAGGACGTGAGCGGGTGAGGTGGGCACAGGTGAAGGAGGGAGAGTCTCAGTCCAACGCACCGCCCTGCCCCGCCAGTCGTCACCGCCCCGAGACATCACAGCGGCACGCTGGTGACGAAGACCACAGCCAGGCAAACCCTCCACCCTCCGCACCCTGTTCCCCGGCCAGGGAAAGCGTATTTTACACCCACAAGGTGATCTTAGAACTGGACACTGGGAGGGTGAGTATCAATCAAGCCTGGAGTACCAATTTGAAGAAAGAGGGGTGATACCCCTATAACTTTCATCAAAAACGCAAGAGAACAGAGAGCGTTGTCCAGAGAGGTGAACCGGGTTAAGTTTCAGACCCTCGCACTCGGCCTCACCTCGTCTCACTGGTATCGGTCCCTTCTTGTTGGGTTTTGAGGATATTTTTCCATTGATTTTTAGAGAGCGTGGGAGGGAGGGAGAGAGACAGAGAGATAGAAACATCGATGTGAGAGAGACACATCGATTTGGTTGCCTTCTGCACACCACGCCCGGGCTGGGGATCGAGCCTGCAACCAAGTACATGCCCTTGACCAGAACCAAACCCAGGACCCTTCGGTCTGCCGGCGACGCTCTATCCTCGGTGCCAAACCGGCTAGGGCAGTGGTCGGCAAACTCATTAGTCCACAGAGCCAAATACCAACAGCACAACAATTGAAATTTCTTTGGAGAGCCAAATTTTTTAAACTTAAACTTCTTCTAACGCCACTTCTTCAACATAGACTCGCCCAGGCCGTGGTATTTTGTGGGAGAGCCACACTCAAGGGGCCCAAGAGCCGTATGTGGCTCGCGAGCCGCGGTTTGCCACTCTGTGGACTAATGAGTTTGCCGACCACTGGGCTATTGGTCCCTTTATAGAGCAGCTGCTTTCAGACATAGGAGTATGCACGAATCACCTGGGGAACTTAAAAAATACCGCTGCTGCCCTAGCCAGTTTGGCTCAGTGGATAGAGCATCAGGCCTGCAGACTGAAGGGTCCCAGGTTCGATTCCAGCCAAGGGCACATGCCTGGGTTGCGGGCTCAGTCCCCAGTAGGTGGGGTGTGCAGGAGGCAGCCCATCAATGATTCTCTCTCATCATTGATGTTTCTATCTGTCTCTCCCTCTTCCTTCCTCTCTAAAATCAATAAAATATATATATTTTTTAAAAATACCGCTGCTGCCCTAGGCAGTTTGGCTCAGTGGATAGAGCACTGGCCTGTGGACTCAAGGGTCCTGGGTTCGAGTCCAGTCAAGGGCACATGCCCAGGTTGCGGGCTTGATCCCCCAGTAGGGGGCATGCAGGAGGCGGCCCATCAATGATTCTCTCTCATCATTGATGTTTCTCTCTCTCTCCCCCTCTCGCTTCCTGTCTGACATCAATAAAAATATAAATATTTTTTTTTTTTTAAATACCGCTGCCCAGTTCCCAGCTCCAGAGAGGCTGGTTGAGTTGGTCTGGATGCAGCCTGGGCACCAGGTGCCCTCCACGGTCTGCAGGTGGCCCTTGGGGGCAGCCAGGGCTGAGCACCTCCGCATCAGAGCAATTCCAGACCCGGCGCAGCTGCCTCCCCGCCACACGCAGACTGTATCCCGGTCCAGGGGCCACCGTCCTGTCCGTTCTAGGGACGGACACACCGGTTCTCCTCCCCCGCAGGCCCGCAAGGCTCTCGCGCCGGCCAGGAGGACACCACGTCAAGCTGAGCGCGGTCAGCGTCGCCGGGGCTGGCTGCCCTGCCTGGGTTTGCACATCTTGAGCAATCGGGCTGCACACCCGCCCCAGAAGCATGGCTCGGGGGGCAGGGGGGGGCAGGTGGGGGGAGGGCAGGGGAGAAAGGCCAAGGGCTTCAGGTGTGGCGTGAAACTTGGGCAGGAGGGACAGTCCGTCTGACGATGAGGAGCAACCCAGACGGCAAACAAACAGGGCAGGGTGGACCGAGACCGAGGCAGGCGGACAGCTCGGCGGTCACGGGGGCGCCACCAGGGGCCAGGGGAGCGGCCTTCCCTCTGCACCTCCAGAGGCCGGAACTTTCCACTAGGGCCAGAGCATGCGGAGACGGCGTGACGGGGCCGCCCCAACACAAAGCCAGAAAGCCCACGCCCCTGGGGAACGTGACGTGAAGTCGTAAGCTCAAGAAGGAGCCTCCTGCTCAGACTCTAACCAGCATGGCGGTGGAAGGGGGGGGGGGGTCATTGTAGGACAAAGAGAGGTCCCCAAACAGCAGCATCCACAGGGGCACCCAGGACCAGCAGATGCACCCACTCTTCCCACGGGCTCTGGAGACCCCCCCATCTGCACCCCACACACGGGGCTGCCCTGGCCTGTTTGGGCATCTCAGCCTCTACCACGCCTTGTTCACTGTGGCACCTCATGGTTCACGAGAAGACTCAGCTGAGCCCTGACTGGTTTGGCTCAGTGGATAGAGCGTAGGCCTGTGGACTGAGAGGTCCCAGGTTCGATTCCAGGTCAAGGGCATGTACCTCGGTTGTGGGCACATCCCCAGTAGGAGGTGTGCAGGAGGCAGCTGGTCGATGTTTCTCTCTCATCCATGTTTCTAACTCTCTATCCCTCTCACTTCCTCTCTGTAAAAAATCAATAAAATATATATTTTTTTAAAAAGGACTCAGCTGTTTTGTGTCTAATGAACACATGAATGGAAGGGAGGGCATGTATCCACTGTTCTTAAGCCAAGAATCACCAGCCCTTAGTTGGGGGAAGATCTTTTATTTTTGGCGGGGGGGGGGACGGGGGGCTTACTCCAAACCTGTTAAATCAGGCCTTTTGGGCCCAGCCTGTGTGGCTCAGTGGTTGAGTGTTGACCTATGAACCAGGAGGTCGCAGTTCGATTCCTGGTCAGGGCACATGCCCGGGTTGTGGGCTCCATCCCATCCCGTGTGGGGTGTGCAGGAAGCAGCCGATCTATGATTCTCTCTCATCACTGATGTTTCCCTCTCCCTCTCCCTTCCTCTCTCTGAAAATAGGTTTTACAGAGAGAGGAAGGGAACAACATATAAGAGCTTTTTTTTTTCTTCAAAAATCAGGCCCTTTGGGGGAGGGGCTCCGGCACCGAGCGATCATTACTCACAATCCTGATTTAGGAACCACTGCCCTGCCATCTAAAGGTCTCATGCTTTAGTGGGCATAAGAATCACCAGAGGTGCTGCCCTGGATTCACCCAGGCTGTGGGTTTGATCCCTGGTCGGGGCACTTACAAGAATCGACCAATGAATATATGAATGAGTGGAGCGACAAACTGATGTTTCTCTCTCTCTCTCACTCTCTCAAATCAAAAAAATAAAAAGAATCCGCAGAGGTTCTGGGTAAAAATGCAGACTTGAGCCACAAATCACTTGGGAAAAGAAATCAAAAAAGTAGTAGCATCAAAAAGCCTGATCCATCCACGGATGAGTGGACAAACCACCTCCGTGTCGATTGTCAACCAAGGTAACTCGGTAGGGAAAAACTAATCTTTTCACAACAAATGGCACTGGAAATCTGAATATTGGTAAGAAGAAAAAAAAATTAGCCTTAACTCTTACTTCATACAACACACACAAATAACTCAAGATGTATCAAGACCCAAACATAAAAGTTAACGCTATAAAATTCCTAGGAGAAAAGTCTTTGTAACATTGATAGGCAAAGTTATCTTTGGACACACACAAAATCACTGTAAGGGGGGAAATTGAAAATTTAAACTTCATCCAAGGTAAAGACTTTTGCTCTTTGAAATTCATTTAATAATGAATAATAATAAAGAAAAGGAAAGCCACAGATGGGGAGAAAACATCTACAATACTTATATTCAACCGAAGACTTGTATCCAGGCTATATAAAGAACTCTTTTTGTTGTTATTAATCCTCATCCAAGGATATTTTTCCACTGATTTTTAGAGAGAGTGGAATGGAGGGGGAGAGACAGAGAGAGGGAAACATCGATGTGAGAGAGACACACTTATCGGGTGCCTCCCACATGTGCCCTGACCACGGCCAGGGATCGAGCCTGCAACCGAGGTACATGCCCTTGACCAGAATCGAATCCTCGACCCTTCAGTCCGTGGGCCGACGCTCTATCCACTGAGCCACACCAGCTAGGGCTATAAAGAACTCTTAAGCTTAACAAGAAGTTCATCAACACCCCCTGCACACACAATAGGCAAAAATTTTTGAACAAGCATCCTATATAATAAAAGCATAATATGCAAATCAACCAAACGACAGAATGACCGCTTGCTATGATGCGCACTGACCACCAGGGGGCAGATGCTCAACGCAGGGGCTCAGGGCTGAGGAGCACAGTGGCTGTGGTGGGAGCCTCTCCCGCCTCCACTGTAGGCGGGCAGTAAGGAGCAAGGGGTCCCGGACTGTGAGAGGGATGTCCGCTTGCCGGCTTAGGCCCGATCTCTGGGGGGGATCAGGCCTAAGCTGGCAGGTGGACATCCCTTGAGGGGTCCCAGACTACAAGAGGGTGCAGGCTGGGCTGAGGGTCATGCCCCCCCTCAGCCCAGCCTGCACTGGGGGGCAGTGCACAAATTTTGTGCACCAGACCTCTAGTCTCATATAAGACGTTCTACAAATGGCCGATACGCACACCAAAACACGTTCAACGTTACAGTCACGAGGGAAATGCACATTGGAACCACAGGGAGGTACCTCTAGGCACTCATTTAAATAACTAAAATGTAAAAGACTGACAATGCAGCCCTGGCTGGTGTGGCTCCATTGGCTGGGCATCCTTGTCCCGTGCACTGAGAGGTTGCCAGTTCCATTCCCGGTCAGGGCACATGGTCTGGGTTGCGGGCTCGATCCCTAATGCTTCACATCGATGTTTCTCTCTCACTCCCCCTCTCCTCTCCTCTCTCAATAAAAATCTAGTTTAGCCGAAACCGGTTTGGCTCAGTGGATAGGTCGTCGGCCTGCGGACTGAAAGGTCCCGGGTTTGATTCCGGTCAAGGGCCTGTACCTTGGTTGCGGGCACATCCCTGGTGGGGGGTGTGCAGGAGGCAGCTGGTCGGTGTTTCTCTCTCATCGATGTTTCTAACTCTCTACCCCTCTCCCTTCCTTTCTGTAAAAAATCAATAAAATATATTTTTTTAAATCTAGTTTAAAAATCTTTTTAAAAAAAAGAAAGACGGCCCTAACCGGTTTGGCTCAGTGGACAGAGCATCCGCCTGCAGACTGAAGGGTCCCGGGTTCGATTCCGGTCAAGGGCATGTATGTACCTTGGTTGCAGGCACATCCCCGGTAGGGGGTGTGCAGGAGGCAGCTGGTTGATGTTTCTCTCTCATCGGTGTTTCTGACTCTCTATCCCTCTCCCTTCCTCTCTGTAAAAAATCAATAAAATATATTTTTTAATCTTTTTTAAAAAAGGAAGACGAACAATGTACATGGAGTAAAACTCGGATGATACAGTCAGCCCCTGTGCAATGCTGGCATGCGAATTCGTGAAGCGTCCGGTATTTTCCAATGACAAGACTTGGGCTGCTAGGAATTGTGCGGTAACAGCGGAAGCATTATGGTTGGCTTTTAACCCTTACCAAGTGAAGAAAATAAAAATGGAGGCTTTCAGTAAGTCGGCCACCTTCCGCTTGACGATCCACACTTCACACTGAATATAATTCGGTTCCTGCTTAGATAGTTCGAGAAATAAAGGGACTCGTTGGACTTGCTGATCTTCCGCTAATATCAGAGTGTCATCTTTGTGTATCGCTTGTCATGGTATGCCAGGTACGCCTCCCTGCATCCTCGCTCTGGCCACACGAGACGCTCCATTCTTCGCTTGCATCATCTTTAGGGAGTGATCAAGGCTCCCCATGAACAAGAAGAAGAGCAGAGAAGCCCTCGAGGGGTCCGGGGATAGAAAGTTTGCAACTGCAGGGCCACAGCCACATTCGGAAAGCTCCGTGGCCTCCGAGATCTGGTCCCGGGAGACGAGGAATAACGCCATGAGGAAGCAACGGGGCCTTCCGGGGAGCTCGCCACCCTAGAGGGAAGAGGGGAACGTACCCCGGCGAGCACTCCGCACCCAGCACCTGTGCCAAAGCCTTGGACCCAAACCGTGTCGGAAGTGGGACCTCTGGGTCCTGAACACCTGGTGAGGAAGAGTCTAGAAGGAGGAGGCCTAGATCACAGGCAAACTGGACGTGGCATCCCTACCCTCTATCTTGCATTTCCCAATGACTGTCATGTTGAGGGTAGGGATGCAGAGAGAGAGGGACGCTCACAGTCCGGTGAGAGAGGGAGGTGGACACTATACAAGCAAACAGATAAAACCATACACCAGCCCTAACGGGTTTGGCTCAGTGGACAGAGCGTCAGCCTGTGGACTGAAGGGTCCCAGGTTCGATTCCGGTCAAGGGCATGTACCTTGGTTGCAGGCACATCCCCAGCAGGGGGTGTGCAGGAGGCAGCTGATCGATGTTTCTCTCTCATCGATGTTTCTAACTCTCCCTCCCTCTCCCTTCCTCTCTGTAAAACAATCAATAAAATATATATTTTTTTAAAAATCCAAGAAAACAAAAACCATACACCAGCAGGCTGTGGACCGGGCTCGGGGAGGGAAGGAATAGGGTGCTGTCATAGAGACGGAGGAAGACAGAGAAGTTGGGGTGGTGAGGGACAGGCCGCTCTGATAATTAAGATGCAAACTGAAGATGAGATGGAGCTCAAAGAGTAAGCGTAAGGGAGCCCGTGGGAAGAGGAGGAGGTGGTGATGGAGTCGGGTGTTCTGAGCGCGGCCAGAAGACGCTGGATGGTTGTTCGCAAAGCAGCAGCAGGACCCTCGTTTCCTGCGGGGGAAACTGAGGCCCGAGGTCACATCGCCGGTAGATGGTGACCTCCAACGGGTCTCCCAGGCCCACCCTCAGTGGACTGGCCAGTCCACCCCGTCCGACTCGCTCCGCCCTGTTCCATACAGCAGGGACACGCTTCCCCAGTAACTCCTTGTGGCCCCGAAAGGCCCTTCACCTGCGCATGGCGGGGATGGCGCCGGTCTTGACTTAAGACTCACACCCCACCCAGGACTCCGCCGTGCGCGACCGGGTGACCCGCGAACGTTTTCACGCCCGTGGCTCCTGCAAATGAGCCGCTCCCCCACCGCCTGTTCCATCCCCCACAACCGCCAGAGCTTGGACACCCCCACGCCCAAGCCAATGACCGCAGGTGAACGTGTTTCTCCCCGGGACACGGAGTTAAACACACAACCGCAGAGATGTGTCTTCGGCCCAGAATGGAAGGGATGACAAATCCCAGGAGAATCCAGCTGGACGCTCCCCCCCGAGAGAGACACCCCTCCCCAAAATAGGCAGAGAGGGTCAGCAACACCCATGCCAAACAGCTGACCCACAAGCCCCCACTGTGCCCCGGGCTCCCCCCCCCCCCCCCCCCCCGCCTCGGCCCTTTCTATTTTTACCAGGAGAGCAAGAGGGGGTTGCCAGGTGGGGCCAGCGCTGCTGTTTACGTCTGAAGTTTGAAAAGATGCACAGTGTCCTGGGGAGAAGGCGTTTGCCGTTGGAGGAATTTCGGAGGAGAATTTCAAACCCAGCAGGGTGAATAGGTGCCTTGTGCTCCGGCTTCTGACTCTGGAAAAGCCACATTTCCAACCGAGGCCTGCGGAGGGGCCGGGGCCGGGGAGAAAATGCCCGGGTGTGAGGCTGGGACAGGCAGTGGGACCCAGCTCACCTGGGCACAGGGGAGAACCGACTCTCAGACCGGGGGGTGCTTGGGGAGAAAGCCCTTTTGCCCTCCAGTGGAAATTCTATTTATTCATCCCCCAATTCATTCCTAGACTTCCCGTATGCCCTTAGTCTTGCCTGCTTCATCCCACTCCATTCTAGCCCTTCTCTACTATGCATCTATACCATCTATCTCCTCTTGATCAGTGAGTTTGACTGCGTATTCATTTTCTCATAGAGTCCCTGGCCGGGTAACTCAGTTGGTTACAGCATCATCTCAATACACCAAGGTTGGAAGTTCAATCCCCAGTTAGGGCACATACAAGAATGAACCAATGTATGCACAAATAAGAGAAACAACAAATCAATGTCTGTCTCTCTCTCTCTCTGTCTCTCTCTCTCTCTCTCAAAATCCATCAATAAATTTCTTTAAATTTTCTTTCTCATATACACATATTTGCTTGCGAAGGCTTTAAGCCACTCTAATGTGTCAATGTTCTGTTTGCTAATTAAATTAGAAGTGTTCCTTTGATAGCTACTATGTCTTTGACACACAACTTAGAAACCGGCTGAGCATTTTACTCTAGACCCGTGGTCGGCAAACTGCGGCTCGCGAGCCACATGCGACTCTTTGGCCCCTTGAGTGTGGCTCTTCCACAAAATACCACGGCCTGGGGGAGTCTGTTTTGAAGAAGTGGCGTTAGAAGAAGTTTAAAACATTTGGCTCTCCAAAGAAATTTCAATCGTTGGACGGTTGGTATTTGGCTCTGTGGACGAATGCGTTTGCCGACCACTGCGCTAGACACGCTACCCTGAGACTGGATGGTCCTCTTCTCTCAACTGCAGAAAATGGGAAGTCAGAAAGAGCCACAGGGAGGTAACACACACGCCCCAAAGGTGAATGGATTTCGCCATGCCTCTCTCCTCTCCTCCTTCATCCTTTCAACGCTTAACCTGGCTCTGACACAGCTCTGTAGAGAATGTTCTAGCAACCTCATTAGTCCACAGAGCCAAGTATCCACAGGACAACGACTGAAATTTCTTTGGAGAGCCCAATGTTTTCAACGTAAACTTCTTCTAACGCCACCTCTTCAAAACAGACTCGCCCAGGCCGTGGTATTTTGTGGAAGAGCCACACTCCAGGGGCCAAAGAGCCGCGTGTGGCTCGCGAGCCGCGGTTTGCCGACCAGTGTTCTAGCCCGAACTATACATGGTCCTTTTATCAGAGCCAGGAGTCCTCGAGGATGCTGGGGTGACTTTGAGGGGGCTGGATTTCTGACTTGATCTGGGATCTAAAATGCGCCCGAGGGCGGAGTTCAGTGGGGAGATATGGCCTGTGTCTGTAAGAGGGGCATAGCCGTTTATACCTCATTTCCTTGGGCCCAGGGGTAATTGCCAACAAGCAGCGAGCCTCATTTGTGCCTATAGCTGCAAAAACGCAAGTTTCAAAAACATCATTAGTATTTATTAGGGCAGTTGGTCGGCAAACCGCGGCTCGCGAGCCACATGCGGCTCTTTGGCCCCTTGAGTGCGTCCTGCAGCGTGGCTCTTGAGTGTGGCTCTCCCACAAAATACCACGCGCGGGCGCGCACGGACAGTGCGACTGGAACTTCGTGGCCCATGCGCAGAAGTCGGTTTTCGGCCTGGGCGAGTGTGTTTTGAAGAAGTGGCGTTAGAACACTCAAGGGGCCAAAGAGCCGCACGTGGCTCGCGAGCCGTGGTTTGCCGACCACTGTATTAGGGCAGCATCCTAACACCCACAAGAGGCTGTTGCCACACAGATCAACGCTAGCTCAAGTTCATCGCTTCACATCTGTCTATATTGCTTTTTACTCTAGAACCCCCCGATAGGCATCACTCCTCCGTGGTGTGTCAGGGTCTCTGGCATTCCCTCCCTACATTTCTGAGTCTCTCTCCGTTTTTCTTAGTAGCCTTGCGCCCAGCAGCCTCTCCTTCTCCACTTTTCTGCCCTTCTATGTTCTCCCTTAACTCGTTAGAGTAGGCCATGGCAGAGAACGGTAGCATTTTTCAAACAGAATTTAATGTCCCCTGTTCTTATTTGAAAACCAGACCTGTGGAATCTCAGGCTAAGCCTTTCCTCAGGCCCCAGGCCCACGCTTCTGCCTGCCTGCTGGCCTCCTCCCCCAGGACGTCCCTCCACTTCGGAAAACCCAGGTTGTCTACAACGGAATCGGATGTCTTTTCTCTCCTTCCCGACTGTGACAGCCTCCGGGACTCCCCATCTCTCAGCCATCCAGGTTCGGACGTGTGAGGCCATCACGGGTTCGTTCCTCTCTCCCCTGAATAAGACCCAGTGTCTTCGATTCTTCCTTGCAAACGTCCTTTCTGTTCATTCACCGTGGTTTGTCCCTCCGCGCGAAGATGCATTTTGCTTATCCTGAATGTGCTGACACACCCTAGACTTTATTTTTTTTAATATATATTTTATTGATTTTAGAGAGGGAGGGAGAGGGAGAGAGATAGATAGAAGCATCAATGATGAGAGAGAATCATTGATTGGCTGCCTCCAGCACGCCCCCTACTGGGGATCGAGCCCGCTACCCGGGCATGTGCCCTTGGCAGGGAATCGAACCTGGGACCCCTCAGTCCGCAGGCTGACGGCTCTATCCATTGAGCCAAACCAGCTAGGGCCACACCCTAGATTTTAAAATTTTTAATTAGTCATCGTCTGGTCTTACATAAAAACCCAGATATTTGGCTTCTCAAGGAAAGCAATAACTATTACTATTACTACTGCTACAACATACTCCGGCAGCAGTGAGCCTGCATTCCTAAATGGCAACATTCAGTTGGATCTGGGAAGTGGCTAACCCTTTGTATGGGTGAAAAGAAGCCAGACACAATGTGAATGCACCTAATAACACTAGACTGTATACTTAAAATGATAAGATGATAAACTTCACGGTATGTATATTATACAATAACTAGTAGCCCCGTGCACGAATACATGCGCCAGTAGCTCACTGCCGCCCTCCAGTAGCTCTCTGCCTGATGCCCCGCCCTCCTGTAGCTCCTCCCCCTCCCCCTGCCCCCTCATAGCTTGCTGCCCTGCCCCCTCCTGTAGCTCTCCGCCGCCCGCTTGTAGCTCGCTGCCCCACCCTCCTGCTGATCCGTGATCCGGTCATTACGCTTCACGGCGTAACGACCATTTGCACATTACATCTTTATTACATAGGATAAGCAAACAAGCAAATATGGCCATGATGCTAGCCCAAAAGAAACTGACATTCCATTTTTTTAAACTTGAGATTTTGAGACTAAACAGGGTACTCTCCAGCATTCTGATAATGCCTATTTCTATGACCATTTCAAGATGAGAATGCCAGCAAGTAAATGTCCTCGGAACAAAAGATAACCTAGTTAAATACTGCCTGTTTCCCTTTTATAGTCTGGGTTATCGCCCCTTAAAGGAATACACATGAAGAAACCACACAGATCAAGAGCAACAAGTAAAATGTCAAGACCACTGTTCCCCACCACCATGCTATCAAACAAGGGCCAAGGTCTATGGGGAAAAGTCGTGCCATGTCTTAGCGGTCATTTTCACATGACAAAGGTGCCGTCTGTCCATCTTGTACTTCCTCTCTAGCAAGCATTTGAGGGAGAACGTATCTGTTCATTTTGTACACATGTTTTCTCTACGTCGACTACACTGTGTAAAAATATGGGATGAAAATTTTTCAGAATGATCCCATGTTTATCACTCAAAGAAAATAAAAAACATCCAGTGTAACGTGGCAAGGGTGGGTGCTCAATCCCAAAAGACTCCGCTGGCTGGAATAAAGAAGGGGGCAGAGGAGGGGCAGAGGAGGGACAGCTTAGGTCAGGTTATGGGAAGCAGCTACTTAAGATTCAAGATGGGGGAGGGAGAAGGTGAGCAGGCTCCCAGGAACCTCAGGGACTTGACTTGCACTGCCTGGGAAGCATCCTCCTCCCCTCCTCTTACTCCACACCTGCTTGGAAAATGTTACAGATGATTGTGGTGGTGATGGTGGTGGTGGTGGTGATGATGGTGATGATGATGGTGGTGATGGTGGTGGTGATTATAAGTGATGGTAGTGATGATGGTGGTGATGGTGGTGGTGGTGTTGGTGGTGGTGGTGGTGATGGTGATGGTGATAATGATGGCTGTGGTGGTGCTGATGGTGGTGGTGGTGGTGGTGTTGTTGATGATGGTGGTGATGGTGGTGATGGTGGTGATGGTGGTGATGATGGTGGTGGTGGTGGTGATGGTGATGATGGTGGTGATGATGGTGGTGGTGATTATAAGTGATGATAGTGGTGATGGTGGTCGTAGTGGTGATGGTGGTAGTGGTGATGGTGGTGATGGTGGTGGTGGTGATGGTGGTGATGGTGGCAGTGATGGTGGTGGTGGTGGTGGTGGTTATGGTGATGGCGCTTGCAGTGATGGTGGTAGTGATGACAGTGATGGTGGTGGTGGGGATGGTGGTGATGATGGTGATGGTGATGGTGACAGTGGTGATGATGATGGTGATGGTGGTGATGTGATGGTGGTGGTGATGGTGGTGGTGGTTATGGTGATGGTGGTGGTGATGGTGGTGGTGATGGTGATGGTGGTTATGGTGACGGTGGTAGTGATGGTGATGGTGATGGTGATGGTGATGGTGTTAGTGGTGGTGGTGGTGGTGATGGTGATGGTGATGGTGATGGTGGTTATGGTGACGGTGGTGGTGATGGTGATGGTGATAGTGATGGTGGTTATGGTGATGGTGATAGTGGTGGTGGCAGAGATGGTGCCGGGATGGTGGCGGGGATGGTGATGGTGGCAGTGGTGGTGGTTATGGCGATGGTGGTTATGATGATGGCGCTTGCAGTGATGGTGGTGACAGTGATGGTGGTGATGATGGCGATGCTGCTGATTATATAAATCAACCCAGTAACACCCCACTCACCATCATGCCCACCGTATTCTCGGTGATAAAAACACTCATGAATAAAGTGCTTACCATATTTTTTTTCCTTTCATCAGTGGCCGGGTTGTAGGGACAATGGAATCTGCCATGAACTCAGGGGGCGGGGGGACGTCAAACTGCATCTTTAAGAAATGAGAGTTTCCTGCCGTTTGACCTTCTATGTCGAGTGACACAGGACCTTCCTATTCGTGTACGTCATTATTCCGCACAGACCTGGGAGGGTTGTAAGTGTTTCATTAACTTACCCCACGTTCTGTATTATTAGAACATTTCCCTCCGCGTGTGTCACTTGCACAGTGTTCAGCTAATAAAACGGCACTTTTCAAATGTTCCACCAGCGCTCAGAAGGCCCCACTCCCTGGCCCAGTTTTTGCAGTAAGAAGGCTTTTCTTTATTCTGTGTCTATGGCCCCTGGCTCCCAGAGAAAGGCCCACAATGTTCTCTACACACATTACATATAGTATTTATCATTGCCGCACTCGTGTGAGGCGAGTATTTTTAGCCTCTTTTACAAACCCAGAAAGCAGCACACGGAAGAAAATGTACTCCACGGGGACACAACAAATGGCGGGGGAGGGGGAGGAGGAGGGAAGGAAATTAATCATCTCGAGCCAGATCATGTGCCAGGTGCTGACATCCATCCCTTACTCTGATTCTCACAGCAGTTCCACAGAGAGCTCCGTTTTACAGGCGAGAAAGCCGAGACCCGAGACACGTGCCCCAGGGTCCCCGTGCCAGAACTGGGGTTCACATCCCACGCTACTGAATACAGAGGGGATTTCCCCCTGCTCAACTGTTTTCATTGCTTGAGACGGACGGGAGGGCCTTTCTTGGTGGCCATCGTGAAAACAGCCTGGTGGCCTGAATTGCAATAAGTTTCGATATCAACCAAAAGTGGGATGTAGCTCTGAAACTCCACAATTTTTGGCCCCATCAGTGGGATTCAAATGCCCAAATGCTGAGAGGGAAGAGCTGAAGGCTCTGCAAGCATTCCTCTGTGAGAAGAGACACAGAAGGGTGACATGAGAACCTTCTTAAAATAAATGCTGTCCTATAAAATGTGGGAAACACTTCTAGGGCTATATCCCAAGAAACCAGAAACACCCATCAGAAAGGATATGTGCACCCCTATGTTCACAGCAGCACAATTTACAATAGCTAAGATTTGGAAACAGCCTACGTGCCCATCAGCAGATGAGTGGATTAAAAAAAAAAAAAACCTGTGGTACATCTACACAATGGAATACTATGCCACTATTAAAAAAAGAAGGAACTTTTACCATTTGCCACAGCATGGATGGACCTGGAGAGCATTATGCTAAGCGAAATAAGCCAGTCGGAGGAAGATAAATATCACATGATCTCACTCATATGTGGGATATAATGATCAGTATAATTTGATGAACAAGAGTAGATCCAGAGACAAATGGTAGGGGACGTGGGGGTTAGAGAGCAACCAAAGGACTTGTATGCATGCATTTTAGCATAACCAATGGACACGGACACTGGGGCAGTGGGGGCTTGCCCAGGGTGGGAATGGCTGGGGGGGAAAGGGGTCAATTGGGGGAAAAAAGGAGACATATGTAAAACTTTATAGACAATAAATAAATTTTTTAAAAATTGGGAGAGAAGTATTGTCCCAGAGAGCAGGCTAGACGTCTTGCTTATACAGGGGTATTGGGTGGATGCTCCGAGGAATTCTGCAAATACCTCCCACGGAGCTTAGCAAGGTGCTTACACGGTGTCCCACGTAAGGGACCGTAACAAGCACTCTGCGGTGACACAATTAGATGGACTGGGAGACCGGCCGTCCTTCCTCTCTAAGGGTCGGTTTAGTGCCACATGGAAGTCAGCCTCCAAGATGCTCCCCAGCCATCTCCATCCCCTGATGGCCTTGTATGTCGCCTCCCACACTCCTTCAGGGCGGGCCGTGTATGGCCAATAGAATATAGTGACGGTGCCCTAACCAGTTTGGCTCAGTGGATAGAGCGTCGGCCTGTGGACTGGGGGGTCCCAGGTTCGATTCTGGTCAAGGGCATGTACCTTGGTTGCGGGCACATCCCCAGTAGGGGGTGTGCAGGAGGCAGCTGATCGATGTTTCTCTCTCATCGATGTTTCTAACTCTCTATCCCTCTCCCTTCCTTTCTGTAAAAAATCAATATATTTTTTTAAAGAAAGAATACAGTGACGGTGACAGTGTGTGACTTCCACTGCTAGGCCATAAGCGCACGGTAGCTTCTACTTGGCCTCTTGTATCACCCGCTGCGGCGGGAGCCAGCACCACGTCATGAGGCGGCTCCGCTGGCCGGCCCGTGTGGAGGACTGAGGCCACTTGCCAGCCATGTGAGTGAGTTCCCTGGGACCTGGATCCTCAAGCCACAGTTACGCCTTCAGCTGACGGAAGCTGTCACTGACCTCTGAAGGCAACCCCATGAGCTAACCCAAGCCACCCCTGGCTGACCAAGCTTCTCCAAAATTCCTGACGCAGAAAAACCATGATATACAGTCAATGACTCAGGTTCAGCCACTACGTTTTGGGGTGATGTGTTCCCCCGGCATAATGACTGGAATATGGAGCCAGGCACCCTAGGAAGGCTGTCTCTAGCACCCTGCTCCAGAACTCAGCCCCAGGCTGGGTGTAGACACACAGGAAGCAACACACTAGTCAGTTTTGTAGAAGGTCTGCTGCTGAGAGGAATAGCACACACCCAGAGTGATAGAACCAGGATCCAAGATCATCAGGCGTGGTGCGTTGAATGTACGAGGGTCATTTTTAAGAGGGGCAAAGATCAAGTCCCACACCTGGATTAGAAAAACCAATTTTACCAGGACAAGCCAGGGGAGGACACGGCAAGGAGGCGGCAAGGAGCGTCTACAAAAGCTGAGAGCTGCCTAAACAGAACCACATGAAAACGGAACGCAGCCTCAGAAGGGAGTCAAACCCATGGGCACGTCCCAGTAGAGCCGGATAGCCTCCAGTCAGGGGGAACGTTGTGGAGAGGATGGCATGCTATAGAAAGAGTTGTTCTCACTATCCTCTACAAACCCATCCCGGCTCTGAGGTCCCCTTTTCCGCAATTTGGTGACTGAATGGGATGAACCTGCTGAGTGATGCCAGCACAGGCAGAGGCGACACCTGGCAGATCTCATTAGAATGCAGTGTCTGAGTCGACGGGTCTGGGGTGGGCGTGAAGATTCTGCATTTTGAACAAGTCCCCGGCTGACCCTGCTCACCTGTAGACCACACCTTGAGCAGAAAGAGGTTAGAAGTTGCCCATGATAGCAAATCGAAAATCTCTGAGCACAGGAGGGATGGCCAGCACCAGAAATTCCACCTAAGGAACAGGACTCTGGCCTGAATAGGGTGGCATCCAGGTGCCACCCAAGGATGCTACCCTGAGGGAGGGCTGCACCGCCACAGCCGTAGGCCCGCTGCCACGGCTGGACGGAGTTTCCAGGTGCAGCCGATTTGCAGGGAACCTCCTGAGAAGGCTGCTGGAAATTGGGGAGATGGGGTGTGCTGCATGGATTCTCTGAACTTGGCCTCTGAAGTGTCCAAACACTTCCCCCTCATCCCGGGTTTTCTGTAAGGGCAGGCGGTGTGGAGTCATGTCTACCTGCACTCAACCACTACCTGGGAGGCCTCCCAGTCTCAGTTTGCTAGTGTGTGTAATGGGAATAAAACCCACCTGCTAGGAAATGGCATCAAGCAGTGTCTGACACATAACAGGTGCCCGTTCTATATTTCTCTCCTTTTTTTTAATATAAGAATAATCTATCTTATTGATTTTTACAGAGAGAAAGAGAGAGGGATAGAGAGTTAGAAACATCGATGAGAGAGAAACATCGATCAGCTGCCTCTTGCACACCCCCTACCGGGGATGTGCCCGCAACCAAGGTACATGCCCTTGACCGGAATCGAACCTGGGACCCTTGAGTCCACAGGCCGACGCTCTATCCACTGAGCCAAACCGGTTTCGGCTTTTTTTTTTAAATATATTTTATTGATTTTTTTACAGAGAGGGAGAGAGTCAGCTGCCTCTTGTACACCTCCTACTGGGATGTGCCCGCAACCAAGATACATGCCCTTGACAGGAATCAAACCTGGGACCTTTCAGTCTGCAGGCCAACGCTCTATCCACTGAACCAAACCAGTTAGGGCCCGTTATATATTTCTTAGCCCCATTACAAAACTAGATGGGTGGTCAATAAACATTCATTCCCTTCATTACAAAGATTAATTACCTAACTAATACCTTGTCCTTGAATTAAATGTCCTTCACTAATCCCACATGTCCTGGGATGTATGTCAGATATTGATCCCATTTTACAGATGGCATGGTTTGTTATTTAGAGCATCGGGCAAATATACTAGCATGAGAATCCATGACCCCTCCTGTTGGAATGTTAAGGATTATATTTTTCTGGAACAGAGGTTCTCAACCTTCCTAATGCCGTGACCCTTTAATACAGTTCCTCGTGTTGTGGTGACCCCCAACCATAAAATTATTTTCGTTGCTACTTCATAACTGTAATTTTGCTGCTGTTAATGAATCGTCATGTAAATATCTGTGTTTTCCGATGGTCTTAGGCTCTATAGCAGCGACCCACAGGTTGAGAACTGCTAGCAGGGCCGCCTAAGACCATCGGAAAACACAGATATTTACATGACGATTCATTAACAGTAGCAAAATTACAGTTATGAAGTAGCAACGAAAATAATTTTATGGTTGGGGGTCACCACAACACGAGGAACGGTATTAAAGGGTCACGGCATTAGGAAGGTTGAGAGCCACTGTTCTAGAATGAACATTTCCCCTGGGCCAGGCATTGGGGTCAGGAACTAAGATTTCATCCCATTTCTTTGTCCGAGAGGGAAGACTCTATTTCCCCGCTAAGGGACTCTAGTCACTATCATGTCAGCAATGCCAAGTTTGAGACCTGACGGAGAAACAACAGACTCAGGTAGAAAAGGGGTGAAGCCAAGAACTGCCAACCAATGGCACCCCTTAACCACAGTTCCAGGGACTGGCAGGTGAAATAGGCACCATGCCCGCCCCAGGCCTCATTGCCCTGTGCAGGGAAGGGATGGGGGGGGGGGGGGCGGCGTGCGCGCTGAGCCAGGGCCAGTCCTGCCCCCTAACAGACATGGCCGGTAAAATATCCACACAACTCCAGAGAAGCCACCGTGGGGAAACTGAGGCACTGCAGACCCTTGTGATCGAAGAAAAACTTGCTGTGTGTTCTCTCTGTAGTGCACAGCCCACCAAGATCGCACTTCCTGGTCTTCATTCAGTTCTCACCCAGTGAGGCGGGGGGAGGAATCAAGCAGCTTCTACCACACTGAACAAGGCCACTACATCTTGGGCACCACCAGCTTCCTCCACAGGGACCCTGAAAACCACCAGCCAGCCTGGGTCCCCCAAAAGTGCTGCGGCTGAGCCAGCAGCCTGCGGAGTACAGAGAGCATGACCTTGCGTTTGAATTCTGACACACACACACACACACACACACACACACACACACACTTGAGTAACTAACACCATCACTCTCTGAGCCTCAGTTTCCACATCTTGGAAGAGGAGGCACCTTATAATAACAAAAGCGCAATATGCTAATTAGACCAGACGTCCTTCCAGACGACCTTCCGGGGACCAAGCCCGGGGCCCCAAGGGAAGCCCGGTCCAGGTCCCGGGTGCCAGCAGCCTGGGGAAGGAAGGCCTACTCTTGCACAAATTTCATGCATTTGGCCTCTAGTTATAATCTATTGACCTCACTGAGCTCTTTGGGAAAAGTTAAGTGTGATATTAATGTGTGTGAAGCAACCAGCTCACAGAAGGCGCTCAAAAGCTGTGAGTTCTTTTATTCTTTTGCCCGGAAACAAAATGAGGAGGGTGGTCTCCGGAGCTCCAGTTGTACCGGAGAATTCCTGCTTCCTTTGAGGTGTCCTTGGTCTCTCCCGGGGGTTGAAGCCCTGAGGGTCCCACCCCAGGACACCCCCCCGCTGCCGCCTAACCTCCTCCTCTCCCCCCCTCCCCTGCCATGCGGCGCACCCCATCTCCCAAACTTTCAGCCGTCTCCTCAGGGGAGTGGGTCCCTGCAAACCCGAGCCTGCGAGCAGGGGACCGCGTCCGCCGGGCTTCAGCTGGCAGACCCCGCGCGGGACGCCCGGGGAACCCCGTCCGGCCGCCGGGGCAGCCGTGCGGGTGCAGCCCTCCCGGGTCCCTCCGACTGCGGAGCTGCCGACCGCATTGCAGACACCGGCGGCCCTCGGCCCTTCCCGCGCCGCCTGCCTCCTGCGGCCCGGGCGCTGCGGGTCGGCGCCGCGGCGGGAGCGCTCCTCCCGCGCCCTGCGCGCCCGGCGGCTTCCCCAGCGACGCGCCCGCCCGCCCGCCCGGAGCCGGGGTCCAGCGCGCGCCAGACGCCTCCGCCCGCCTCTCCCCTCCCCCGCCGGGTCCCCGGGGGTGGGGTTTCCCTGGGAGCGCGCCCCCTCCCCGCCCGCCCCGGGTATATGTGTCACGGCGCGCCATGCCCGCCCGCCCGCCCACCTACCTACCTCCCCGCCGCTCCTGACGGGCTCGCAGAGCGGAGGACGCGCGCGCCGCTCAAGGTCTCTCTCCGCACCTCTCCGGCGGCTTCTGACGCGGGGCCACGGGACTCCGGGCACCTCTCCGTGTCCCTCTTCTCCCCTCGGCCAGCCGGGACTCCACAGCCAGCCGCCGCCGCTGCGCCGCCGCCTGAGGGACCTGCGGGCAGGACGCGGGCAGGAGCCGGAGCGCGGCGCCCGCGCAGAGCGTCTCCCCGCCGCGCCGCCCCGCGAGACCGAGACCGGGCCTCCGGGCCCAGGAGCCCCGCTGCGGCGCCAGGTGTGCGGGACCCAAGTTCTTTGCAGCAGGAAGCGCAACTCTTCAAGGTAACGGTCTCCTGCCCTCGGGGAGAGGCTCGCCCGGGGACGCCGCTCCGCGCTCGCGGCGGCGCTGCCTCAGTCTCCCCCTCAGGGTCGGGGGCTCCGGGGGGGCCGTCACCTCGCCGCTGTGGCGTCGAGCAAACTTTCCGGCTGGTGCAGACTCGGCGCGAGCGGGGCGAAGGAGCGCGCGAGGAGGGGCGCTGGTCCCCGGGCCCCCCCAGAGTTCAGGAACAGTGAACAGGGCGCTTTTGTGCCAACTCCCGCGTGTTCAGTCCCGGGTCTGAAAGGAGCCATCGCTGGCGGAGCCGGGCTTCGCGGACTGGAAAGCGCGGGGTCAACTCTCGCGGTTACTTGCGGGCGGTGCGTGGTTTCGCCCCCGGCCCTGCGCGCGCCGTCAGTGGGGAGGGTCTCCCTGGCACGTGGCTTCGCCCCCGGCCCTGCGTCGCCCGCGCCGACAGTGGGAGGGTCTCCCTGGCACGTGGTTTCGCCCCCGGCCCTGCGCGCACGCCGTCAGTGGGGAGGGTCTCCCTGGCACGTGGCTTCGCCCCCGGCCCTGCGCACGCGCCGTCAGTGGGGAAGGGGTCCCTGGCACGTGGCTGGGGGATGCCCGAGGGGACCGGGGTGGTGGGTCAGGTACACAGCAGGTGCCTAAGAGAAGCAGCTAGAGAGCCCTTCGGTCCCACTTCCTTGGCTCCTTCGCCTAATCCGGGAGCCACAGGGCACCTGGAAAGCGGGGAGGAATTGGCAGAACCTGTGAGCGGCCAAACCTGCCCCCGAGAAGGTGCGTTTCTGAAGGAAGGGGAGGGGAGATGAGAACACACGGCCCGGGGCAGTGTTTCCAGCTCTGGGTTCCTCCGCAGATGAAGCCAGTGATGGCGGAGCGGGGACCCCGGGCTAACCTTGGCGTGGGGTGGGTGGCGGTCAGTGTCAACGCACCCACATGCTAGGCCGCAGCAAACGGGGGCGGTGGGGTTGTCTCCGGTTGGGAGGTGGGATCCAACCCAAACTTTTCCATCGTTCTCTTCGTTGCAGTCCTGAGCGGGATTCTGATGGGATCCTTCTAGAGTTTCATCCCAGGTCCCCGAATTGTGGTGGATGCGTAGATTCCAGTTCTGTTGGGGTGGCTGGCAGGAGGAAAAGAAGGGAGATGCAAAGCTGAATTGGTTTAGGGTGGCGTTTCTGGTCCTGGACGCTGCAGTGGGCGGGTGTCCCACAGTGTGAGGGGTCCTGGACTTTGGGAACCCACCCATCTCGTCTCCTGATGAGGGCAAGTGAACCCAGAAATATGCGGTGACTTGGTAACAGTCGCCCTGTGACTTGGGGGCCAGTCCTGATTGAAGAGGGCAGCAGTCCGGGCTCGAACCCTTGTCTCCTTCCCTTGCTCTCCAGGTTGCCAAGGAGAAGGAACAAATCAGGCTGCCTGTGCCCCTGGGTGAGGGGGTTAGGAAGCCCCGTGAAGGCCCCTGTAGGAGTGTTGGCCTGGGAATCACTGAGCCGGGGAAGACACTGCCCAGGAATGGAAGGGCAATGAGGGAGGAAACGCAAAAGCGTGCTGGAACGGGAGTGGTGGAGTGAGATGGGGGAGGATGTTTGTCACCTGGAAGACAAAATGTACCGCTCAAAAGATCTCTCAAGTTTAAAAAGTGTCGGATGAAGGGATTCTCAAAAGGAAGAAAGTATCTCTCAGGGAAATGTTGGGATTCCTCCAGTTACATGGAGTTGTGTTTAAATGAGATGCATTTATGTGCAGTTTCTAGAGGGACCGCTGATAGGTTCATTCATTCTCCCGTATCTGCTGAGCGCCACCTAGGTGCCAGGCCTTGCACAGTGCTGGCCCAGAGCAGGTCCTCAACGAACAGTAGCTGTGACATGACCCAAGCAAAGCCCATAGCATAGTACTCAATAATTGTTTGATGTTATTATTATTATTATTATTATATTTAAAAAAATTTTTTCCGAGAATTTTCAATGAAAATCATACTTAAGTTGGGATTCTTTCGTATTTAAAAGCCCTCTGGTCAATACAGGAGTAAAGAATTTGGGGAGGGCCCTAGCCAGTGTTGCTCAGTGGATAGAGCCTGCTGACCCAAAGGGTCCCGGGTTCCATTCTGGTCAAGGGCACGTACCTCAGTTGAAGGCTTCCTCCCCGGCCCGGGGCCCTGGCTGGGGCGCGTGCAAGGAGGCAACTGATCGATGTGTTTCTCTCACATTGTTATTTCTCTCTGTCTTTCCCGCTCTCTTTCACTCTCTCTAAAAATCAATGAAAAAATATCCTCAGGTGAAGATTTAAGAGTCAGGGGTGGGGGGGGGTGATGAAAATATTATTACTTATTTGGCGGCAACCTCTGTGTGCTTTAGTGGTGAGATCCGCGCTCTCTGGTCTAAAGCCACACCTGACCCCATATTTTGTCCCTGCTCACTATGCCTCACACATACACACACACACACACACACACACACACACCATCCCAGGCAGCCCACACCCCTGCAATGCTGAAATGGGGTGCTCTCCATCCTTACATGCCCAGAACAGCCTGTCCAACTGCCCAGTCAGAGAGGGGGCCCCCGCTCCAAGAGAGAACTCACCTCCCCGGATGGGGGGAGAAGAGCCCCAAGAATGAGCAGCCTGCCAGGCGAGTCAGATTCGGGTGGGACTCCCAGCTGGGCCACGTACCTGCTACATGACTTCGATGATGTTCCGTGGCTCCCTCTGGCTCAGTTTCCTCTTCTCTCAAAAGGGGAGGAAAACCGAGGGTTGAAAGACATGTAATGTGGGTGGCTTGTCCAGCCCTCAGCAGGAACCACGAATCTCAATTCCTGTCTTCTAACGGTTCCTCTCCTAACGGTCACAAACCGTAAATTCAGGAGAGTGCCAATTTTGAATATCCTCTTAGTAAAAGACTGTGTGTCCTAACTGTTGGTGTGGATTTTTTTAATGATGCCTGCTAGTACCTGGTCCCTTCCAAGGCCCTTCTTGTTGGGCGCTAGTATGACCACAGCTGAGCCAGGATAAGCCCACAGGCGCCTGATTTGGGGGTGGGGGACAGTTTAGACCATCTCTGCTCCCCCAGTAACTTCTTTTTTTTTAAAAATATATTTTATGGATTTTTTTTACAGAGAGGAAGGGAGAGGGATAGAGAGTCAGAAACATCGATGAGAGAGAAACATCGATCAGCTGCCCCCTGTACACTCTCACTGGGGATGTGCCCGCAACCAAGGTGCATGCCCTTGACCGGAATCAAACCTGGGACCCTTCAGTCCACAGGCCTGACGCTCTATCCACTGCGCCAAACTGGTTAGGGCTCCCCCAGTGACTTCTAACACCAGGTTTGTCCCATTGCAGGTTGTGAAACCAATTTAGTGGGGCTTTATGACACAGGAGAGTATAATCTCATAGTGCTACCCATATAGTAAGGATAAAGATGGTTTCTGGAAACTCTTGTTTGTTAATCCTCACCTGAGGATGTTTTTCCATTGATCCTTCAGAGAGAGGGAGAGACAGAGAGAAACATCGATGAGAGGGAAATATGTCGATTGGTTGCCTCCTGCACACACCTTGACCAAGGCCCTGGTCGGGGAGGAGCCTGCAACCCAGGTCCGTGCCCTTGACCGGTATCGAACCCGGGGACCCTCCGGTCCGCAGGCTGACGTTCTGTCCACTGAGCCAAACTGGCTAGGGCTGGAAACTCTTATTTTTTTTATTATATATTTTACAGTCCTATGTGAACGTATGTGTGTCTATAACATATACGTATAAACTATACACACATGTATGCAAACTTGGTATTCGTGTAATGTATTTCTTTCTCACTATGGTCAAGAAAGTTGAAAAAACATGGATCTCCATGTCTCTGAGAAAGTCCTGACTTGGGGTTCCAGGTGGCAGGCAGAGTCCCAGCACCTGGGCTGGATGCTCTCCTGTCTCGGGAGGGAAGGCAGTGAGGGGTGGAAGCTGTAGGTGGGGGTGAACGGGGAGCTGGAGGGAGAAGACCCAGAAGCAGGGGGAAGAAGCCTGGAGGACAGGCCTGCTTGCGAGTGGAGGGGACAGGCTCACGGGCTGCCCTGGGATAGGGGCTGTGGGTGGGACCCGCCTTGGAAACAGGAGTGTCACTGGCTGTCCTTGGCCATGCTCTGGGCCCTGGTGGGAGTCCTTTTCCATAGCGTGAGCGAGCGAGCGAGTGCTGTCTCTATGGCATCTCCCCTGGGAGTGGCTGCTCCCCGTCCCCCAGACCTGGACCCGACGGGACACCCCCATCCCTGCAAGGGGGTCTGGCCCCCTGGGCATGGTCGAAGAGGGGTGGAGATTGCAGGGGAGGGGCTGCTGGAGAGGTGGAGCAAGGGGGTGGGGGTGGGGGGGGAATGTGTAGGGAACGGTAAAACGCTTCCTTTCTTCCAAAGTTGAATCCAGGGCAAGAACGGAAACGGTGGAGTTTACTTTTAAAAACTCAGAGCCTCCTTGTAAGCAGCCGAGAGAGTGAGTGTGTGTGTGTGTGTGTGTGTGTGTGTGTGTGTGTGTGTGTGTGTGAGGGCGGGCCCTGCGGGCTAGCCTGGGCCTGTGAGAGGTGACTTTTCTCCCTCTCAATGGCCTTACAGTGTCTCCCAAAGAAGCTTTTTGTTAGGCTCATGAATAGGTGAGTTTGGGGTGTGCGATGCTGGGCATTGCGATCTGGATATTTGGTTACCTTTGAGGTTACGTGTTTTTCCTTGTAAGACACACACACCCAGAAAAGAAGCCACCTCTCCTGCATAGGGTTGCTTTTCTGGGGGAGTGCCTGTCTCTCGGTCATTAACTTGACCTTTTTTTTTTTTTTTTTTCTTGATTTCGGAGAGGAAGAGAGAGATAGAAACATCCATGATGAGAGAGAGTCATTGATCGGCTGCCTCCTGCACGCCCCCTACTGGGGATGGAGCCCGCAACCCCCCGGGCATGTGCCCTTGGCCGGAATCGAACCCGGGACCCTTCAGTCCGCAGGCTGATGCTCTAGCCACTGAGCCAAACCTGCTAGGGCCAAGTGACTTGACTGGAAGGGCAAGAGCAAGGAGAAACTTGGAACTGGGCAGGTCTGCCATGTCTGGCCTGGGGGGCAGCCCCTTCTGCGCCCCTAAACTCTGGGGCTCTGAGGTACAACATGGCCATTCCCAGACCCCAGATGTCCAGGGCCGTCAGGAGCTGTGATGACTCTCATTTAAGAGAGGGCAAAGGGGATCAAGGCCCAGAGCGGAGACGGTGCATGATTCATGCCAGCCCAGAGCAGGTTGGTGAGGATCTGAATGAGAACCGAGGCCTTCAGGCCCTCGTCCTGAAACATACCATGTCCATGGAAACCATTCATTCATTCATTCAACTTTCAGCAACACTTGCTACATGCCAGGCACTGTACTAGGTGTGGATAACACAGCAGTGAATCAAGCAATTCTCTCTTCCTGCCCTTTAGCTGTTCCCACTCTCATGGGACAGGCTGTAATCAACTTGACCCTGACCCCTCATTTCTATAAAGCGCTGATTCTCAGCTAGGGAGCTGTTCGCCCCACTCAAGGAACATTTGGCCATGTGTAGAGATATTTTTATTGTCACCAGGCGAGAGGGGCGATACTACTGGCATCTTGTGGGTAGAAACCAGGGATGCTGCTAAATATTTATAATGCATGGCACAGCACCTTCCCCCCCACCACCACCACCACCAACTCTAGAGAATCAGTTGGCCCCAAATGTCAATAATGCCAAGTTGAGAAATCCTGCTTCAAACCTTCATTTAGTTATTGGGCCAGGTCACACAGCAAAGAGTGGGCCACCCAGAAAGAAGAAAAAAAAGCTACCCGGTCTGGGTTGGTTCAGTGGATAGAGCGTCGGCCTGCGGACTGAAGGGTCCCGGGCGTGATTCCGATCAAGGGCACATGCCTGGGTTGTGGGCTCGATCCCCAGTGTGGGGCGTGCAGGAGGCAGCTTATCCATGATTCTCTCATCATTGATGTTTTCTCTCTCTCTCTCTCCCTCTCCCTTCCTCTCTGAAATCAATAAAAATATTTTTAAGAAAGAAAGAAAAAGGCTGACATGACAGTGGTAAAGTAGAAAGACCTTGGACTCTGGCAGGCCCAGATATAGACTGAAATCCCAGCTGTGAGCTCTTGGGCAAGTCATGTACCCTCCCTGAACCTCGGTGTCTCTTCATCTACAAAACGGGGCTCGTGGGATGAGGGAGAGGGTTCAAGATAAAGCAGAGGAAGGACCTGGCAGAAAGTAAGCCTACCAGGAAATAGCAGGGATGACTATTTTTGAAGCTTTTAAAGGTCTCGCGGCGGAAAATTACAGCATCAGCAGGTGTGGACCTGCGATCACAAGGCCAAGGAAGGTTGCTGTCTGGGGCATGGTTGCCATAGCCACGCCATCTGTTTGGGAGGGTGCAGGTCAGCATCTCCTCAGACACACAGCTCCCAGCAAGGGGGTGAGAAGAGGGGGAAGGGTTTGCTCAATGTGTATGCACTGGGAGGAGCACTGGACTTGGAGCCGCATGAGCTGGGCACTGGCTGCTGTGTGACCTGGGGAAGTTGCTGTCCTTCTCTGAGCCTTGGGTTCCTTAGCTGTAAGATGGAGGTGCTCAGGTGAGCCCTCCCAGGTCAAGATCCAGTAGGAAATGACTGTCCGGGAAGGTGCCTTGTGGAGGCATCCATGGAGACTAAGCAGGGACCTTTTGTATCTAGTATGCCCCATACCTAATCCAGTATGTGGCATATACAGTGAATGAATGAATGAATGAATGGTTTCTCTGGGAACTTCATCTGTCATGAATGAATGAATGAATGAATGACCAAATGAATGGGCAAACGAATGGACCGTCACACTATACATTACTTCCTATTCTTGACAAGGGGAGTTCCAACAATACCCAGATGGGCAGTTCTCCACGTTGCCCCTCCTCCAGCACAAGCAAGCCAGAAGAAGCCAGGACCTACCTCTGTGTGTGCCCAGGCCAGGTTACAGCACCAGGCAACAGCACCCTCTACAGGTCACTGCAGACACAGCAGTTACGTTATGACAGCCCCCAAGGTGGGGTCCCCGGGGAGTAAGAGGCACAGGTAGGAGATCAGAACCAAGGAAGGCCAAGCTGCTGAAAAGAGGACCAAATCAGGATCAGGAACCCAAAGACGTATCTCAGTGGAGGCACGTCCTCAGACACCTCCATTTTCCTATCTGTAAAATGGGCCCTTTGCTCCATCACATGGAGGCCTAACTGAAAGCCACTAGCCAAAGGGTTGGATTTGGGAAATTGGTTCTAATTTCCTTAGAATCATGAAGCATTGGAGCAGAAAGGGTCACATTCAGACCAGTAAAAGGACACACCAGGCCTGGCCGGTGGTGCTCAGTGGTTGAGCATTGCCCTGTGAACCAGGAGGTCAGGGTTCCATTCCCGGTCAGGGAACATGCCTGGGTTGCGAGCTCGATCCCCAGTGTGGGGGCGTGCAGGAGGCAGTCAATCAATGATTCTCTCTCATCATTGATGTTTCTCTCTCTCCCTTCCTCTCTGAAATTAATCCTATCTAATAAAGAGAGAATATGCTAATTGACCCTCACTCCGTTGCAAAGATGGAGGCACCCACAGCCAATAAGGAGGGAATATGCTAATTGACTGCCATGCCCTCAAAGATGGCGGCGCCCACAGCCAATAAGGAGGGGAATATGCTAATTGACCACCATGCCCTCAAAGATGACAGTGCCCAGTCCCCTTTGCCATGCACCTGCTTCCGGAGTCCCCCAGTCCTCTCAGCCCCCCAGCCGCCCAGGGCTGGCCGAGGCTTGCGCTGCTGGCAGTGGCAGCAGCAGAGGTGTGATGGGGGTGTCACCTTCCCCTGATCGCCGGGTCACCTCCTGCCCCTGAGGGCTCCCAGAATGTGAGAGAGGGCAGGCCGGACTGAGGGACCCCCCCACTCCAGTGCATGAATTTTCATGCACCGGGCCTCTAGTACAAATATAATTTAAAAACAAAAAAAAACACACCAGATCACTGTGCCATCCCATCAGAACAACTGTGGCTAACCCACTGCCCACCCTGGGCCACCTTCTAGCTCTGTTCCTTCCAGTTCCTTGCTGGTTTGGGGGCTGATTTGGGTAAGAAATCCCTTTATAAGAAAAACATCCAAGGCAAGGGGGAAGCCAGCGTCCCATCTCCCTCAGAAAACTATGGTTTCCGCCCTAACCGGTTTGGCTCAGTGGATAGAGCATTGGCCTGCAGACTCAAGGGTCCCAGGTTCGATTCCAGTCAAGGGCATGTACCTTGGTTGCGGGCACATACCCAGTAGGGGGTGTGCAGGAGGCAGTTGATTGATGTTTCTCTCCCATCGATGTTTCTGACTCTCTCTCCCTCTCCCCTCCTCTCTGTGAAAAATCAATAAAGTATATTTTTTTAAAAAAAAACACAAAACTAGGGCTTCCTTGTCCCGGCCTCCACTCTGGGTCAGATGTAAGGGCCTTTTAACCACCAAAACCTAGACCTTGGTCTGACCTTCCACCATCACTTCCTTCCCCAACCAGGTACTCCCTTCCTCCTCCATCCAATCCCGTCACTTTGACCTCATATCCGGACAGCTCAGGGCAACACCTGGATTTTAGGGTGACTCGGCGATACAGTGGGTGTTGGTTAGCTTTCCAAGACGGAAAAGGGAGCCTGGAGGCCATCATCCCGGGTACCCTTCCGTCCCTAGAACCAGAAGCATGTGAGGAGCTTTTGAAAAGCAGGGGTGCCTGAGCCCAAATGTGCCCCCCCAGGGTGCTTGATTGGGGGCAGGGGTGGGACTCGGCATTCGGAACACCCCAGGTGTTTCAAATGCAGTTCCCTTTCTGAACCCCTCATTGAAAAGCCCAAAGCTATTCCTCTGGGTGCGATTGGTCCTAAGCCCCTCCCTCTAGCCCTGCCTCGGTGGGTCACGCGCCACGTTTCCCTGCAAGCAGAACTCCAGCCACCACCACCAGTGTGTCCTTTTCAGGGAGTGAGAAGGTCAAGCGTCCCTATCTCCTCTCTCCGGCCTGAGACAGGGCTCCTGCTTCCTGAATTAGAGTCGTCCTGGACCCTGGATTCAAGTTCGTTTGTCCCAAGAGGCAGATGAAGCCAGGCCAGGGTTCCCCAACGTGGGTGCGACAGAACATTCCTCGAAGAGACAGGGTCCATAGGCAGGACATGACAAAAGGGTCTCATCCCCAAGGAATAAAACAGGTCCCGTTTCTAGAGGGCGTCTCAGGATGCTGATGGGTATCTATAGCTCCCTCAAGCGTCTCGCATTGAACTTGACCAGGGGACTCCCCTTCCCTAGAGCAGAGTGAGGGGCTCCCTGACCCTAGAGAGATGCCATTCGAGGCAATCAGCCAGATCTGATCCTGCAGCAGGGAGGAGGCTCTGCACCAGGGCCCATGAGCCCTTCAGGGGAAGAGGGACTCCACCAGGTAGGGCTTAAAACCCCACCTCTCAAGCACAGTCACTGCCCCAGCAAGCTCTCACCCTCCCAGTGCAAGGCTGGGCCCAGCCGTTCCTTTTCCACCTCCGACCTGCCCCCTTCCCTTTCAAGGTTGGCCTGCTGGATGCAGGGGGCCTGGGGCCTGACCCCATGTGTTCCATTGTTTCCTGGGTTTCTTTTTTAAGTTTTCTTTTTTTAATTATATTTTATTGATTTCAGAGAGGAAAGGAGAGGGAGGGAGAGATAGAAACATATATATATATAAAAGGCTAATATGCAAAGTGTCCCTGCGGGAGTTCGACCAGGAGACCGAGAGTTCCATCTCTCACTATGACACGTGCTGACCACCAGGGGGGCGACGTGGAATGAAGGAAGGCCCCAGCCGGCAGCCGGAAGGCCCCGATTGGCCCGGATCGCCAGCCAGGCCTAGGGACCCTACCCGTGCATGAATTTTATGCACTGGGCCTCTCTCTAGTCAATGATAAGAGAGAATCATTGATTGGCTGCCTCCTGCACGCCCCCTACTGGGGATCAAGCCCACAACCCTGGGCATGTGCCCTGATTAGGAATCGAACCGTGACCTCCTGGTTCATAGGTCGATGCTCAACCGCTGAGCCACACCGCCCGGGTTCCTGGATATTTTTTTAGTGGGGAGACGGGGAGCACTCTGTGTGGTTTGTGGGGGTGGGGAGTGCTCCTCAGCTGAGTCCTGCCTCTGGACAAGGTCTCTCTCCAAGCCTGGCTACACCCGACCACCCCCACCGCACAACCCTCCACACCCTGCAGAAGGCCTGGGTCCTGACCCATGTGCTCTCCTTGTGCTGGTCCCTGGAAGTCCGTATGAATGGCACACCGTGGGGTGAAGGCCGCCCCCAGAGCTGGGCAAAGAGGTGCCCTGTCTACGCTTGTCTCTGTGCTACCTCCTCAGCACTCCATCCAGGGGCATCACACACCCTCCACCCCGAGGTGCACACAGCCAGCCTGGAGCTTCCTTCATCCCTCCCCTCGGGCCATCCATTCTCCCTGAGGCAGCCTCCCCGGGGGATTCCATCGCTTCCTGAGCCCACGCTGCAGCGGCTTCTGCTGTCAGTTGCTGCGTTCGTGTTTGAGCAGAACAGGTCCCCGTGCCGTGGGGAAGCTGATCGCTTCGATTGTCTTCACATCCACTCCTGAGGGAGAGGGGTGCTGGGTAGAGCCACGGTTGGGGTGGGAGCCGCTTCGTTAGCCGGGGAAGGTCCTAGCACTGGCTTAGCGCCTCGGCCCCCTTCGCCCACCTAGGTCTTCCCACCCACTCTCCTCTCTGCTCACGTCACCTGTCATGGATTTAAGATGGTAAATTTTGCCCAGCCAGCGTGGCTCAGTGGCTGAGCGTTGACCTAGGAACCAGGAGGTCACGGTTCGATTCCCGGTCAGGGCACACGCCCGGGGTTGTGGGCTCCATCCCCAGTGTGGGGTGGGCTGGAGGCAGCCGATCAAGGATTCTTCTCTCCCTCTCCCTTCCTCTCTAAAATCAATTAAAAATATATTTTTTGAAAAAGATGGTAAATTTTGTTATGTCTATTTTACCACAATTTTTTTATTGATTGATTTGAGAGAGAGAGAGAGAGAGAGAGAGAGAGAGAGAGAAACATTGATTTGTTGTTCCACTCATTTATGCACTCATTGGTTGATTCCTGTAACATAAAGGAGCCTCAGGGGTGCCGGGCAGGGGGCAGGGAGTCCCCCATAGGGGTCAGTAAGACTTGTCCCACTATCCTTTCTCCCTGCAAGTACGAACTATGTAGAATGACCAGCCCTGTGACATGCGGCCATCAATGAAGGCCATCTACATCTCCCTTCTCAGCCCTCTGGGACTGCAGAGATAGCGTCCTGGACTCTTAGAATAAAGCCCCGTCCCCTTCATTGGCCCCCAGCCCTCAGGAGCTGGTCTCCCCTGCCCTCAGCACCCATAGTCCACCCTCCCCTCCCCCACCACCCTCAGCCACTGGCTTTCCACTGCATCCCCCCCACCCCCCTCAGGGCCTCACCGGCCAGCATGCTCCTCCCACAGGGCTAGGGCTCTGCATGGCTGGCTCGCTCTGGTCCTTCAGGTCCAGATGTCACCTCCAGGGAGGCAGCTGATCCATGATTCTCTGTTGTCATGGATGTTCCTATCTCTCTTTCCCTCTTCCTTCCTCGCTCTGAAATCAATAAATATATATTTTTTAATAGATTTTATTGATTTTTTTTACAGAGAGGAAGGGAGAGGGATAGAGAGTTAGAAACATCGATGAGAGAGAAACATCGATCAGCTGCCTCCTGCACACGCCCTACTGGGGATGTGCCCGAAACCAAGGTACATGCCCTTGACCGGAATCGAACCTGGGACCCTTGAGTCCGCAGGCCGACGCTCTATCCACTGAGCCAAACCGGCCAGGGCTAAATATATATATATTTATATTTTTTTTTTTTTTTAAAGTTCAAATGTCACCTCCTGGGGAAGGCCTTTCTTGACCACCCAATTTTAAAGAAGATAAACGCCCCAGCGTCCATGGCCCAGCAGCATTTTGTTGCATTTTCTTTGTAGCTTGTCACTCTCTCTCTTTTTTATTATTATTGATTGATTGATTTGAGAGCGAGAGAGAGAGAGAGAAACATCAATTTTGTTGTTCCACTTATTTATGCATTCATTAGTTGATTCTTGTGTGTGCCCGGACTGGGAATTGAACCCGTACCCTTGGCATGGCGGGACAGATCTCTAACCAGCTGAGATACCTGGCCAGGGCTTCCAAAGCTCATTTCATTTCAGATGTTGTGTCCTTGGGATTTACACAGCTTTGGACTTCACTTTGCAAATAGATTCAATCTTGAGATTTTATTTTATTTTTCCCTGGGAAATTTTTTTAATATATATTGATTTTTTACAGAGAGGAAGGGAGAGGGAGAGAGAGTTAGAAACATCGATGAGAGAAACATGGATCAGCTGCCTCCTGCACGCCCCCTACTGGGGATGTGCCCGCAACCAAGGTACATGCCCTTGACCGGAATCGAACCTGGGACCCTTCAGTCCGCAGGCCGACGCTCTGTCCACTGAGCCAAACCGGTTAGGGCTTTCCCTGGGAATTTGATTGAATGGGATTCATATTCAAATATGGGGCACCTTTGCCCAGCCAGTGTGGCTCAGTGGTTGGGTGTCAACCTATGAACCAGGAGGTCACGGTATAATTCCTGGGTCAGGGCATATGCCCAGGTTGTGGGCCCGATCCCCAGTGTGGGGCATGCAGGAGGCAGCCGATCCGAGATTCTCTCTCATCATTGACGTTTCTATCTCCCTCACCCTTTCCCTTCCTCTCTGAAATCAATAAAAATTATATTTTTTTAAAAATGGGGCGCCTTTGGTCAATAAATAAATAAATACAAAAATAATTTCTGCGTCGAAATCAAATGGTCTCATAAAGATGCCCCATACATAGCCCTAGCCGGTTTGGCTCAGTGGATAGAGCGTCGGCCTGCGGACTGAAGGGTCCTGGGTTTGATTCTGGCCAAGGGCACATGCCTGAGCTATGGGCTTGGTCCCCAGTAGGGGGCGTGCAGGAGGCAGCCAATCAATGATTCCCTCTCATCATTGATGTTTCTCTCTATTCCTCTCCCTTCCTCTCTGAAATCAATAAAAATATATTTTTTAAAAAAAGATGCCCCATCTAGTACAGGACAGCGAGCCCAGCCTCCCTTAGCCCCTGGTGCTTCCCCGGGTCATCATGGAGGAGCAGCTGCTCTGAGGAATAAATGTCTATTTTTAGGGTCTCCCACTCTGGGAACCTCAAGTCCTACCCCTTGAGTTCTATCGAGTTCTGGCTCTTCTGGCGTCTGGGAGTGGCTGTCTGTCTTCGGCGCCCTGGGCTGCCGCTGCCTCACGCTGACCTCTGCCTCCATCGTCACCCCGCGTTCTCCCCGAGCGGCCGTGTGTGCACGGGGCTGTCCTTCCGCTCTTCCAGGGACGCCGGTCAGACTGAGGGAAGGGCCCATCCTCCTGGCCTCACCTTCACTTGGTTACATCTGCAGAAGCCCTCTTGCCCAGGAAGGTCCCATTCACAGGAGCTGGGGGTTAGGGCTTCAGCGCATCTTTTGTGAGGGACACAGCTGAACGCATAAACCCTTTGTTGACCGACTACTGTGTTCCAGCCCCAGGCTTCATCTGTGAGATACGCAGCAAATATCTCTACCGGGGGCACAAATGAAATAAATGATGTGTTCCCTCGTGTCAGTGTTTTCATGCTAACCAGGGATAGAATAAGATGGTAAATATTGTTACGTCTATTTTACCACTATTTTTTAATTTATTGATTTGAGGGAGAGAGAGAGAGAAACACTGATTTGTTGATCCACTCATGTATGCATTCATTGGTTGATTCTTTTTTTTTTTAATATATTTTTATTGATTTCAGAGGGGCAGGGAGAGGGAGAGAGAGATAGAAACATCAATGGTGAGAAAGAATCATCATTGATTGGTTGCCTCCTGCACAGCCCCCACTGGGGATCGAGCCCGCAACCCGGGCATGTGCCCTGACCGGGAATCGAACCGTGACCTCCTGGTTCATAGGTGGATGCTCAACCACGGAGCCACACCGGCCGGGCTTAACCCTCATTCTTTTGACCCTAGTTTGCATGTCCTGATCCCAGATATGGGAGAGACGTCCTAGAGAACATCCACTCAGCAACCTCTGGGTCAGGCTTCTCTTTGAGAGCCAATGGGACATACTTGGGGGACCCTGGGCCACGCTGGGAAGTCTGTGTAACAGTGTGATGTAAGGTGTGGGTCATGTGGCAGGATCCTGACCTCTGGAGGCACTGGACTCTGTCAGCCACGTCTGTGTGAGCAGCCCTCCTCACCCCCCGTGAAAACCCTGGCCTGCACGGCTCCGGCGAGCTTCCCGATGACCAGTCCTCTGTGTGTGCTGTAACACCAGGAAGCGCTGTCCTCAGTGCTCCCCTGGGAAAGTAGAACTGGGGGCTCCCGGCCTGGGACCTCCCGGCTTTGCCCTACGCACCTCTTTCCTTGGCAGAGTTTGAGCTGCGTGTCTTTACTGTCATGGACTGTAGCGGTGAGTAGAGCGGCCTTGCTGAGTTCTGTGAGTCCTACAAATGACTGAGCCAGAGGTGGGGCCTGGAGGTGACATGGCACCCTCCCTGCTCTCTCCGCTCAGCTTGTCCTGCCCGGGACGGCTCGGTGCCAGAGGACGGCACGACCTCTTCCCCCTGTGGGCATCCTGCAGGGACGCTGCCTCCCCTGTTGGGCGCTCCCTTCTGGCCTTCATGGGGCGGGAATGACGGCCTCTCATCCCTCCTTTCCTTCCTCCCTCCTTTCCTCTGTCCAAAACCCACCACCACGTGGGAAACGCTGCAGTAGGTGTGGGAAGGATCCATGGATGGGCCCCTGTGATCCACCCTGCGGCTCACGTTGTGGGACAGGCGCTGAGATGCGTGAGTAAATCCTACACCCCCCCCCCCAGAGGGAGGGCCTCTGTCCGTGACAGGATCCCCGAAGGCGAGAGGATGCAGAGTGGCTCCTGTTTGGGGGCACCTGGGAGAGCTTCGAAGAGGAGGTGGCATTTGATCTGAGCCTTGGCAGACAGGGACACGCTGGGCGTTCTGGGAGCAAGGGGTCGCATGAACAGAGGCAGGGAGGAAGGAGCAGATCCCACCCGGGGTAGGATCCAATAAAGGGCAGACTCGGAGCTGGGCCCGATTCTGAGGGGCCCCCACGATTAGGCTAAGGCCGTGGTCGGCAAACTGCGGCTCGCGGGCCACGTGCGGCTCTTTGGCCCCTGGAGGGTGGCTCTTCCACAAAATACCACGGCCTGGGCGAGTCTGTGTTGAAGAAGTGGCGTGAGAAGAAGTTGAAGTTTAAAAAACGTGGCTCTCCAAAGAAATGTCAATCGTTGTCCTGTTGGTATTTGGCTCTGTGGATGAATGAGTTTGCCGACCACTGCCCTAGACGAAGCTCCCGGAGCCTGACCATCTGCCCCCCAAAAGTGTAAGAGACGGGGCCAGTCCCCCCTTGTTGGTTCTCAGTTGCATCCCAGGCGCCTGGCTTCTCCACTTTGCCCAGGAATTCAGCCGTGACCCTGAGCACCCGATGGCCCTTTCTGGCAAATGGTGGTTTCCACCGGGACTCTTAACTCCCAGAAACCTTTGCCAAAGATTGTTTTGTTTTTGTTTTTTTTATTTATTTTAGAGAGAGTGGAAGGGCGGGGGAGAGACAGAGAAAGAGAAACATCGATACATAGATTGGTTGCCCCCTCCCCAATCAACACCCCCACACACACTGAGGTACATGCCCTTGGCCAGAATCGAACCCGGGACCCTTCAGGTCTATGGGCCGACGCTCTATCCACTGAGCCAAACCAGCTAGGGCGCCAAAGGTCATCTTTGAAGCCAGGGAGGCCCCCGAGGAGTCCCGCTGGGTCCCCAGCCCCTTCCCGAATCCCTGCAGGAAGGAGCTCTCTGCCCGGCTGGGCCGGCGGTCAGCGCCGAGTAGGAGAACTCGGCTCTTGGCCCAGGATCCCCGCCCCGGGAAAGGTGCTTGCGCCTGATGGAAAGTTTGGGCTGAAAGACACTCGTTTCCAGAATCCCAGGTCCAATATTTACACAACGTCTGAAATTAATTCGAGAAAATCTCCAAGTGCCCGGGGCTGGCACGGAAGGCTGGGAACAGGAAGGGGCCGGTCCCAGGACCACGGTTTTTTCCACAAAGAGAGCCGGGCAAAGCTAACGTCCCTGGTGAGTGACTCAGGAGCCATTCATCGTGCCACGTAGCCCTCCGCTTTTATTTTTTTATTATTTTTTTTTCTTTTTAAAAATATATTTTATTGATTTTTTTTTACAGAGAGGAAGGGAGAGGGATAGAGAGTTAGAAACATCGATGAGAGAGAAACATCGATCAGCTGCCTCCTGCATGCCCCCTACTTGGGATGTGCCCGCAACCAAGAATCGAACCCAGGGCCTTTCTTTCTGTTTTTTTTTTTAATATATTTTATTGATTTTTTACAGAGAGGAAGGGAGAGGGATAGAGAGCTAGAAACATCGATGCAAGAGAAACATCGACCAGCTGCCTCCTGCACACCCCCTACCGGGGATGTGCCCGCAACCAAGGTACATGCCCTTGACCGGAATCGAACCTGGGACCCTTCAGTCTGCAGACCGATGCTCTATCCACTGAGCCAAACCGGTTTCGACCGAACCCAGGACCTTTCAGTCCGCAGGCTGACGCTCTATCCACTGAGCCAAAGCGGTTTCGGCTATCATATTTTTCTTGATTTCAGAGAGGAAGGGAGAGGGAGAGAGAAATAGACGAGAGAGAATCATGGATCGGCTGCCTCCTGCACGCCCCACACTGGGGATCGAGCCCGCCACCCTGGCCTATGCCCCGACTGGGAATCGAACCGTGACCTCGTGGTTCATAGGTCAGCGCTCAACCACTGAGCCACACCGGCCAGGCCGTCTCTCTCTCTCTCCACTTTAAACTGGTTTTACTGGGAATTTGCCATTGAGAGAAGGGAGAGGTGGGGTTCGTGGCAAAAGGCTGGTGATTTTGAGCTGAATTCCCACCCTGAGGAAGTACTGCCCATGGTTAGCCCGTCGTCCCAGCTCCTGGACTCACCTCACTCACTCCCAGCCCCTTGGACCTGCATCCTTCCTCAGGGGCCAGCATGGCTCTGAGTCTGTGTGGCCCCTGGACGCTGGCTCTGGAGGTACCTACCGCTCCCTGCTCTGCCCATCCTGCCCCCTCCTGGCCCCTGAAACCACGGTAGTAAAGTTTATTCTGGTGGTAAGATGCTCCCTGTTGCCAAAGGGTAGCGCGGGGGTGGCTGTCCACACTCAGGGACAGGAGAGACACTCCGAGAGGGACAGGCTTGTGTCACTGGAAAGGTCAGGGGTTATCACCAGGATCTTACCTTCCAGGCCCCAATTTTATTTGAACCCACGTGCTATGTACACGCAGTCTTGGGGGGCAGGTGCCAAAGTGAGCCCTAGGTTAGCCAAGGTGGGGGTGCTGGTTGTTTGCTATTCTTACAGAGCAAACGACCATCCATGGGGGGCAGCATTTAAATTAGATCTAGGAGATTTATAAGTGTCGAACAGACGGTCAAACCTCAGAGGGAAGGCAGGTGTGGGGGGGGGGGGTAAGAGATCAACCAAAGGACTTGTATGCATGCATATAAGCATAACCCATGGATTGGGACTTTCGGGGGTGAGGCCTGTGGTGGGGCTCTGAAGCCGGCTGGGAGAGGTCATTGGGGGGAAAAGGAGACATTGTAATACTTTCAACAGGAAAGAACTAGTAAATAAACAAGTAAATAATTTTTTAAATAAATAAATTAGATCTAGGAGCCATTAGCCTGGCTGGTATGGCTCAGTGGTTGAGTGTCGACCCATGAACCAAGAGGTCACCAGTTCGAATCCCTGTCAGGGCACCTACCCTGGTTTTGGGCTTAATCCTTAGTAGGGGGCATGCAGGAGGCAGCTAATCAATGTTTATCTCTCATTGATGTTTCTATCTCTCTCTCTCTTCCTCTTCCTTGCTCTCTCTCTCTCTCTCTAAAAAAAAAAAAAATCAACAAAAACATATTTTAAAAAATTAGATCTAGGAGCAATTAATAAAATAGGAGTAAGGAAATCAATTCTATGAAAACAGACACAGAGAGAGGGGAGTGATAAGAGGAGGAAGACCCTAGCCGGTTTGGCTCAGTGGATAGAGCATCAGTCTACGGACTGAAGGGTCCCGGGTTCAATTCCAGTCAAGGGCACATGCCCAGGCTGTGGGCTCGATCCCCAGTAGGGGGCGTGCGGGAGGCAGCCAGTCAATGATTCTTACTCATCATTGATGTTTCTGTATCTCTCTCTCCCTCTCCCTTCCTCTCTGAAATCAATAAAATATATATATTATAAAAAAAAAAAGAGGAGCAAGGGAGAGAGAAGAGAAAGGGGAGGAAATAGAAAAAAGAGGATTGGCATCCATAGAACGGACCTTCACTCTTTTCTTGGGGGGTGAAGCTGCATTATGGTTCCATTTTACAGATGGGAAAACTGAGGGCTTCCATGAGTACCCCTGTGAGCTAGGACAGAGAGAGGATTGGAATCAGCTTCCCGGCTCCCCCTTTCCACACCATCCCACCCTGTCTGCTGAGAACACGTGGAAAGTCACCAGGTGCTGTTGGGGCCACTCTGGCCAGCTGTGCCCTTGATGGGATTTCGTGCGCCCTTCCCTGTGCTGGATTCCAAACCCCATCTCAGGTGCCTAGGCCGCGGCTTTCATGCACAGATGTAGGATGGCCTTGTCTCTGAGACACGAGAGGAGAGACATGTCTGGGAGCGTGGCCGGCAGAGAAGGGACGTGCCGACGGCTGGCGCTGGGGGAATGGGGGACCTTGGTCCTTTCCAATCCCTGCCCCCAAAACTGAAGTCACGGACACAGAGCCACTGGCTACTGGCAAGTCTTACTGGTCGACCAGTCCCAAGCTCCGCCCACTCATCCAATGCATAGATGTCTAATCCCATTTTTTTGTTGTTGTTCCTGGCAAGATGTTGTTCCATGTAAATTAACACAGAAGGGTTTGGGTTTTTCTTCTTCAACTTAAGGCTTAACTTCCAGCTGTAAGGAGGTCACGTCCACATGGCGAAGCTAGCTTATGTTAAACAATAGGCCGTAGCCCTAGCCCAGTGGTCGGCAAACCGCGGCTCTTTGGCCCTTGAGTGTGGCTCTTCCACAAAATACCACGTACCCTAATTAAGTTCATAACAACGTACCTACCTATATAGTTTAAGTTTAAAAAAATGTGGCTCTCAAAAGAAATTTCAACCGTTGTCCTGTTGATATTTGGCTCTGTTGACTAATGAGTTTGCCGGCCACTGCCCTAGGCGGTTTGGCGCAGTAGATACAGCATCAGTCTGCAGACTGAAGGGTCCCGGGTTCGGTTCCAGTCAAGGGCACATGCCCAGGTTCTGGGCTCCATCCCCAGTAGGGGGCGTGCAGGAGGCCCCGATGGTTGATTCGATGATTCGCTTCATCATGGATGTTTCTGTCTCTCTCTCTCTCCCTCTCCCTTCCTCTCTGAAATCAATGGAAATATGTTTAAAAAGAAAACAATAGATGGTAGAAGCATTCAGAACCCAGAGGCAGGACCTGCTAAGGACACAGGAGCCCTGCAGGGTCAGGGCAGGGGGGCGCGGGGGGACACTTCTGTTCACTTCCCGGCAAACATTGGCTGCGTCTGCACTGCCGGGCCGAGTGTGACCTGGAGGCCAACATGGCCCTGCCCTGCCCGGCTCTGAGACGAGCAAACCGGCCTTGGCTTCAGGGTCAGCCTCAGTGACCCCTGGGACTCGTGTAAGACAGCACAGCCACTGGAAAGGGAGGCTGCGTCGCACAGAAAAAGCGGGGTCCCCGGGGCCCTTCCCCCCGGCTTTTTCTTTACTTAGTGCTACTTCCTCCCCGTCGTGCACGGTAAGCCACGGCGTGCGGCTTACCACGGAGCTACATGGTCTGGGCTGAGGTCGCCCCTTCTCGTGTCGCATTCAATCCATCTCAGCTAGAGATGCAAGTCTCTACCGCTTGCTTGGGACGCGGTGCACGGCTGTGTGGACGCGTGCCAGCGCGCCAGCCCCGCACGTGACTGTGCAGCCTCCTGGTGTGACAACCGGGATCCTCCCTTCCCAGGTCCCCAGCACCAAAGGTGTGTGGTGGCTGGTTTGTACCGGCTCTCCAGGGCCCATTTTATTTTATTTTTATGTTATTTATTTTATTTTATTATTTTATTTTACTTTATATTTTATTTTATTTATTTTATTTTATTTTATTTATTATATTATTTTATTTTATATTATATTTTATTTTATTTATTTTATTTAATATTTTATTTATTTTATTTTATCTTATTTTTTATTTTTTTATTTTATTTTTTATTTTTTTATTTTATTTTATTTTTTTTATTTTATTATTTTATTTTATATTTTATTTTATTTATTTTATTTTTTTATTTTATTTATTTTTTATTTTATTTAATATTTTATTTTATTTATTTTATTTTATCTTATTTTTTATTTTTTTATTTCATTTATTTTATTTTTTTTATTTTTTTATTTTTTTTTATTTTATTTTAGTACTAGAGGCCCGGTGCACATTTGTGCACTGCGGGGAGGGGGCCCTCAGCCCGGCCTGCGCCCTCTCACAGTGTGGGACCCCTTGGAGGATGTCCGCCTGCCGGCTTAGGCCCGCTCCCCACAGTCGGACATCCCTCGAGGGGTCCTTAGCGCTGCCGCGGAGGCCAAAGAGGCTCCAGCCACTGCTGCTGCGCTCGCCAGCCGTGAGCCTGACTCCTGGCTGAGTGGCTCTCCTCCCCCTGTGGGAGCGCACTGACCACCAGGGGAAGCTGCTGCGTTGAGCGTTTGCCCCCTGGTGGTCAGTGCGCGTCATAGCGACCAGTCATTCTGCCGTTCGGTCGATTTGCATATTAGCCTTTTATTATATAGGATTTTAAGATATCTTTTCATGGATTCAGAGAGGATGGGAGAGAGAAACATCAGTGTTGAGAGGGAACCATGGATCGGCTGCCACCTACGGGGGATCAAGCCCACAACCCGAGCATATGCCCTGACCTGGAATCGAGCTGTGACCTCCTGGTTCATAGGTGGACGCTCAACCATGAGCCACGCCGGCCGGGCGATCTTGGAAAACCTTGAGAACAGTGAGAGCTGCCCAGCCATGGCACAGGCCACCTTGGGAAGGAATGAACACCTTCCTCTCAATCAGAGGGTGAAGACCTCGGCCACATGGGCAGGATCCCTGGCAGGGAGGTCGTGACTGTGAAACCCCATAGTCATCACTTCTGGAGGAACAGGAAAAAAGCCATTTAGCCCTGGCCAGTGTGGCTCCGTGGATAGAGAGTGGGCCTGCGGACCGAAGAGTCCTGGGTTCGATTCCGGTCAAGTGCACATACCTCGGTTGCAGGCTCCTCCCCGACCCGGGCCCTGGTCAGGGCATGTGCAGGAGGCAACCCATCGATGTGTTTCTCTCCCATCGATGTTTCTCTCTGTCTCTCCCTCTCTCTTCCACTCTCCCTAAAAATCAATGGGAAAATATCCTCGGGTGAGGATTTAAAAAATAAAAAAAACAAAGTCATTGGATCCACTGTGTTACTTGGGAAAAGCAAACGGGACCCCAACAGGTGACAGCTCCATAAAACACAGGCGAATGCCGTTGGAAAGGGGGTTGGGGGCTATGGTGATAAGTGCTCTCTGTTCCGCGATGTTGTTTCTGAAGCAAAGGCTGTTTGCTTCTTTATGGAAAGAACCTAGTCCGGCCCTCATCCCGGGACAAGGAGCCTCCGGACAGCCGCTCACCTCTCTCTCGGTCCCCACCTTCTGAGAGACAAGGCCCCCCCAGGCCTGACATCAGGGAGCGGGGAGGAACCGGGCACTGAGGGGTGCCTGCTGAGCATCAGACCCCCTACGCTGGGGACCGAGCCAGACACAGTCCCTGCCCTCAAGGAGGGCCCCTGACTGCACAGTATCTCACTCAGCCTTTGGGGGTGGGTTCTGGGTCATTAAAGCATCGAGTGGCCCAGCCTGCGCGGCTCAGTGGTTGAGCATTGACCGATGAACCAGGAGCTCACGGTTCGATTCCCGGTCAGGGCACATGCCTAGGTTGGGGGCTCAATCCCCCGGCAGCAGGGGCATGCAGGAGGCAGCCAATCAGTGATTGTCTCATCATTGATGTTTCTATGTTTCTCTCTCTCTCTCTCTCTCTCTCTCTCTCTCTCCCTCTCCTTTTCTCTCCAAAATCAATAAAAAATATATTTTAAAAAGAAAAAATAAAACAGTGAGTGGCTGAGCCAAAACCAGGACCCAGGTCTGGGGGTCTCCCCTGCCCTTTGAGAGGGATTCAATGCAAGTGGGTAAGCCACCCATTCAGTCCCATCATTTTTTTTAACAATCCACAACAAATACATTTATTTGTTTATTTGCTTGTTTTGGGGTTGATTTTTTTAGAGAGAGTAGAAGGGAGGGGGAGAGAGAGAGAGAGAAATATCGATGTGAGACAGATCACTTGGCTGCCTACCCCACATGCCTGGACCAGGGCCAGGGGTGGGGCCCACAACCGAGGTCTGTGCCCTTGACCGGAATTGAACCCGGGACCCTTCAGTCCACGGGCCGACGCTCTATCCGCTGGGCCATACTGGCCAGGTCCAGTCCCATAATTTGATGGAATGAAAGCCAAGTCTCAGGCCAGGTTGGCCATATGGCACAGAGTCTACTGATGAGGTGGGAAAGGGTTTCCCTGTTTCTAACTATGGGTCTCTCTCTCTCTCTCTTCCCCCCTCCCAACAGCCTTCACGCAGCAGCATTCCCTTCCTGCCCCCCAAGCCCTTCTTTCACTTCATTTCAGGCACCCCCTTACCCCTTCCTCCGCCCCAGGTGCACCTTCCCCCCCCCCCACCTCCCGCGGAGAACGGCCTCCCTGTTGGTGGCCTGGCAGAGTCCACGTCCTCCCGTAAAAGCCCGAGTGAGTGAGTCCTGGTGACACTTGGAACCCGGACAGAATGGAATGTCTCCCTATTTTCCTTACAGCGAAGAAAACACACACACAAACACAGGAGCATAGTTAATGGTGATATTTCTATCCCAAAGTTTGTCTTTTAAAAAAAAAAGAAGAAATAAAATTAGTTTTACTGCCCACTCCACACACACACACACACACACACACCCAAATCCCCACCCTTTTCATTGCTGGTCGAGGAGACCGGGGAGGGACACAGAGCGGGCCCAAGGCCCCCCGAGAACCACAGCATCCCGGACAATGCCGGGTTTGTTGGGGGAGAGGGGGGAGAGACACAGCTCCGAAAACATACTCGCCGCGGCCCAGGGAAGGGTGTTCCGAGGGAGGACGGACAGGCGGCCCTTGTGTCTGGCTGGACACGGATCCCTGAGGCTCGGGGAAGGCGGGAGCCCACACGTCTCGCCCCCTCCCCAGCGTGGAGGGGACACCTTACCCTTGGAGCCCCCGGGGGGCTGTTTCCCAGCCGTGACTGGTCACACGGGGCCTGAAGGAGACCACGGTGGCCCCTCACGGAGCCAGAACCTGGAGCCCCAGTTTTTTTGTGTTTTTGTTTTTTTTTTGTGTTTTTTTTTAGGGCAGCATCTAAGGAATAAAGTCCCGAGGAGGAGTGAGGGGCTGTTTCTTAGGCCTTTGGGATTTTCCAGACGTTCCTGCCGTGTGAGGGAGACACACCCCCCGCATCCATCTCAGTGCCCCCCAGAGTACCCGGACCATGAAGGGAAAATCACTCAAACAACAGGCCCGCCTCGCTGGTTGTGCTCAGTGGTTAGCGTAGACCTATGAACCAGGAGGTCATGGTTCGATTCCCAGTCAGAGCACAGGCCCAGGTTGCAGGCTCCATCCCCAGTAGGGGGCGTACAGAAAGCAGCCGACCCATGATTCTCTCTCATCATAGATGTTTCTATCTCTTTCTCTCCCTCTCCTTTCCTCTCTGAAATCAATAAAAATATTTTTTATTTAAAAAAAAAAGCCCTAACCGGTTTGGCTCAGTGGATAGAGCATCAGCCTCAGACTGAAGGGTCCCGGACTCGATTTCCAGTCAATGGCATGTACCTTGGTTGCAGCCTCGATCCCCAGTAGGGGGCGTGCAGGAGGCAGCCGATCCTCTCTCATCACTGATGCTTCTACCTCCCTCTCCCTTCCTCTGAAACCAATAAAAATATTTTTTGAAAAACTAAAAATAAATTTTTAAAAAAAACAGGCCAGACAGGTCGACACCCAAGAAGGTCCCTCAGAGTCCTGTGCCCTGCCCACCACTCCCTGATACGTTCCTGGGATGGGCACCCAGGCTAGATGGGAACCCACCCAGCCCCAGCGGATAGTGGCTGAGCCAACAGCGCCACCTGCTGGGCCCTCAGATTCTGACGGGGAAGCAGGGGCCACAGGCTCAGCTGGGTGTTACTCCATCCTTGTCTTTAGCTGCAGACCGGCCATCCCCTCCAAGGCTTCCTCCCTCCTCCCTGTGGATTGTCTGTGATGCAAACATGTCTGTTTTTTCTAATACACTGAGTGGCCAGATGATGATGATCTCTGAACGCATAATAATCTGGCCACTCAGTGTGTATCCTATATAATAAAAGGCTAATATGCAAATTGTCCCCTCGACCAGGAGTTCGACCAGCAGGCAGGCCAACCGCCCATGTCCCCTCCCCCTGGCCAGGCTGGCCGGACCCCACCCAGGCACGAATTCATGCACCGGGCCTCTAATATATATATACACATACACACTGAGTGGCCAGATTATTATGCGTTCAGAGATCATAATAATCTGGCCACTTAGTGTATATTTTTATTGATTTCAGAGAGGAAGAGAGAGAGAGAGAGAGAAACATCAATGATGAGAGAGAATCATGGATCGGCGGCCTCCTGCATGCCCCCTACTGGGGACTGAGCCCACAACCCCGGCATGTGCCCTTAACCGGAATCAAACCCAGGACCCTTCGGTCCGCAGGCCGACGCTCTATCCACTGAGCCACACCAGCCCGGGCATGTGATGCAAACACGTCTTAAACCGAGACCAACCGCTCACGGACTGGAGAGGAGGGCGGGGCAGGTGCCCACGCGGGTCCGTGCGAGGGGGTGACCAGCAGACAGCCTCGGGCACATGGGAAGTTTCCCATCGTGTGTCCTGCGTCCCGGGACCCTCCTCGGCCTCACTGCGTCTGAACCCCCCCAGTAACGCTCCCGCCTCCCCTCTTGCAGGTGAACTATGACCACTTTACTCCTCGTGTTGGTGACTCTGAGGGTCATCGCCGCCGCCGCCATCTCCATAGAAGTCTCAGGTGAGGACGTGCGCACGCCGGTCCCGTTCCTCCAGCGGGACCGGAGCCTGGGCTCTGGGTCCTGAACCCGGTGCTGCTGGTCCCAGGGACAGAGCCTCCCGCGTCCTGGCCTTTTCCCCGGCCCTCCCCCTTTTCTGTGGAAATTGAGCCTAACCCAGTGGTCGGCAAACTCATTCGTCCACAGAGCCAAATACCAACAGTGCAACGATTGACATTTCTTTGGAGAGCCACATTTTTTAAACTTAAACTTCTTCTAACGCCACTTCTTCAACATAGACTCTCCCAGGCCGTGGTATTTTGTGGAAGAGCCACTCCCAAGGGACCAAAGAGCCGCCTGTGGCTCGCGAGCCGCGGTTTGCCGACCAACTGCACTAAGGAATCCGAGAATTCTGCACTGGAATTCCGGCTTTTCCTTGTGAAATGTGTCCTTGTCCCCTAGGAAGCTAGAACGCGTTCTGTTGAGCGATCTGTCAGCTTGACTTACAATTCTTAAATACTTAGACCTAGGGTCTCCCCGTGTCCTCTTGCTCTGAGGCCCACAGAGACGCAGCCCCTGGCGGGAACCTGCGGGGGGGGGGGGGGGGGGGGCTGCCCACACAGGCCCACGCCCGTTCCCTGGGGGCGGTGGAGAGCTTTCAAAAGGGCCGAGCTGGGCACCACGCTCCTTCTCAGCCTTGCCCCTCTCAAACCACGCTGTGTTGTGGAGCCTTCAAAGGGAGGTTTGTGCGGAGGGGCCTGGTGGTGACGACCCAGGACACGCAACCGTTAGGGCTGGACCCCAAACATTCCTGGCTCCCCCGTTGCTTGCCCTGGTATGTACCTATCACCCACAAGTATCTGAAGCATTTTTACGTTCACCCTGTAGCCTGTGCTGGGGGAGAGGTCCCCTAAAGCGGGGATTCGCCATGAAAGGGGCCGTTTTTCCGAAAGCTGTTTGCAGTCCTGTTCCAGGATGACCTTGACTTCTAACAGGATTTGGTGAACCACAGCAGCTTCCCTAGGAATTCTCTCTATGATTTTTTTAAATATGTTTTTCTTGATTTTAGACAGAGAGAGAGAGAGAGAGAGAGAGAGAGAATGAATCAGTTGCCTCCTTCACGCCCCCTACTGGGGATGGAGCCCGAAACCCAGGCTTGTACCCTGACTGGGAATCGAACCGGCGACCTCTCAGTGCATATGGGATGACGCTCAACCGTCTCAGGCACATGGTCCAGGGCTCTGATTTTTTATGGAGTCCGGTCAGAGCTCACCCCGACCCCCGCCTGCCTCTTTGCAGACCTAAACGTCTGATCTTCTCTGATGCTTCCCCAACAGCAGAAGGGAATGAGTTGCCGGCCGGCAAAGCCGGGACAAAGCCCAAGGCAGGCCTCATCCTGGGAGGCACATCTCTGAAGTTTTGTGGGGGTTTTTTTTTTTTCTTCCCCGTAATAATGTTTCTACCCCCAAATAACTTTTCCCCGAGTCTTGGAGTCAAGCTGTCACTCCAGGAAGTTGGTTCCCGTTTATCCGGTGGCTTGGAATCCCCTAAGGCAGGCGTCCTCAAACGCCTACGGCCCGCGGGGCACATGCGGGTGTTTTTGCCGTTTTGTTTTTTTACTTCAAAATAAGATATGTGCAGTGTGCATAGGAATTTGTTCATAGTTTTTTTTTTTAAACTATAGTCCGGCCCTCCAACCGTCTGAGGGACAGTGAACTGGCCCCCTGTTTAAAAAGTTTGAGGACCCCTGCCCTAAGGCACCTTAGTTTGAGAAACAGAGAGGTGGTCTTTTTTTTTTTTTTTTTTAATATACTTTTATTGATTTCAGAGAGGAAGGGCGAGGGAGAGAGAGATAGAAACATCAATGATGAGAGAGAATCGTGGATCGGCTGCCTCCTGCACGCCCCACACTGGGGATCAAGCCCGCAACCCAGGCATGTGCCCTTGACCGGAATCGAACCCGGGCCCTTCAGTCCACAGGCTGACGCTCTATCCACTGAGCCACACCGGCCGGGTCGGAGAGGCGGTCTTGACCCTGAAGTCGTCCCCCCTTGCCCTCCACGGCAACCCCTTTTCTGGCTCCCTAGTTCCTGTCCTGAGGTGCAGACACCAGGGGTCTTGAGGGATGCTGCTCTGGGAAGGGTGTTGCAAGGATTTCTGGGAATTCCGTATGGCACAGGTGTGTCCCCAACACGGACACACGGGCTCCCTGGGTTCTGCCGGGGAGGCTGGGCGGTCCTGTGTGAGCACTAACCGGTCTGTCTCCCCCCACAGTCCCTGACAACTCGCTGAGTGTCAGCATCCCCGAGCCGTCCCCACTGCGGGTCCTCCTGGGGACCTCCCTCACCATCCCCTGCTACTTCATCGACCCCATGCACCCCGTCACCACCGCCCCCGCCACCGCCCCCCTCACCCCGAGAATCAAGTGGAGCCGCATCTCCAAGGAGAAGGAGACGGTCCTGCTGGTGGCCACGGACGGGCAGGTGCGGGTGCACAGCGCCTACCAGGACAAGGTCTCGCTGCCCAACTACCCGGCCATCCCCAGCGACGCCACCTTGGAAATTCAGAACGTGCGCTCCAACGACTCCGGGATCTACCGCTGTGAGGTCATGCACGGCATCGAGGACAGCGAGGCCACCGTGGAGGTCGTGGTGAAAGGTGAGAGTCCTCCCCTCTGGTCTCCCCTCCCCCCCCACCGACCCCAGGGATCCTGGTTCACCTGCAAAGAGAACCACCTACTGTCCTCCCCACGTGGACCCAGACAGGCTGGCTCTCAAATCCCAGCTCCTCCCCCCGCCCGTTTGCACCTCAGTCAGCTGGACTTGGAGGGGAGTCACCACTTCCTGGCTACAGTCGCATGGAAACGGCCGTTGGTGCTTTGCCACGATCCTGTGATGCCGTGGGCCGTGGGTTCGTACCCATTGTACAGACGGGCTAACTGAGGTTGAGAGACGTGCCTCATGTCTCCCTGGACGTGAGCCAGAGCAGACTCCTGGCTCTTCATCCAGCCGTCTTCTCCCTCCCCCACTGCCCCACCCAGACCCCGACTCTCAGTCCCAGAAGCCAAAGAAAGGGATGAAGATGCCCCGGTGCCCGGTCTCTCCGTGGCCCAGGGAGCATGGTCGTGTCCTTGGTTGGCTTTGATTGGCACCAGGTTTTTCCTGTTGGGAGGCCCTGTCAAAGACAGTCCACTCTCGGGGGGTATCACACACAGGATTCCCACCAGGAATCCGCTGGGCTGAGGGTACCTGGGCCCTAAGAGTCCCTTTCCCCGAAGCAAATGTGGGGCAGGGGGAATATAAGGAGACAGCTTTTAGTTTCATGTAAAGAACTTTCTAGATGACGTCACTAGTCAGCTGAAGCAGACTAAAGTGTGTATGTGCATATAAAATGTAAGTAATCTTAACCCCATTGTGCAGTGCCTTTTAGATGTTCCCCTTTCTATAAAGTCTTCAAATTTTTGCATATGTATTATCTATCTACACTAATAAAAGAGTAAGATGCAAATTGACCGTACCGTCATGACGCCCACCAGCCAATCAGGAGTGAGTATGCAAATTGACCCAACAAAGATGGTGGGTTAATTTGCATAAGCAGGCCCCAGCCGCTCCAGGCCTCTGGGCAGCATGGGAAGGTGGAAAGGCGGCTCTGGGCTGGAGCAAAAAGGCGTCTGGAGTGAAGGCGGTGCCGGCAGCCAGGGGAAGGCAGGCCCATTCTTGCACAAATCTTCGTGCATCGGGCCTCTAGTATGATATAATGCTATGGAAATATATGTATATTATACATGTTTTTCAAGGTGTATCTGATAGCTCTGTATTTTGTTATTGCTGTTGAAAGAAAAAAAAAGTATTTTCCCTCAGAAATGAAAGTTACATAAAAAAAATACTTTTAAAAAATAAAAATGTAAAACAAAGAACTTTCTGATGATCAGAATTATCATAGGTATTCGTAGGTGTGAGGTAGTGAGTTCCCCGTGGCAGGAGGCGTCCCAGCAGAGGCAGAAAGACCACATGTGGAAGGGGGAGTCACGCATCAGCCAGAGGCTGGACCGGCTGACTGTGAGGCCCCTTGGACCACGGCCGTCCTTCTGGGAGGGCTTCGGTTTGGGGAAGCTGTGCCTGACCTGCTCTCCGGCCCCCGTCTGTCCCGCAGGCATCGTGTTCCATTACAGAGCCATCTCCACGCGCTACACCCTGGACTTCGACAGGGCGCAGCGGGCCTGCCTGCAGAACAGCGCCATCATTGCCACGCCCGAGCAGCTGCAGGCCGCCTATGAGGACGGCTTCCACCAGTGCGACGCTGGCTGGCTGGCCGACCAGACTGTCAGGTGAGCCCCCCGCGGAGTGGGGTAGACGATGGGCTGGAACAGTGACCAGCCCCGAGCTGGCGCCCGTGCAACACCATGGCCAGCCGAGGGTGGGGGTGCCTTGGCCAACTCGGCAGCAAGCAGCCGAGGATCAATCCCAGGTCTTCGTTACTGTGTCCTGCGTGGAGGGAGTGGCTGCGAGCAGCTTAGCCCTATAGGAGCATTCTCTCCAAGCAAATGACGTGCACATCATCATCCCTCCAGAACTTAAACTACACTGAGTGGCCAGATGATGATGATCTCTGAACACATAATAATCTGGCCACTCAGTGTCTATCCTATATGATAAAAGGCTAATATGCAAATTGTCCCTTCAACCAGAAGTTCGACCAGCAGGCAGGCCAGCCAACCGCCCATGTCCCCTCCCCCTGGCCAGGCTGGCCGGACCCCACCCGTGCACGAATTCATGCACCGGGCCTCTAATATATATACATACACTGAGTGGCCAGATTATTATGCGTTCAGAGATCATCATAATCTGGCCACTCAGTGTATTTGGCCCGGCCGGTGTGGCTCAGTGTGGAGCACTGACCCATGAACCGAGAGGTCACCGGCTCGATTGCTGGTCAGGACACATGCCCAGGTTGCTGGCTTGATCCCCAGGAGGGGCCGTGCAGGAGGCAACCAGTCGATATTTCTATCCCTCTCCCTTCCCTCTCTTTCTAAAATCAATCAAAGTATTTTTTTTCCCTAGCTGCTTTGGTTCCGTGGCTAGAGCATCAGCCTGCGGACTGAAGGGTCCTGGGTTTGATTCCAGTCAAGGGCACATGCCCGGGTTACGGGCTCGATCCCTAGTGTGGGGCGTGCAGGAGGCAGCCGGTCCATGATTCTTTCTCATCATTGATGTTTCTATCTCTCCCTCTCCCTTCCTCTCAGAAATCAATAAAAATATATTTTTTAAATAATAAAATTAAATGAAATAAAAATCTTTTTTTTTTTAATTTAAAATATTTGCTCTCTGGCCTTTTACAGAAAAGCTTTGCAGGCCCCTGGTAGAATGCGTTTGGTGTCCATAAATATTCAGTAAAGGGGCTGAATCTAATCACCAATAGCTATGAAAATACATAGTTCGGTAAAGTGGACAAAAAACCTATAAAAACAGCCCTGACCGGTTTGGCTCAGTGGTTAGAGCGTCGGACTGCGGACTGAAGGGTCCCAGGTTCGATTCCGGTCAAGGGCATGTGCCTTGGTTGTGGGCACATCCCCAGTGGGGAGTGTGCAGGAGACAGCTGATCGATGTTTCTCTCTCATCGATGTTTCTAACTCTCTATTCCTCTCTGTAAAAAGTCAATAAAATATATTTAAGGGAAAAAGAAAACCTATAAAAACAAATAGTCCACATAGCCAGGCGGACACAGGCAAACGCAACGATGAGTGACCACTCCCTCCCTCACGGGAGGAGCCTACAAGGGCACATTCCCCTCTGTCCCCTCGTGAACCACCCCACCTTGGGTTCCTGGCAGGTACCCCATCCACGTTCCTCGGGAAGGCTGCTACGGGGACAAGGACGAGTTTCCCGGCGTGAGGACCTACGGCATCCGCGACACCAATGAGACCTACGACGTGTACTGCTTCGCGGAGGAGATGGAGGGTGAGGCCACCTGCCCCTTCCCAGGGGCCCCCTCCCTGTCCCCTTCCCCCTGCCACTGGACACTGGGGATCTCACCCAGGGCACCACCCACGTGACCCCCTCTGCCATGGTGGATCGAGGAAGCGGGAGGGAAGAATGGGGACTCCAGTCCTCGGGGACCCCAGGCTCCTGCCACCACCGAGCCCAAGAGTGGTTGTCGCTGACCCCTCCCCTAGGACTTCCCCTCCCAGCCAGGCCCCTCGCTGCTCTGACCAGCCACCACTGTCCCAAGCTAGAATGCGCTGGAGCCTGGCCGGCGTGGCTCAGTGGTTGAGCGTCCACCTATGAACCAGGAGATCACGGTTCGATTCCCGGTCAGGGCACATGCCCTGGGTTGCAGGCTCGATCCCCAGTGTGGGGCGTGCAGGAGGCAGCCGATCCATGATTCTCTCATCATTGATGCTTCGATCCCTCTCTCCCTCTCCCTTCCTCTCTGAATCAATAAAAAATGTATTAAAAAAAAAAAAGCCCTAACCAGTTTGGCTCAGTGGATAGAGTATCGGCCTGTGGACTCAAGGGTCCCAGGTTCGATGGCAGTCAAGGGCATGTACCTTGGTTGCTGGCACATACCCAGTAGGGAGTGTGCAGGAGGCAGCTGATCGATGTTTCTAACTCTCTTTCCCTCTCCCTTCCTCTCTGAATCAATAAAAAATGTATTTTTAAAAAAAGCCCTAACCGGTTTAGCTCAGTGGATAGAGCGTCGGCCTGGGGACTCAAGGGTCCCAGGTTCAATTCCAGTCAAGGGCATGTACATTGGTTGCGGGTACATACCGAGTAGGGGGTGTGCAGGAGGCAGCTGACCGATGTTTCTAACTCTCTATCCCTCTCCCTTCCTCTCTGAATCAATAAAAAAATGTATTAACCCTTTGCACTCGCTTGCTTTTTTCTCGATTCCTTTATTTTAATGCTAACTGTGTCGAGTCACACTCGACATCCGAGTGCAAAAGGTTAAAAAAAAAAAAAAAGCCCTAACCGGTTTAGCTCAGTGGATAGAGCGTCGGCCTGGGGACTCAAGGGTCCCAGGTTCAATTCCAGTCAAGGGCATGTACCTTGATTGCAGGCACATCCCCAGTAGGGAGTGTGCAGGAGGCAGCTGATCGATGTTTCTAACTCTCTATCCCTCTCCCTTCCTCTCTGTAAAAAATTAATAAAATTTTTTTTTAAAAAAAGAATGTTCTGGAGGCACCATGTGGGCCTCCCTGGGGCCACGGGCCAGGGGCGGGAGGGCGGTCCTCACGCTGCCGCCGTGTCCTTCACAGGCGAGGTCTTCTACTCGACGTCCCCAGAGAAGTTCACCTTCCAGGAGGCTGCCAACGAGTGCCGACGGCTGGGCGCCCGGCTGGCCACCACGGGCCAGCTGTACCTGGCCTGGCAGGGCGGCATGGACATGTGCAGCGCCGGCTGGCTGGCCGACCGCAGCGTGCGCTACCCCATCTCCAAGGCCCGGCCCAACTGCGGGGGCAACCTCCTGGGCGTGAGGACCGTGTACCTGCACGCCAACCAGACGGGCTACCCCGACCCCTCATCCCGCTACGACGCCATCTGCTACACAGGTGCGGCGGGGGCTGGTGGCCGGGGGGGGGGGGGGGTCATGCCAGCAAAAGTGGGGCCCGGAGGAAGAGATCTGGGAACGGTGGGGGGTGGTTTTTACCCCTTCAAGGGGTCATTGGGCACCTGAACCTCGTGTTTTAGCAGCACCCATTTCCACAGGTTCCTAGGAGAGCTAAGGTACAGTGGCTCGAGGCTGCGGGGTATCCGGCCTGTCTCATGAGCCCGGGACAGGTTAAAAGCCTGAGTTTTAGAGTCTGTGTTTCCTCAGGTTTGAAGCTCAGCTCTGCTACCTGCTACTGTACAGCGGTGGGAGAGCCAAGGCCTTGAGCCTCAGTCTCCTCATCCGTCGAATGGGGAGATGGTGGCCCCACATGGAAGGTGGTGGGGCCTGACATTGAGACCTTGTGCCCACAGGGGGGGGCACTGTTATCTGCCTTTGCAGTGGGGTTCACTTAAACGGAGGGCCAAAGTGTTACTGAAAAGAGTGAGGGGATCCAGTATCACCCCAATAAATCCAATAAAAAGGGGGAAAATAAATGGATCATGTCAAAAAAAAAAAAAAAAGAGTGGGGGAGAGTTTTGGCGGGGACCATATTTTGAAAATTTAGACAAAAAAATTTTTATCTTATATTGTACATAATCTAGGTAATAATTACTATTAAATGGTAATTCTTGGAGGGGCAAAAAAAAAAAAAAATGAATGATACAGAGTTGCCTCCGTTTTATGGCAGCCGGGACGTAGCTCACTTCATGTGGCCCTCCACAGCCCAATCTTCCATGCAAAGCATTATTTTTGCAAAAATGATTAGGGTTTCTTTCCCCCAAAGCCTCTCTCGACCTTTCCATATCCTAACCACCATTTTTTGAAGTCACCGCACCCTCACGGATGGTCTCTTCATGAATGATGAGCTGGCTCGTTTCTGCCAGAAGCAGTAGTTCTCTCGTGTTTCATCCGTTTCACGAGCTCCTGCATCTTCCACAAGATTTCCCAGTTTTCCCTTTACAGCATTTCACGTTGTCCCCATTGGCTGGTCCGCAAGGTGCTCAGCCAATAGGTGAGCAGGCGGCTGGCATTGACCCGGAAGAGATGCTGGAGCCGTGAGATGATTGGTTAATATCTTGTGCGATGACAGCTTTGCATTATTTTGCAATCTGGAAACTGCGTGGTCTCCTATACTATATAATGAAAGCATAATATGCTAAGTGTCCGACCATTCGGTCAACCGCTCGACCAGTCGCTATGACGTGCACTGACCACCAGGGGGCAGATGCTCCGACTGGTAGATTAGCTTGCTGCTGGGGTCCGGCCATTCGGGACTGGGTGAGAGGGCCAGACACGCCCTGGAGCCCTCCTGCGGTCCCTCTCTGGCTGGAAGCCAACCTCCCACATCCCTCCCTGGCTGGCTGGCCCCCATCGGCCCCATCGGGACTGGGCGAGATGGCCCCGATCGCCAGCCAGGCTGAGGGACCCTACCTGTGCACGAATTCGTGCACTGGGCCTCTAGTCATGAGTAGTCACATAGACAAGGACCCCAGAATGGGCTCAGCAAGGTGCCAGGCACACAGTGGGTGCTTTCCTTCCCTAGCGGAGAAGGAGGTGGCGCCGACGCTCACCTCCCGCCTCTCTCAGCCCCAGGATGAGCGGCTGACGCTTGCCTTTGTCCCTGCGCCCCAGGTGAAGACTTTATAGACATCCCGGAGAACTTCTTCGGGGTGGGTGGCGAAGAGGACATCACCGTGCAGACCGTGACCTGGCCCGACGTGGAGCTGCCCTTGCCCCGGAACATCACGGAGGGCGAAGCCCGGGGCAACGTGATCCTCACGGTGAAGCCCATCTTCGGCGGCTCCCCCACGGCCCCGGAGCCCGAGGAACCCCTCACCTTGGCCCCCGACGTAGAGGCCACCGCCTTCCCTGAGGCTGAGAACGGGACTGGAGAGGCCTCCAGGCCGCCCTGGGCCTTTCCCGGGGCGTCCACGCCGGGCCAGGGCCCCTTCACCGGCGAGGACCTGGTCGTGCAGGTGACCGCAGCCCCGGGTGAAGCCCAGGTGCCCGGGCAGCCACGATTGCCAGGGGGTAAGTGCCCACTCCTCAGGGCGGGCTGGAGGGGGGCCAGGTGGAAAGAACTTGGCCTGGGGGTGTCTACCTTCAGTGGGACCTGGGACACACCTCCCCTCTATGATTCGGTCCTTCTTATTTGTCAGATAAAGAAATAGGCCAGCCCTAGCCGGTTTGGCTCAGTGGATAGAGCATCGGCCTGTGGACGGAAGGGTCCCAGGTTCGATTCCAGTCAAGGGCATGTGCCCGGGTTGTGGGCTCCATCCCCAGGAGGGGGCGTGCAGGAGACAGCCGATCAATGATTGTCTCTCATCATTGATGCTTCTCTCTCTCTCGCTCTCCATTCCTCTCTGAAATCAATACAAACATTTTTAAAAAATAAAATAGAATTCGAATGTCACTGTCCACATGGCCTGGGGATAGGATCGGAAGGAGGGAAGGAAGGAGGGGGTGAAGGAAGGCCATTCCTCAAGAAGCCAGGGCTCCCTCCACGCCCACGAAGCCTTGAGAACCGGGCATTGTGGGCATCGGCATTGTGGCACCCGGTCCGTGCCCTGACCCTGCTCTGTCTCTCCTTCTCTCCCTGTCCTCCCCACCCAGGGGTCGTGTTCCACTACCGCCCCGGCTCTGCCCGCTACTCCCTGACCTTCGAGGAGGCACAGCAGGCCTGCCTGCGCACCGGGGCGGTCATCGCCTCGCCCGAGCAGCTCCAGGCCGCCTACGAAGCAGGCTACGAGCAGTGTGACGCCGGCTGGCTGCAGGACCAGACCGTGAGGTGAGGGACCGGCCGGGCTCCCCTCCCAGCCCCTACCCAACCTGGAGAGGTCAGGCGAGGGGAGCCAGAGGCTGGCCCTGCACCCAGGGCAGAGAGGGCACCGGCTACACGGCAGGTTACCGTACTTTTCCGGCGTATAAGACGACTGGACGTATGAGATTTTCCTGGGTTAAAAAGTCGTTTTATACGCCGGAAAATACGGTATATTGGACTATATTGATGGGATTAGATATAATGGATTAGATATATTGGACTACCGTATTTTACGGCGTATAAGACGACTTTTTAACCCAGGAAAATCTTATACGCCCAGTCAGTCGTCTTATACGCCGGAAAATACGGTAATTAACTAATCAGTGACTCCTGCCTGCTCCCTTAATTGCTCCCCCCAGAATCGAAGCGTATTCAGAGAGGGTGGCATTAAGTCCTAGGTCAGCAGCAGCCTGGGGACTGAAGGGACCTCGGTTCGATTCTGGTCAAGGGCACATGCCCGGGTTGCGGGCTCGATCCCCAGTAGGGGGCGTGCAGGAGGCAGCCAATCAGTGATTCACTCTCATTATTGATGTTTCCATGTCTCTCTCCCTTTCCCTTCCTCTCTGAAATCAGTAAAAATATGTATTTGTTTTTTTAAGTCCTAGGTCAGTGGTCGGCAAACTGCGGCTCGCGAGCCACACGCGGCTCTTTGGCCCCTTGAGTGTGGCTCTTCCACAAAATACCACGGCCTGGGCGAGTCTATTTTGAAAAAGTGGCATTAGGAGAAGTTTAAGTTTAAAAAATTTGGCTCTCCAAAGAAATTTCAATCGTTGTCCTGTTGATATTTGGCTCTGTTGACCAATGAGTTTGCCGACCACTGTGTTATTTCCCCCATCCTCAAGCCCCCCAGTCCCTTCCAGCTTGACCCAATGCTATTCCATACAGTGAGCTCCCTTCTGAAGCCAGGAATCCCCCAGGGGTCCCCCAAACCTTGCGCCTAGTATAAGGGGCTTCTTCATGGTTTGAATCCCTCCAAAAACCAAAGACCCTCCCTGCCCGAGTCCCCAGCTGGCCTGCCAGCCTGACCCAGCATCCCCCAACCCTGAACAGGCCCTCATCTGCCCCTCCCTCCCTCCTTTGCAGATACCCCATTGTGAGCCCGAGGACCCCGTGTGTGGGCGACAAGGACAGCAGCCCGGGGGTCCGGACCTACGGTGTGCGCCCACCGTCAGAAACCTATGATGTCTACTGCTACGTGGACAAGCTCGAAGGTACAGGCCTCATTCTCACATTTTTGGGCCCCAGATGGGCAGGGGGCTGTTGGGGAGACACAAAAAAGGAGGGTGAAATCCATCATCCGCTCACCCCCACATTTGTCTGTGGATAAATGAATCCATTTTTTTAAATATCTACCTACCATCTGCCTCCTGGAGAGTCCCAATGCCCATGAACAAACCAAAGGCTCTGAGAAGTCCTGCAGTGTTAAAAAAAAAAAAAAAAAAAAAAGGCCTAGCTTGTTTGGCTCAATGGATAGAACATCAGCCTGCGCGGACTGAAGGGTCCCGAGTTCAATTCCAGTCAAGGGCACATGCCCTGGTTGCGGACTCATCCCCAGTAGGGGGCGTGTAGAAGGTAGCCGATCTATGATTCTCTCTCATCATTGATGTTTCTATCTCTCTCTCCCGCTTCCTCTCCGAAATCAATAAAAATATATTTAAAAACAGCCGAAACCGGTTTGGCTCAGTGGATAGAGCGTCGGCCTGCGGACTCAAGGGTCCCAGGTTCGATTCCGGTCGGGGGCATGTACCTTGGTTGCGGGCACATCCCCAGTGGGGGTTGTGCAGGAGGCAGCTGATCGATGTCTCTCTATCATCGATGTTTCTAACTCTCTATCCCTCTCTCTTCCTCTCTGTAAAAAATCAATAAAATATATTTAAAAAAAATATATATATATATATATATATATATTTAAAAACAAAACAAAACTCCCTAACTCTGCTTAAACAAACATTGCCCAAGCTTATTTAACCACCGATCCTTTACTTTTGTTTTCTCTCATTTGTTTTAATTTCAATTCAAATCACCCAATTACTATTCCACGGAACCCAGTTTTGAAAATGCTGGTGTTCTGGAAAGATTTCAGCATTGCCACTCACTGGTCCCAGGATCTGAGTAAATTTTTTAACCTTTCTAGGCCTAAGTTTCCTCATCTGTAAAACAGGGCTGACTTATGCTCGTATCGGAGGCTCTCTGGAGTATTAAATGAGATATGTTCTGAAAAGTGGCATAGTAGGTATTTAGTAAAAGTGAACGTCCTTTTCCCACATCAGACACGGCCCCCAGGAACAGCTCATGGGTGCTGGGGTCCAACCCCCAACAGTGGTTACAGGACCCGACTGCCATGCTCCATGAGTTCACGGGGCAGGGTGCATACAGATCCCAGGTGTTCACAGAGCTCGCTGACAAGTGCTGTGGTGTAGGGACCACAGCGGAGTGTGAGGGTGCCCCAGAGACTCCTCTCTGAGCGGGGGAAGGCAGTACCTGGGTGTGACTGGAGAATTTTAAAAGGGTCCAATGCCCTTGCCATTTTGGCTCAGTGGATAGAGCATCGACCCATGGACTGAAGGGTCCTGGGTTCAATTCCGGTCAAGGGCATGTACGTTGGTTGCAGGCTCAATCCCCGGCCCCCATGCAGGAGGCAACCGATCGATGTGTCTCTCTCACATCAATGTTTCTGTCTCTGTCTCTCTCCCTCCCTTCCATTCTCTCTAAAAGTTAGTGGGGGAAAATATCCTCAGGTAAGGATTAATAAAAAAACCTATATATATAAAAGCCTAAGCAATAGCCGGTAGCTATGATGAGCACTGACCACCAGGGGGCAGACACTCAATGCAGGAGCTTCCAAGCAACAGCAACTTGCAGAGTGCCCTCCCACACTCTGGGACCCCGCGGGGGATGTCGGACTGCCAGTTTCGGCCTGATCCCCACAGTCCAGGCCGCGGGGACCCCACCGGTGCACGAATTCTCTAGTCAATAAATAAGCTAGGAAGGAGGCAGGAGGGGGAATGTAAGTGACCAACCCTTCCCAGTTTGGCTGCAACATTGCTGGTTTCAGCACTGAAAGTCCCAACTCCGAGGACACCCCAGTGGTCACCTATTTCCCAGTGTCCCGGGAGATCTAAGGGGAGGGTGGTCAGAAACTTGGACTGGACAGGGCGTTTAACCGGTGCCTGCCGTGGCAGGTGTCCCACCCCTGCTGGGGGGGGCAAGGGGGTGGGCCGAGGGAGCCCTGCCCGTGGGTGAGCAGGGGCCGCCCTGGCTGTGGGCGTGAAGGGTCACCCCTGTCGCCTGCCTCTGCCCCCAGGGGAGGTGTTCTTCGTCACACGCCCGGAGCAGTTCACCTTCCAGGAAGCCCTGGAGTTCTGTGAATCCCACAACGCCACGCTGGCCTCCACCGGCCAGCTCTACGCCGCCTGGAGCCTCGGCCTGGACAAGTGCTACGCCGGCTGGCTCGCCGACCGCAGCCTCCGCTACCCAATCGTCACCCCTCGGCCGGCCTGCGGCGGGGACAAGCCAGGCGTGAGGACCGTCTACCTCTACCCCAACCAGACAGGCCTCCTGGACCCGCTGTCCCGGCACCACGCCTTCTGCTTCCGAGGTAGATGTTCTCGCCTCTCCTCCAGCCCCCACTTCTGCCTGGGGGCGGGGGTGACTCCCCGGGGGCTGAGCCCTGCTGGCCCCTGTCCACTGTCCCTGTCCGTCAAAACAAAGAAAACATCAGTCTGAATGGGGGAGGGGCAGCTAGCATGACTTTAGGCTTTGACCCCCCAGGCAACTGCATCCTTCTTTTTTTTTTTTTAATATATTTTATTGATTTTTTACAGAGAGGAAGGGAGAGGGATAGAGAGTTAGAAACATCGATGAGATAGAAACATCAATCAGCTGCCTCCTGCACACCCCCTACTGGGGATGTGCCTGAAACCAAGGTACATGCCCTTGACTGGAATCGAACCTGGGACCCTTCAGTCTGCAGGCCGATGCTCTATCCACTGAGCCAAACCGGCCAGGGCAACTGCATCCTTCTAAGGCAAGCCTGTCAAACTCACAGGCTCACACGGGCCCAATAAACAAAGGTGTACGTGTGTGTGGCCGCAAAACAACAAAAGCTCCCATTTTCATAGAAACGTAGGTTTATTTCGATAGAGACGTGCTGAATGCAAAGGGCTGAGATACATGAGTCATCGTTAGCATAAAATCATAGAACATTTTAATAAAAATTAGTATTTTTTTCTCTCGAACGTTAACTTACCAGACACTGAATAATGGCACAAATGAATAAGCGTAACGCAAATAAGCCTATTTTTCTTGTTCTCCGAAAGCGACATATTTCCCGTAGCGCACACCAAACACGTCAGTCCAAGACGGATGACGTGGCCGTCGGCCGCTAAAATATTCGCTGCTGGTGTTAGTGGAGGGGAATGGTGCGCCTGCGCGTAAGGCGCGTCAGGGAAATGAATGAAACACGATGAGAGTCACCAGTCACGAGCGAACGTTGTAGTTCGTTATTAGTAATTATGTATAACAGGATACTGTGAAAATTAAGTTACAAATTTTTTATTGAAATGTTTCTTACATACCGTCATATTGGCCAGGCCACAAAAATATTTGTCGTGGGTTGCATGCGGCCCGCGGGCCGAGAGTTTGACATGCTTGTTCTGAGGTTTCCCAGAGACAAGCAGAGAGAAGTGAGTAAGAAAACCCGGGCTCTGAATTCAGGCAGACCTGAATTTTAATTTTGGCTCTGCTGCTTAGTAGCTGTGTGACCCTGGGCAAGTCACTTGGCTTCTCGGTTCCTCTGCTTCATCTATAAAGTCATGATAGAGCTGAGGATGAACTGAGATCGTGCACAGAAAACACTTGACAGAATGCCTGGGACATAGTAAATGCTCAATAAATAGTAGCTTTGCAATTATAAATAATTTGTACACAAATCAAATTCTCTCCTGCTTGAAAGTATTTTCAGGATGAGTTTAGTCAAATTATTCTATTGACTAAACATCAACAACTTATTTTTTTTTTAATATGTTTTCATTGATTTCAGAGAGGAAGGGAGAGGGAGAGAGAGCTAGAAATATCAATGATGAGAGAGAATCATTGATCGGCTGCCTCCTGCACGCCCCCTACTGGGAATCGAGCCCACAACCCAGGCATGTGCCCTGACTGGGAATCGAACCGTGACCCCCTGGTTCATAGGTCAACACTCAACCACTGAGCCACGCCGGCCGGGCAGCAATTCATGCTTTTAATGGACCCATGCCGCTGAGGGCACGCTGCCAGATACGTGGTTGGGTTCAGAGATCTCCCACTTAAAAGCCACTGACTCTGGGCAAGTCACTTAATTCTGTGTCTTAGTTTCCTCATGTGTAAGTGACATATAGTATCTATCTCATATGGTGATTATGGGATAAAATGCTCTCGTATACAAAACACCTTTAAACCATGCCTGGCATCCTATACACTGAGTGGCCAGATTATTATGATCTCTGAATGCATAATAATCTGGCCACTCAACATATATATATATATATATACATATATATATATATATATATATATATATATGTATATATATATATATATATATATATTAGAGGCCTGGTGCATGAATTCATCCATGGGTGGGGTCCGGCCAGCCTGGCCAGGGGGAGGGGACATGGGCAGTTGGCCGGCCTGCCTGCTGGTCAAACTTCTGGTGGAGGGGACAATTTGCATATTAGCCTTTTATTATATAGGATATACACTGAGTGGCCAGATTATTATGCGTTCAGAGATCATCATAATCTGGCCACTCAGTGTATAATAAAAGGATAATATGCAAATTGTCGCCTCAACCGGGAATTCAACCAGGAGTACGACCAAAGGGGTGGGGCCAGCTCACCAACCTCCCACGGCCCCTCCCCCCAGCCAGCCCAGCCCAATGGGCCCCGATCAGGGCAGGCCAGCTGGACCCCACCATTGCATGAATTCTTGCACCAGGCCTCTAGTGTATAACAAATTATGTAGGAGAGATGCCCCCTACCACCCTGAAATAAAGTGTCAGTGGCATGTGCATATTGATAGTGTAATTGTTGCAAAACAGCTCTTATTAATTGAGGAGGTCAAAGTGATCTCTCTGGCCCGGCCACAGGGGCTCAGTGGTTGAACATTGACCTATGAACCAGGAGGTCACGGTTCAATTCCCAGGCGGGGCACATGCCCGGGTTGCAGGCCCGATCCTGGATCCTGCAGGAGGCAGCCAATCAATGATTCTCTCTCATCGTTGATGTTTCTCTCTCTCTCTCTCCCTCTCCTTTCTTCTCTGAAATCAATAGAAAAAATATATTTTTTTTAAGTGATCTCTCTGGATTGCTGGGTGGAGGTGGGGGTTGAGGCCCAGAAAGGCTCTGGCACAGGCCTGGCTCGCCTCAGACTCCCCTGGTTGCCCTCAAGAAGGGGCAGCGGGGGTGGGGGGAGCCTGGTAAAGAGGAACCCTCACCACCACATCTCCTCTAGGTGTCTCGGCCACGCCCTCTCCCGGAGAAGATCGGGGTGGCACGCCCACACCACCCTCAGACGTGGAGGACTGGATCACTCCCCAAGTGGGACCTGGCGTGGCTGCTGTTCCCTCGGGGGAGGAGACCACTGCCGTGCCAGATTTCACCATGGAGCCAGAAAACCACACGGAGTGGGAACCAGCCTACACCCCAGCGGGCACCTTGCCGCTGCCAGGTCGGTGTGGCCTTCCCTGCCTCGGGGGGCTGGGTTCGGATGAATGATTCTCACACTCAATAAAGCAGCAGCTTCGTGGGGGTGCTGGGCCCGCCCCCGAGTCTGATGCCGTGGGGCTGGGGTGGGGTCTGAGAATTGGCTTTTCTATCAAGCTGTCCGGTGATGCTGGTGCTTCTGGTCCAGGGACCACACTTTGAGAACCGTGGGTTTAGATACGATGAGATGATGATGTGCAGGTACGTGAAGGGTGACCTTGATTGCCCTCCGTGAGAGCCAGGCCCCCACACCCAGTGGGTTGTGTGGACGGCACCCCCTAAAATCTCACAAAGCACAGCCTGAGGGTGCTGGGGAGTTTCTTGGTCTCCCTCTTTCCCTCCCTTTCTCCTTTCCTTCCAGAGATACGGTGCAAGGTTCCATTAGAAAACGTCTGAACACATCTCTGAGCTCTTGAAAGAAAAAAAATTTTTTTTCTTAATATTTTTATTGATTTCAGAGAAGAAGGGAGAGGGAGAGAGAGATGGAAATATCAATGATGAGAGAGAATCATGGATCGGCTGCCTCCTGCACGCCCCACACTGGGGATCAAGCCCGTAACTCGGGCATGTGCCCTTGACCGGAATCGAACCCCCTTCAGTCCACAGGCCGACGCTCTACCCACTGAGCCAAACCAGCCAGGGCAAAGAAAAATTTTACTGTGAAGGGAATGGAATTGGGCTTCTCTGCATGAGCTTAAAATGGGCAGAGTTACTAAATCCCCACCTTGTCTTCCTTCCTCTCGTCCTCCAGGGGTCCCTCCTACATGGCCTCCCACTAGCACAGCCACAGAGGAGAGCACAGAAGGCCCTTCTGCCACAGAAGTGCCCTTGGCCTCGGAGGAGCCATCCCCCTCAGAAGAGCCATCCCCCTCGGAGGAGCCATCCCCCTCGGAAGAGCCATTCCCCTCCCAGGAGCCGCTGTTCACACCTTCACCCCCAGTGCCCAGTGGGATGGAGCTGCCGGGCTCCGGGGAGGCATCCGGGGCACCGGAAGTCAGTGGTGACTTCTCAGCCAGTGGAGAAGCTTCAGGACACCCGGGCGCCAGTGGGCAGCCCTCGGAAGACTTTGACTCCAGGGGTGTCACCTCGGCAGCGGGCTCAGGCCTGCCCGTGGGAAGTGGACTGGCCTCGGGGGATGAAGATGGAATTACATGGTCCAACACTTCTCAAGTTGGTGGGCTGCCTTCTGGGGGTGAGGGTCTGGAAGGCTCTGCCTCCGGAGTAGAGGACCTGAGTGGACTTCCTTCTGGAGGTGAGACTCTTCCAGAAACTACTGCCTCTGGAGTAGACCTGGGTGGTCTTCCTTCTGGAGGTGAGACTCTTCCAGAAACTACTGCCTCTGGAGTAGAGGACCTCAGTGGACTTCCTTCTGGAGGTGAGACTCTTCCAGAAACTACTGCCTCTGGAGTAGAGGACCTCAGTGGACTTCCTTCTGGAGGTGAGACTCTTCCAGAAACTACTGCCTCTGGAGTAGACGACCTCAGTGGACTTCCTTCTGGAGGTGAGACTCTTCCAGAAACTACTGTCTCTGGAGTAGACCTGGGTGGTCTTCCTTCTGGAGGTGAGACTCTTCCAGAAACTACTGCCTCTGGAGTAGACCTGGGTGGTCTTCCTTCTGGAGGTGAGACTCTTCCAGAAACTACTGCCTCTGGAGTAGAGGACCTCAGTGGACTTCCTTCTGGAGGTGAGACTCTTCCAGAAACTACTGCCTCTGGAGTAGACCTGGGTGGACTTCCTTCTGGAGGTGAGACTCTTCCAGAAACTACTGCCTCTGGAGTAGAGGACCTCAGTGGACTTCCTTCTGGAGGTGAGACTCTTCCAGAAACTACTGCCTCTGGAGTAGAGGACCTCAGTGGACTTCCTTCTGGAGGTGAGACTCTTCCAGAAACTACTGCCTCTGGAGTAGAGGACCTCAGTGGACTTCCTTCTGGAGGTGAGACTCTTCCAGAAACTACTGCCTCTGGAGTAGAGGACCTCAGTGGACTTCCTTCTGGAGGTGAGACTCTTCCAGAAACTACTGCCTCTGGAGTAGAGGACCTCAGTGGATTTCCTTCTGGAGGTGAGACTCTTCCAGAAACTACTGCCTCTGGAGTAGAGGACCTGGGTGGACTTCCGTCTGGAAGAGACGGTCTGGAGACCTCTGCTTCTGGAGTAGGGGAGGACCTCAGTGGACTTCCTTCTGGAGGAGAGGGCCTAGAGACCTCTGGTTCTGGACCTGAGGACCTCAGCGGGTTGCCTTCTGGAAAAGAAGACTGGACCGGGTCAGCTTCTGGAGACCTGGACCTTGGCACAAGACCTTCTGAAACTCTCGGGAGCGGGCAAGCTCCAGAAGCAAGTGGCCTTCCCTCGGGATTTAGCGGCGAGTATTCTGGAATGGACCTCGGAAGCGGCCCCTCCTCCGGCTTGCCGGACTCCAGTGGGCTCCCGTCTGGGCTCCCGACCGTCTCCCTGGTGGATACCACGCTGGTGGAAGTGGTCACAGCCCCCACGCCGGGGCAGCTGGAAGGCCGGGGCACCCTCGGCGAGAGCGGTGCTGGCGAGATATCTGGGCTGCCCTTCGGCGAGTTGGACATCAGCAGGGGAGCGAGTGGGTTCCCTTCGGGAGCTGAACTCAGTGGCCAGCCGTCTGGATCTCCTGAAATCAGCGGGGAAACATCTGGATCCTTGGGTGTCAGTGGGCAGCCATCCGGATTCCCTGACATCAGTGGGGGAACATCCGGGCTCTTTGAGCTCAGCGGGCAGCCCTCGGGGTTTCCGGAGGAAACATCTGGAATGGCCGAGCTCAGCGGGCAGTCCTCCGGGCAGCCGGGGGTCAGCGGAGAAGCTTCTGGAGATCTCGGCAGCGGCCGCCCGTTTGGCATGATCGACCTGAGCGGAGAAACATCTGGCGTCCCTGACCTCAGTGGGCAGCCCTCGGGGTGGCCAGGGTTCAGCGGGGCCCCCTCCGGAACCCCTGACCTGGTTTCTGGCGCCGCGAGTGGCAGCGGCGATGCGTCCGGCGTCACGTTCGTGGACAGCCCTTTCGTGGAGGTGACCCCAACTCCGTTTAGAGGAGGAGAAGAAGGTTTAGGGTCCGTGGAGCTCAGCGGCCTCCCTTCCGGGGAGACGGATCTCTCGGGCACCTCCGGGATGGTGGACGTCAGCGGACAGGCGTCTGGGGCCACTGACGCCGCCAGCGGGTGGACACCGCAGCCTCCGGAACTCAGCGGCCTGCCCAGCGGGGCCGCCGAGCTCAGCGGGGAAGCCTCCGGAGCCGAGGTGGGGAGCAGCCTGCCCTCGGGAGCCTATGACGGCAGCGGGCCGCCGCGGGGCTTCCCCACCGTCTCGCTGGTGGACAGGCCTTTGGTGGAATCTGTCACCCAGCCTCCGACGGCCCAGGAGGCAGGAGAGGGGCCTTCGGGCGTTCTGGAACTCAGCGGCGCCCATTCCGGAGCGCCCGACGTGTCCGGAGACCATTCTGGACTGCCGGACCTCAGCGGGCTGCCGTCCGGGCTGGGGGAGCCCCGTGGCGAGCCTTCGAGCACCCCGTATTTCAGTGGGGACTTTTCCGGCACCACGGATGTAAGTGGGGAGTCGTCTGCCGCAGCGAGCACCAGCGGGGACGCCTCGGGGCTGCCGGACGTCACGTTAATCACTTCTGAATTCGTGGAGGGTGTCACTGAACCAACCGTTTCCCAGGAACTCGGCCAGAGACCCCCTTTGACACACACACCCCAGATTTTTGAGGCCAGCGGAGAAGCCTCGACATCGGGGGACCTCAGTGGAGCCACGCCAAGCTTCCCCGGGTCAGGGGTCGAAGCGTCATCCGTCCCAGAATCCAGCAGCGAAACACCTGCCTATCCGGAGGCCGGGGTGGGGGCGTCTGCTGCTCCTGAGGCCAGCGGGGTGGCTTCGGGGACCCCTGATCTGGGTGAAACCACCTCCGCCTTCCACGAAGCTGACCTGGAGGGAGCCTCAGGCCTGGGGGTGAGCGGCAGCCCCTCCCCCTTCCAGGAAGGGCCCACGGAGGGCTCCACCCCGTCGGGAATGAGCGGAGAGCCGACCACCACCTACGATGTGGCCACGGAGACCTCGGGCTGGCCTTCGGCCACCCCCGTGGCTTCTGGAGACGGGACGGAAGTCAGCGGAGACCTGTCTGGTCACGCCTCGGGGCTGGGTGTTGTCGTCGGCACCAGCGTCCCGGAGTTTGAATGGACCCAGCAGACCCAGCGCCCTGCAGAGGCGCAGCTAGAAATGGAGTCCTCGAGCCCCGTGCACTCGGGAGAAGAGGCCCAAACAGCCGAAACAGCCATCTCCCCGACAGACGCGTCTTCCACCCCAACTTCGGCGGAAGGGACGGAAGGATCGGAGGCAACCGCTTCAGGTATGGTTGGCATCTTTTATTCCTTTCGATGTGTTTGGGTAATTCAGATGGTAGCCTAGTAGGAGGCCGGGTAGATTCAAGGTTCTGAGCACAGCTCCCCCAGAGATGCGCTGGGCAGCCTCAGGCAAGTTTCTCAACCTCTCTGATCCTCACCCGTGAAATGGGACGAGTACCAGGAGAGATTAAAACAGCATGTAACTATGTATAAAACAAGCACTGAGCATCAGAGTAGGCACCCAGGACACACTCATAGAGATTAGTGGTTGTGCCCTAGCCAGTTTGGTTCAGCGGAAAGAGCGTCGGCCTGCGGGCTGAAGGGTCCCAGGTTCATTTCTGGTCAAGGGCGTGTACCTTGGTTGCAGGCTTGATCTCGGGCCCTGGTTGGAGCATGTGCAGAGGCAGCCAATGGGTGTGTGTCTCTCTCACATCGATGTTTCTCTCTGTGTCTCTCTCTCTCCCAATCTCTCTAAAAATCAATGGGAAAAGATCCTCAGGTGATATTTTCAACAAAAGATCAGTGATTGTTACCAGTAAGTTACATCTTGAGAACATTCATGTGTGACCCTGATTACTTGTCGTGGGCACGGAGAGAGAGAGGGAACGATGACTATGGATCGAGCGTGTCAGACTCGCGGCTGGCGGGCCGCAGGCCTCGGTGAAGCAAGTTTGACGTGCTTGAATAGTGCTGGAAATTACGCTCCTGCCCCCTTCCCATGAGTGGGTGTGGGATGAGAGAACGAACCCCTTCCCCTGGTGGCCTTTATGCCCAAATACTTGCTTGGTGCAGGGTTCAAACCAGCACCATTTAAGGAACAATGAGGTGTCATTGGGGCCGAGTCCTGACTTTAGCCCGTGTCCCCACCCCGACCCCAGTCCAAGGGGCTCTCCTCTGGACTGTGAGTGACGGTCTCACCTCAGCAGCATCCCAGCACCGGGCACCAGCAGCGGAGCCTTCACCCCCCCTTTTTGCTTTGGGGTCCCTTGCACATCGCTGTGTGCCCAGGGCTCTTTCCTGGTCAGAGAGCCCAGCCCCCAGGCGCCAGGGCCAAAGTGTCCAGGAGGCCCCCCCAGAAACACGCTGACCCCAAGTCAGCCTCGTGAGCTTGGGGGACCTCGTGCCCCAACCTCGAGGTCTCGGAGGCTGCGCTGCACCCCAGGCGGCCGGCTGCTTGGTGCTCAGCCTCTCCCCGGGGGTTGCAGCCGGAGCCAGGTCCTGCGCCGAGGATCCTTGTGGCCCTGGGACCTGCCAGGAGACGGAGGGACACGTCCTATGCCTGTGTCCCCCTGGCCACCCGGGCGAGCGCTGCGATGTAGGTGAGACCCTCATGGCACGGGGAATGCAGGCGGGGAGGGTGGGGACCACCAAGGTCACCTGACGCTCAGGCTGCTCAGACTACCTGGGGCTAGAAGCCACGTCTTTCTAGGGCAGTGGTCGGCAAACCGCGGCTCGCGAGCCACATGCGGCTCTTTGGTCCCTTGAGTGTGGCTCTTCCACAAAATACCACGGCCTGGGCGAGTCTATTTTGAAGATGTGGCATTAGAAGAAGTTTAAGTTTAAAAAATGTGGCTCTCCAAAGAAATCTCCATCGTTGTCCTGTTGGTATTTGGCTCTGTGGACTGATGAGTTTGCCGACCACTGGTTAGGAGAAAAAAGTCAAGCTAAGTAATTAAACGGAGAAGTAGTTAGTGTAGCCGATGGTGGTTTGAGGAGCGGAATGCGAAAAGTGCGTCAATTGTTTTTTTCCTTTTTAAATATATTTTTATTGATGTCAGAGAGGAAGGATAGGGAGAGAGATAGAGAGAGAGAGAGAGAGAAACATCAATGATGAGAGAGAATCACTGATCGGCTGCCTCCTGCACGCATCACCCTGGGGATGGAGCCTGCAACCCGGGCATGTGCCCTTGCCCGGAATCGAACCCGGGACCCTTCAGTCCTCAGTCCAATGCTCTATCCGCTGAGCCACACCGGCTAGGACATGTGCTTGAATTTTGAAGATAAAAGTTGAGACTTCAAAGAAATGCTGAATGAGGGTGCGTATTGGGGATAGCCGGTCACGCCCCGCGGTCCCTGTGGGGACACTCGGAAGGGCTATGGCGCATCATGGGGGGGGCAGACCTCTCCAAGGAAAGGCCCCTACCTACGAGGGTCTGGGCGAGGTTTGGGTCCCCCTCGTGCCCTGCAGGAAATGACACAGAGCTTGCCGCCCAGCCCCGGGACTCACGGCTGCAGGTCAGGCGTGATCCAGCAGCTCCCTCGTAGTATCTTTTGACACCTCTCCGTTCTTAGCAGCCCCTTCCCCAACCTGACACTTAAAGCAAAAGTGTGGCACTGGTCTCAGAAGTCACAGCTCACGTCCCCAAACCCCTGAAATTAGAAATAGGTGGCAGTGGACCTTAACGAACCTTGTGGAAGGACATCCTTTCTCTAATCATGTCTTTTCTTTTTTTTTACTAGAGGCCCGGTGCACGAATTCGTGCACGGGTGGGGTCCCTCGGCCTGGCCGGCGATCAGGGCCGATCGGGGCCAATCCGGGCCAGCCGGCCGGGGGGGCGGGGAGGGACCACGGGAGGTTGGCCAGCCACGTGAGGTTGGCTGTGGGAGTGCACTGACCCCCAGGGGGCATCTGCTTTGAGCATCTGCCCCCTGGTGGTCAGTGCACATCATAGCAACCGGTCGTTTGGTTGACTGGTCGTAATGGTCACTTAGGCTTTTATATATAGATAGATAGGTAGATAGATATATATTTTTTTAATATATTTTATTGATTTTTTACAGAGAGGAAGAGAGAGGGATAGAGAGTTAGAAACATCGATCAGCTGCCTCTTGCACACCCCTTACTGGGGATATGCCCGCAACCAAGGTACATGCCCTTGACCGGAATCGAACCTGGGACCCTTGAGTCCGCAGGCCGATGCTCTATCCACTGAGCCAAACCGGTTTCGGCAATAGATAGATATTTTTAATTGACTTCAGAGAGGAAGAGAGAGAGAGAGAAAAAAGAAGAGAGAGAGAGAAACATCCATGATGAGAGAGAATCATGGATCGGCTGCCTCCTGCACGCCCCCCGCCCCCCCTCCTGGGGATGGAGCCCACGACCCGGGCGTGTGCCCTGACCGGGAATCGAACCGTGGCCTCCTGGTTCCTAGGTCGATGCTCAACCCCTGAGCCACACGGGCCGGGCTCGAATCATGTCTTTTAAAAGGGCTTTCTTCCCAGACAGCTCTGTGAGTAGCTTGGTCACTTCGTCTGTCCCCTTGCCCGTAACATGGCGCGTTGACGTTCCTGCCACAGGCCTGGTGGGGGGATGACGTGTGGGAGACGTAGCACCTGGCTCAGGGGAGATCCCTGAGAGACCTTGGGTCCCACTCTTCCCTCTCTTCCTCCATGTAATCTGCCCGTGGCCCAAAGCCCTGCCCGTGGCCCAAAGCCCTTCCCGTCCCCACCCGCCGCCACCTTGTCCGGGGTCCCCCACTCTGCGCTCGCTCACAGCGGGGCCGGCCCCACTCCCTCTCATGGTTCCAGAAGATGAGCAATGTCCTAACTGCCCTTCACGGAAAGAGGGGGCCATGCCGGGCCAGGGTGGCCAAGAAGAGCCCGCCTGGGGCCGTCATCCCTCTTTCTGCTGCCGGGGATGCTGACTCACAGCCTCCCTGAACCCCCCAAGAAACCCCCAGGCTGTGTGGGCTCCAGGACGGTTGCCCTTCCTTCCCGCCTCCTGTGTGAACCCAGGGCCCTGCTCTGAGCCCTGGAGCCGCTTCCTTGAGTTTTGCAGTCCCCCCGACTTTCTCAGATGTGTCCTGGCCGCACACAGAAGGCAAAACAAAACTGCTCCCTGAAACTTCAGGCCACATGGGAGTGTGGGGCGGGCGGGGGGGGGGGGGTGATAGAAGCCGCTGGAACACCTGGGAGCCACCTGGCCGGGCCTCCCCGGGGCCACTGCCCCTCCTGCCCCCTCCTCCGTGGTCTGGGCACAGGCCCCGGGGCTGACATCTGCCTCTTCGGCCCACAAGCCAACCCCTGCCCCCCCGCTCCCGGCCCCGCTCTGTACAACTGCTTTAGCGCCTACGTTTGCTTAATCCCCGCCCCCTCGCCCAGTGCTCCCCATCTCCCGCAATGACGCCGCTAGTGGACAGAGGAGAGCGGTCGCCCCCAGCTTCCGCCGGCCCACCAGCCTGACCTATTGCTGCTCCTGCTGCTGCTGGGAACCCAAGTGCATGCTGGGATTGCCGTCGGTTCCTCATGCATTTGGGTTTTGCTTGGAACAGTTCCCAGACTCGGAACTGTCGGGGTGCCTGGTCCCCGAGAATGAAGTTAAGAAGTTCGCGGCAAGAGAGAGAGGCACCTGCTGGCCACCCATTCATTGCGCAGGCCCAGCCCTCCTCCAGGCGCCACCCACGAGGCGGCGGGGAGAAGGGTCCAGAAGGAAGTGCGTCTGCCTTCCAATCGGAGGACTGGCTGCAAGGCGTAGTCTGCCCTTGGGAGAGGCGAGAACTAATCCCTGCTCACCTAGAGGCCCCGCCTAGACACGGCGGGTCCTGAAACTTGTATGAGCACAGACGCACGAACCAAGGCCGAGCCGCGTAGCTGGATCCCCCGTGAGCCCGAGGGACCCGTTCGTGGCAGACTTGCATCGATCTCCTGGGACGAGGAGGGTCCCGGTTCCTTGCAACATGTTCCCAGGGGAAGCAGCCCCGGAGAGACCCAGCAGAAGCCCTTGGGAGTACAAACACCAAGGTCGCCGGCGTCTCAGAAAGACGAGATTAGGAGGAGATGCAGTGCCTACCTTGGCCAGTGGAGAAAAACTCGGGGCAGAGGCCAACGGCGCGCGGATTCAAGTCCTGCGAAGAAGTTGGGTCAGGAAGAACCACTTGGACCGGAAGAACAGAAGGGAAGAGAGGGCCTGGCAAGGAGAGGCTGATGGGGACCTGCCTGGGTCCCACGTGCTGGGGTTGGTGGGCGGCCGCCTACTGAGTGCCTCGCCGCCCGACTGGCTTCAAACGAGGGTCCCCCACCGGCCAGGAGGGGGCCCCTCTGAAGTGGTGCGTCACTGGAGCCCTTAAACACAAACAAGATGGCCTGGGGCAGTGGTCGGCAAACTCATTCGTCCACAGAGCCAAATACCAACAGGACAACGATTGACATTTCTTTGGAGAGCCACATTTTTTTTTTAATATATTTTTATTGATTTTTTACAGAGAGCAAGGGAGAGGGATAGAGAGCTAGAAACATCAATGAGAGAGAAACATCGACCAGCTGCCTCCTGCACACCCCCTACCAGGGATGTGCCCGCAACCAATGTACATGCCCTTGACCGGAATCGAACCTGGGACCCTTCAGTCCGAAGGCCGACGCTCTATCCACTGAGCCAAACCGGTTTCGGCAAGAGAGCCACATTTTTTAAACTTAAACTTCTTCGAACGCCACTTCTTCAACATAGACTCGCCCAGGCCGTGGTGTTTTGTGGAAGAGCCACACTCCAGGGGCCAAAGAGCGGCATGTGGCTCGCGAGCCGCGGTTTGCCGACCACGGGCCTGGGGGAAGGTTGAGCTGGGTTTCTGGCTCTCCCCCCCCACCCCCAGCTCCCCAAGAGAACAAGGCTCAGAAGATGCTCCAAAGTCTTACTTACGAAAGACAAGAATGGAGTCTGCAGCCCACAGATGTCCACGGCCCCCACGCACACATCCCATCCTGCCACTTTCTCGTGGTTTCTCACTCTGCACACCTCTCATTCACTCAAGCATCACAAGGCCTTGCTTTGCTCCCCTGGCGCCCAACGACAGAGGAAGCGAGGGTAAAGGAAGACTTAGCCACGCTTCAAGAACTTGACCTTCAGTGTCCTTGCTCAACGCCAGGCCAGACCCCATGGCTTCTTTTTTTTTTTTATTGATTTCAGAGAAGGGAGAGGGAGAGAGAGAAAGAAACATCAGTGATGAGAGCGAATCACGGATCGGCTGCCTCCTGCACGCCATCTCCTGGGGATTGAGCCTGCAACCCGGGCATGTGCCCTGAATGGGAATCGAACCGTGACCTCCTGGTGCGTAGGTCGACGTTCAACCACTGAGCCACGCTGGCCGGGCCCCACGGCTTCTGGAAAGAGTCTCAAGAGAAGGCATCTTGGAGGTACTCATCGCTCACTCTCCCCAAGAGGCATTTGGCTTTAGAAGCGCCGACTCTCTCACGCGCTTGGAAATCTGGCTCCACGCTCAGCTTGCCCGTCAAGAACCACGTGCATCCAGGGGACCCCTTGCTGGATCTTGGGCTCGGCTCCAGACGGCGGCGACAGCAGCAGCAGCAGCAGCAACGGTTCTCAGGACACCCAGCCACCCCTCCCCGGGCTCAGGAGAGCCGCAGGGCCGGCCGCCCGGAAAGAGGCCCCCGGGCTCGCGAAGCCGGCGTGGCCGGCGGGCGTCCTAACGGTGGCCCTTGGTTTCTTGCAGACATTGATGAGTGCCTCTCAAGCCCTTGTGTGAATGGAGCCACCTGCGTGGACGCCATCGACTCTTTCACATGCTTATGCCTTCCCAGCTACCGAGGGGACCTGTGTGAGATCGGTACGGCCGGCCGTCTCGGCTTCAGCTAATGTCGCTAACCGCTGCGCCCCCTCCTCCTCCCCCCTCACCCTCCCCTGCTAACCACAGGCTCCGGGCCCTGACCGGGGCCCCCACGGTCCATCCAAGAGAGCCGGTGCGGGAACCATGGCGAGACGTCCACCCCAACTCACCCCCACGCTTTCTGTTGCTGTCCCCTCCTCTGGGGCAGCGGCTGATCTGAGCACAGGAGAGACGGGCCTGGCCGGGCCGGCCTGCACTTTGGAATGTGGGGCTCTGGGTGGCCTTTATTTTATTTTAATATATTTTTATTGATTTCAGAGAGGGAGAGAGAGAGAGAGAGAGAAACATCAATGGTGAGAGAGAATCATTGACCGGCTGCCTCCTGCACGCCCCACATTGGGGATCGAGCCCACAATCTGGGCATGTGCCCTGACCGGGAATCGAACCGTGACCTCTTGGTTCACAGGTCGACACTCAACCACTGAGCCACGCCGGCCGGGCTTATTTTAATATATTTTTATTGATCTCAGAGAGGAAGGAAGAGAGAGAGATAGAAACATCAACAGTGAGAGAGAATCATGGATCGGCTGCCTCCTGCACGCCCCACACTGGGGATTGAGCCCGCAACCCTGGGCATGTGCCCTGACCGGGAATCGAACTGTGACCTCCTGGTTCATAGGTCAATGCTCAGCCGCTGAGCCACGCTGGCTGGGCTCTGGGAGACTTTTAAAACACTCAATTTTTCCCTAGCTAGGTTGGCTCAGTGGGTAGAGCATCAGCCTGTGAACTGAAGGGTCCCGGGTTTCATTCTGGTCAAGGGCACATGCCCAGGTTGCAGGCTCGATCCCCAGTAGGGGGCGTGCAGGAGGCAGCCAATCCATGATTCTCTCTCATCGTTGATGTTTCTCTCTCTCTCTCCCCCTCTCCCTTCCTCTCTGAAAGCAACAAAAATATGTTTTAAATAAATACTAAGTAAGTAACACGCTAACCTCCTCAGGGCTTCCAGGCCCACGGGTGATGCCACCGTCAAGGTCGGTGCACACCTCAGACTAAGAGGGCAGAGCCCATTCCGCGCGTTGGCCTTTAAGGAAGCCGTGGGCGGGAGTAACTGATTCTCGCTCAGGTGGACAGCCAGGGATCTTGCTCGCGTGGGCATGCGCCTGAGCCTGGGTCTGCTGCTGTATGGCCCGTGGGACCTCGGGGGCCCCTCCGTGGCATTGGGAGCCACTGGGCCTCACAGGCCAAGCTGCCTTCTTCCCCTTCTTCTCCGGCAAGAGCTGCGGTTTGCCTGCCTGAGAGCTCCCGCGTCACCCGCATGCCCCGGTCATGCATGAGCAGGGACGGCTGCTGTCACCCTCTCCTCTTCACCATGGTGGCCGATGCCACGACAATGCCACTCCGGCCCACACTTCCTTCTTTCCTTCCTTCCTTCCTCCCCCTGCATAAGGCAAAGGGCTGGCTAGGGAGAACAGAGCCTCAGCGCAAGGGGCGAGAGCTGAGTTTCATCTCTTGGGCCTTGCCTGTCCCTCTGCTTCTGCACGTGTGCCAGGCTCTGCCAGGGGAGCTGCGTGCCAGGCCGAGCCCCCCCGCCCCGCTCCCTCACCAGGGCCCCCTATCCTGGCTCTCAGGGCCGTCCCAGCTCAGAATGGGGGAGATGAGAATTATGGTTGCTCATAGCAATGGGGCCCATAGAGAACTGGAAGTGTTCAGGGGCTTAAAACCATTTTCTTTTAACCTATTTTTATGGATTTCAGAGAGGAGAGAGAGAGAGAGAAACATCCATGATGAGAGAGAATCATGGATCGGCTGCCTCCTGCACGCCCCCTCCTGGGGATCAAGCCCGCAACCCAGGCATGTGCCCTGACCGGGACTCGAGCTGTGACCTCCTAGTTCATAGGTCAACGCTCAACCCCTGAGCCACGCCGGCTGCGCAAAAACCACGTTTAATGCGCTCTCAGGGTGGACGTCCCAGAAGCGTGCAGAAAGCAGCGGGAGCTCCTGGGCAGTCTCCCTTCGGTCCTAAGCCGTGTGGGGGGGCAGTAGGATCGCATGTTCCCCGGAGGCATTGCCAAGGTCGGGGGAACGTAAGGCGTCTGCCAGGAAAGGCCCGCGTCCTCCTCCCTGCAGCCTCCCATCCCCCCCTTTCACCCCAAGTCCCCAAGACATCGGTGCATGGCGTCCCGGCTGGGGTGGGAGAAGAGAGGTATAAGGATTTTCTCCACAGGATGCCATCGTATTTGTCATCGGAGAGAAGGGTCTGGAAGGTCCATACGGACCACAGCTCTCGGGCGCCAGGCTGGGAGAGGGGGGGTGTCCTGTGGGCGTGGAGGCGGGGCCCTCCCAGGACTTTGGATGGAGCCAGAGCCGCCCAGCTGGGCCCTGGGGGCGGGCACCCAGCTAAGCAGGGCAGCATTTCCTGTCCCGTTCCATCCTGAGCCCACACCACCCCCAGGCCCTCATGCCTGGGCTCTGGTCCCCCTGCTTCCCCCACTCCCAGCCCCCCTGGAACGCTGTGGCTGCTTCCTCCTCCCCGCCCCCCCCCCCAGGCCTCCATCCTGCATGCATGGCCCTGCCTCTCCAGGATCAGCTGCTTGTTTCAGCTGGACCCTCAAACACTGAGGTGGCCCAAGAATGGACCCCACAGCCAGCCCTGGAGTGGCGTGGGCGCTGCACCTGCTCTGAGGCCTCCACGCCTTCTTTCCAGACCTTTCCCCGGGGGGCATTGCCCTCGGGGAGCAGCGGCACCCTCCTCAGCCCCCCTGCTGCTCCGCCTCTTACTTCTCAGCCTGCTGGCCTCCCACTCTCTCCGCTCTTCCCACCGGCCACGCCTGCACCCCTCCATCCTGAGTCTCCTTCCCCTCGGAACTGGTCCTCTCTCCCTGGGAGGCTGCCCAGGGCCGCGGGGCATGTTCACCTGGGGGACCCCGGGCAAAAGGGAAGACGGGGTCTCGGAATTCCCTCCGCCCGGCGGCGCTGTGCCCGGCTCTCTCGGAGCGGAAGGGGGAGCCCTCACGGGCAGCATCCGCCAGTTTCCGAGGGAGAACACTCCCATCCGGGGCCCATTGAAAGCGGCCACGGTGATGTGGCCGGAGGCAGAGTTGGGAAGACACATGCATCAAGGCTCTCCCATGCCTGAGAGCCAGCGTCAGCACCCCCTGCCCCCTCCCCCCTCTGCCTGTCCATCCCCCAGGCTGCCCCGGGAGCTCCACACCAGCCCCTCCTCCAGAACTCAGAGCCCGTGACCCACAGAGCTTTGGGGGGGGACGAGGAGACGCTCTTCCCCGCCCCTCACCTGCCACCGAGAGAGAAAACCAAAAGCCGGGACCCCTGGGTTGCCTGCTTGGCCCTTTAAGAGGGAGACACCATGTGCTGAGCTAGAGCCAGCTCGGACGGACGGACGGACGGACGGACGGACGGACGGACGGACTCGCAGCTCTGCGTCCTCTTTGGACCCAAAGCAGACTTATTTCTGCTCCTCTGTCCCCACCCCCAGGCTCCCCTCATGCCCCCAGCTCTGCCTCCTGCTGCCACCGCCTTCACACACCTCCCCGCCATCCCCTCTCTCCCCAGAGACCCTCAGAGCCTCAAGGCTTCCCTCCACCCCCAGAGCAAGCAGTGACAGGAGAGAAGCTGGGGGGGCGCCCGAAAGAGGGAAGGATCCCTGGCTTTTCTCAGAGGGCGGGAACCTGCACGCAGGGCCCAGGAGGGGGCCAGGCCTCCCTGGCTTCCACCCTGAGCCCCCATCCAGCTGGGCCTCTCCCCGCCTTTGAAGGGGTGACATCAAAGGCAGGGTGAACCCAGGCATTGATGCCAGGAGGCTGGCGGCCTCGGCCCCTCCCGTCAAGTCCCTCCTTCCCCCCCTCCCCCCACCTGTGTTGCAGACCAGGCGCTGTGCGAGGAGGGCTGGACCAAGTTCCAGGGCCACTGCTACCGCCACTTCCCGGAGCGCGAGAGCTGGGTGGACGCCGAGAGCCGCTGCCGCCAGCAGCAGGCGCACCTGAGCAGCATCGTCACCCCCGAGGAGCAGGAGTTCGTCAACAGTGAGTGCGCTGGGGTCTCCGGCCCCAGGGGAAAGGGGCTGGGAGCCAGCAAACTGGGACCCAGCGAGGCTGAAGGGGTGGGGGCTGGGGTGGGGGGCAGGGAGGGCGGAAAGGGCTTCCCCCAGCCTGAGAGAGGACAGAGGAGTCTTTGGGGCCACTGGCTCCTGCTGCACCCAGGACAGCCCAGCATCTCTCAGAGTCAGCCCCCTGCCCTGGCCGGTGTGGCTCCGTGGATAGAGCATCTGCCTGCGGACTGAAGGGTCCCAGGTTCGATTCCGGTCAAGGGCACATGCCCGGGTTTCAGGCTCAATCCCCAGTGGGGGGCGTGCAAGAGGCAGCCGATCAATGATTCTCTCTCATCATTGATGTTTGTCTCTCTCTCCCTCTCCCTTCCTCCCGGAAATTAATAAAAATGTACTTTAAGCCCTAACCGGTTTGGCTCAGTGGATAGAATGTTGGCCTATGGACTCCAGGGTCCCAGGTTCAATTCCGGTCAAGGGCCTGGACCTTGGTTGCGGGCACATCCCCCAGTAGGAGGTGTGCAGGAGGCAGCTGATCGATGTTTCTCTCTCATCGATGTTTCTAACTCTCTATCCCTCTCCCTTCCTCTCTGTAAAAAAAAAAAAATCAATAAAATAAACATTTTTTTAAATGTACTTTAAAAAGAAAAATCAGCCCCAGAGTAACCCCTTGGCTGTCACCAGCCCATGCCAGCTGGGGGCGGTGGTGGTAGGCACTCCCCGCATGCGTGTGCCCTTGTCCGGACCTCGGAAGCAGGTGGCATGCTCCTGGGAGGGCACCCACGTCCCGCCACCCCTGTCCCCGCTGCCTCTGTGAGCTCCGGTGTCTGAGACATCCCCGGGGTGCTTCCACCCCAACGCCCGTGTCCTCTCCGCAGGCAATGCTCAGAACTACCAGTGGATCGGCCTGAACGACAGGAGCATCGAAGGGGACTTCCGCTGGTCAGATGGACACTCCCTGGTGGGTTCTGCCAGGGGCCCGGCAGTGTGGGCGGCCCCGAGGAGCGGGGGATAGAGACCCCAGAGAGAGACGCATTCCAGCCACATCCAGAGCAGCTGCTGCTCCAGGCACTCAGGGCGGGGGCGGGGCGGGGGGGAAGGAGGGGTAGTGTCTCGCTCATCTCGGCCTTCCACCACCAGCCCAGGGCTGGACGCGGTGAGCGAATGACCCCATGAGGGAAGGAGGAGGGCAGTGAATGAATGAAGGCAAACCGCCCCGAGAGACGTATGGAAGCTTTAGAGGGCGCCTTGGCCCACAAAGGACTCGCGTGGACTCAGGCCACAGACAGACAGACAGACAGCACCGTAGTCGCCAGATGAACGACACACATAGTACATGCTCTGCCCTCGGGGAGTTCAAGTTGCTCAGGCGTCCCAGAAGGCTTCCCGGCCCGGCCGGTGTGGCTCAGTGGTTGAGCATCAACCTATGAACCAGGGGGTCACGGTTCGACCCCCAGTCAGGGCACATGCCCAGGTTGCGGGCTGGATCCCCAGGAGGGGGCTGTGCAGGAGGCAGCTGAGCCATGATTCTCTCCCATCATTGATGTTTCTGTCTCTCTCTCCCTCTCCCTTCCTCTCTAAAACCAATAAAAAATATATATATATATCTTTTTTTTTTTAAAGCCCTAGCCAGTTTGGCTCAGTGGATGGAGCATCAGCCTGTGGACCAAAGGGTCCTGGGTTTGAATCCGGTCAAGGGCATGTACCTTGGTTGCAGGCTCCTCCTAGGTGTGCAGGCCCTGGTCCGGGCACAAGCAGGAGGCAACCAATCGATGTGTCTCTCTCACATCGATGTTTCTCTGTGTCTCCCCCTCCCTCCCACTCTCTAAAAATCAATGGAAAAATATCCTCGGGTGAGGATTAACGAGAGAGAGAGAGAGAGAGAAGAGAGAGAGAGAGAGAGGAGATGCCGCTGGGGCGTGACGGGAGAGAGAGTGGGGGGGTCAGGCCAACCAAGCCACGTGGCTTCTGTGCCCGCCTCACCCCCTCCCCCGCTCCCACCCACAGCAATTTGAGAACTGGCGCCCCAACCAGCCGGACAACTTCTTCGCCTCCGGGGAGGACTGCGTGGTGATGATCTGGCACGAGAAGGGCGAGTGGAACGACGTGCCCTGCAATTACCACCTGCCCTTCACGTGTAAGAAGGGCACAGGTAAGCCGGCCAGGGAGGGCCCAGGCGGGAGGAAGCAGGACTTCGGGGTCCAGCCCTGGCCGGTGTGGCTCCGTGGACAGAGCGTCAGCCTGCGGACGGGAGGGTCCCGGCTTCGATTCCCGTCGAGGGCACGTATACCCTGGTGGCTCCATCCCCGGGCCTGGTCGAGGCGCGTTTAGGTGGCAACCAATCGATGTGTCTCTCTCACCTCGATGTTTCTCTCTCTGTATGTCTCTCCCCCTCCCTTCCACTCTCTCTCAAAATCAATGGGAAGCCATGGCCAGTTTGGCTCAGTGGATAGAGCGTCGGCCTGCGGACTGAAAGGTCCCAGGTTCGATTCCGGTCAAGGGCATGTACCTGGGTTGCGGGCACATCCCCAGTGGGGGGTGTGCAGGAGGCAGCTGACCGATGTTTCTCTCTCATCAATGTTTCTAGCTCTCTATCCCTCTCCCTTCCTCTCTGTAAAAAATCAATAAAATACATTTTTTAAAAAAAACACAAGAGCCCCCCTAAGTCCCCCTCTGACTTGCAGAAGACCAAAGAAAACCAAGCAACACTTTAAAAGAAAAGCAGTGACACTCTTTAATATGCCGGTTGACTCAGGGAAAAACTTCCCAAATCTGAGTGAAGAAACATGCAGGAGTCTTCTCTTTAGATCTCCCTCCCTGGGGGTCTTTGCCCCGCAAATATGGATTATGCTTCCGGTCCTTTTCGCGGGGTTTGCAAGAAGGCCCCCAGGTGTTGGGGGTGTCCAGGCCATATCGGATGGTCTGGCCTGGCGCCAGCATTAATAACCACCCCCACTGGGGCCAGTGCACTGTTCACAGTGTTAGGGCCTCTGTACCAGGTTCTGCAAGACCAGATTCTGGGAAGGAGGCAGTGACTTCATTATAGGTTATCAAGAACGTACACTGAGCCGAAACCGGTGTGGCTCAGCGGATAGAGCGTCGGCCTGCGGACGGAAGGGTCCCGGGTTCGATTCCGGTCAAGGGCATGTGCCTTGGTTGCGGGCGCGTCCCCAGTGGGGGGCGTGCAAGAGGCAGCTGACTGATGTTCCTCTCTCATCGATGTTTCTAACTCTCTATCCCTCTCTCTTCCTCTCTATAAAAAAATCAATAAAAATATATTTAAAGCCGAAACCGGTTTGGCTCAGTGGATAGAGCGTCAGCCTGTGGACTGAAGGGTCCCAGGTTCGATTCCGGTCAAAGGCACGTACCTTGGTTGAGGCCACATCCCCAGTGGGAGGTGTGCAGGAGGCAGCTGGTTGATGTTTCTCTCTCTTTAATGTTTCTAACTCTCTATCCCTCTCCCTTCCTCTCTGTAAAAAATCAATAAAATATAGAAAATATATATTTTTTTTTAAAAAAGAAAAAAGAACGTACACAGAGCTTGCTGGCCTGGATTCAGATCGCTAGCCCCCCACACACACACACACACATATCAGGGTTACGTTGGCATTAGCCCTTTTTAGCCTTCTCGTGACGGGTGTCTGCCCCCCCCCCCCAGTGGCCTGCGGAGAGCCCCCCGTGGTGGAGCACGCCAGGACGTTCGGCCAGAAGAAGGAGCGCTACGAGATCAGCGCGCTGGTGCGGTACCAGTGCACCGAGGGCTTCGTCCAGCGCCACGTGCCCACCATCCGGTGCCTGCCCAGCGGGCACTGGGAGGAGCCTCGCATCACCTGCACAGACCGTGAGCGCCGCCCCCCCCCCCCTGGCCGCCGGGCGCCGCGCGGCAGCCCGCCCCCGTGTCCCCCTTCCTGGCCCCGGAGCACCAAAGTGCTGGCCCTCTCCTGGGGGGACCCCACACCCTCACGGGCAGCACCGTCTGTGGGCAAGGGCACCAGTCCCCGCCCCCCCTGCCCGGCCCCAGGGACAGAGGAGAAAGCAGGCAGCCTGCTCCCCTTTTCAACCCCAGCCGGAGCCCCTTAGCCCAAGTGGGTTCAAGAAAACTCAGAAGGGCCCTAGCTGGTTTAGCTCAGTGGGTAGAGCATCGACCTGCGGACTGAAGGGTCCCAGGTTCGATTCCGGTCAAGGGCATGTACCTTGGTTGCGGGCACATCCCCAGTAGGGGGTGTGTAGGAGGCAGCTGATTGGTTTTTCTCTCTCATCGATGTTTCTAACTCTCTATCCCTCTCCCTTCCTCTCTAAAAAAATCAATAAAATATATTTTTTTTTAAAAAAAAGAAAGAAAGAACATTCAGACAGGCCCTAGCTGGTTTGGCTCAGTGGGTAGAGCATCAGCCTGCGGACTGAAGGGTCCCGGGTTCGATTCCTGATCAGGGCACACGCCCGGGTTGTGGGCTCGATCCCCCAGTAGGCGGCGTGCAGGAGGCAGCCGATCCATGATTCTCTCTCATCATGGATGTTTCTCTCTCTCTCTCCCTCTGCCTTCCTCTCTCTGAAATCAATAAAAATATGTTTAAAAGAAAAAGAAAACTCAGAAGGTAGAAAAAAACCTTCCCTAGCCTCGGCCTCTGCAGGGAGCGGGCGGGCAGGACAGGGAGGGGCCGGGCCGGGCCCCGTTTTTCCGGGGGTTCACCCAGGCTGTTCCCTCTCCCTTCCCCCAGCCGCCACCTACAAGCGCCGACTACAGAAGCGGAGCTCCCGGGCCCCCCGGAGGAGGCGCCCCAGCACCGCCCACTGAGGCGCCCAGGCCGCGCCCTGGATGCTGAGCCCAGAGCCTTGCAGGCCGACGCCCCCTCGGATGGTGTCCTCTTCTCGTCGCTTTCTGCCGTCTTAAGGAATTCCATGAAAGAAGGAACAAGTGAAATCCCACAGTGTGTATGCACCCACCCCCACCCACCCCCCCCCCAACGGCCAAAAACACGCATTTGACTCCCCCCACCCACCCACCCACCCCCCCCCAAAAAAAAAACCATGCCAAAGCAAAGCAGACGTATTGTAACCCGTGGACCGAGTGTAGAGATTTCTCGATTCTCCCGTTGTGCCTTTCCGGGGACCAGTGCAGGGACAGGGAGCAGGGAGGGGTTAAGTTAAATAAAGAAGATTATTTTCTGTTTGCTGACTTTATCCAAGAGCAGTGCAATCAATCGTTGGTTCTTTGACCTCCAGGGAGAGCTAGGGAGGAGGGAGGAGGGGCAGGAGGAGCTGGGAGGGCAGAGGCCCAGGCCGTGAAGAACCGGGAGCCACAGCTGAATGTATGGGACGAACCGAGGGCTGAGGGCAGCTCCGTCCCTGCGGGGAGCCCGCAGGAGGGAGCCAGCCGGGACCCTCCAAGGGTCCCTCTTCCGTCCGTCCGTCCGTCCGTCCGCCCGGCGTCCCCTCACCTGGTCTGCCACCCTAGCCCGTGTCATCTCTCTCGGCAGGGCTGGGTGGGGGCACCTCCCCCTTCCCAGTGGGAGCGCCCCCCGCCCCTCCCCCTCCCTCCCCCGCCCCCGGGACCGTGCAGGCACCAGGGTTCCGCGCACCTATTTATATTTTTGAAAATTGAAGATTATGATAATTATAATAATAAAGACATTGGAAGAGATCTATTTCTTTCCCCTTCTTTTTTTTTTTTTTTTTTAATTGAAAGAGGTAACCGTGGTCTAGGGTCTACTGAAGGGGGCCTTAGGACGGGTAGCGCGGGGGGGGGGGGGGGGGGGGGGGCGGGGGACCGGTCAAATAACCCCAAACGGGTGGGAATCCTATCTGTTCAGAGAGCCTGGGACAGTCTCTGCTTTAATTTTGCAAGAGCACAGGTGGGATGGATGGAGAGAGAGAGAGAGAGAGAGAGAGAGAGAGAGAGAGAGAGAGAGAGAGTGTGTGTGTGTGTGTGTGTGTGTGTGTGAGAGAGAGAGAGAGAGAGAGAGAGAGAGAGAGAGAGAGAGACAGTGGATGGGTCACTTCCCATAGTTGGTCCTTTAAAAAAAAAAAAAAAAAACTAGCCGAAACCGGTTTGGCTCAGTGGATAGAGCATCGGCCTGCGGACTGAAGGGTCCCAGGTTCGATTCCAGTCAAGGGCATGTACCTTGGTTGCGGGCACATCCCCAGTAGGAGGTGTGCAGGAGGCAGCTGATCGATGTTTCTCTCATCACACATCCCCAGTGGGGGGTGTGCAGGAGGCAGCTGATCGATGTTTCTCTCTCATCGATGTTTCTGACTCTCTATCCCTCTCCTTTCCTCTCTGTAAAAAATCAATAAAATATATATTTTTTAAAAAAAAGAAAAAAAACTTATTTTTTATTTATTTTTATTTTGTATTGATTTCAGAGAGGAAGGAAGAGGGAGAGAGAGAGAAACATCAATGATGAGAGGGAATCGTGGATCAGCTGCCTCCTGCACATCCCCCACTCTGGATCAAGCCCCCTGACGGGGAATCGAACCGTGACCTCCTGGTTCATAGGTCGACGCTCAACCACTGAGCCACACCGGCCGGGCGCATCGCTGGTCCTTTGATGTCACACTTTGCTCCCATGGAGGAGCCGGTTTGGTGGAACGCGTAGAACGTGACGCAGAGCGGGACAGAGGAGGGCTGGAGGAGGAGGGAGGGCGTCACAGCACCATGAATTGTCCCCAGAAAAAGCACACGCACCGAATTGGGGGGGAACTGAGAACAAAACACAGACTCTGAACTAAGAGAGGGGAACTGAGGGGGGGCCATCCCTCCCGTCCCTGGGACCTCACTCAGGAGCCGGGGGCCCCGTCCAGCCCTAGCCCCTCACAGGGACAGGAGTCTGCAAAGGTCAAAGCCCAGCTCAGAGCCCCTGGATGCGCCCCCCCCCCGACCCCCCAGGCTGAGGCGGAGGGAGAGGGGCAGCCCCCATGCCCTGGTCCCTGCGTCACTGCCCACTCTGGGCATCAGAGTCCTCAGAGCCACAGACCTCAAATGTCCCAGAGAAAAGGGGTACAGGGAGCCTTGGGGTGTCCACCTGAGCAAAGGGAGGATTTGGGATCTGTTGGCTTTTACAAAAACAGTAATTTTTTTAAAAATATATTTTATTGATTTTTTTTACAGAGGAAGGGAGAGGGACAGAGAGCTAGAAACATCGATGAGAGAGAAACATCGATCAGCTGCCTCCTGCACACCCCCCTACTGGGGATGTGCCCACAACCAAGGTACATGCCCTTGACCCGAATCGAACCTGGGACCCTTTCAGTCTGCAGGCTGACGCTCTATCCACTGAGCCAAGCCGGTTAGGGCAGTAATTTATTTATTTTTTTTTTAATTTAAGTTGAGCCCAGCCAGCATGGCTCAGTTGCTTGAGTGTTGACCCAGGAACCAAGAGGTCATGGTTCGATTCCCAGTCAGGGCACATGCCCGGGTTGCAGGCTCCATCCCCAGCAGGTGGCGTGCAGGAGGCAGCCGATCCATGATTCTCTCTCATTGTTGATGTTTCTCTCTCTCTCTCTCTCTCTCTCCCTCTCCCTTCCTCTCTGGAATAAAAAAAAATTTTTTTTTAATTTAAGTTGAGAAGTATAAAAACAATAGGGAACATGATCCACTTAGTAAAGACGGCTGTGAGGGGGCGGGGTGTGCAGGCAGGCACAGAGCTGGGGCCGGCTCTAGCGAGGGGGACGGTAACAGTAGACACCATAGTTGCGGCTCTGAGGGTCTGGGAAGCCGAAGCTTCGGACCCCGGGCTCCAGGGGCCCGCAGGCGGGACGTGGGTGAGCCACGGGGTAGCGGGCACTGCCATCGGCCAGCCAGCCGGCGTCGCAGCGGTCCAGGCCGCGGAACTTCCAGGCGGCAAAGAGCTGGCCCACCGTGGCGATCTGGGCGCCGTCTTCCCGGCAGGCCGCCTTGGCCTCTGAGAGGGTCAGCTTCTCGGGGTGCTCCAGGTAGTACACGTGCCCTGTGGGAAAGTGGGGTGTGAGGGCTGGGCAGCGGAGGGGACAGCCGGACCTGCAGCACCGTCTGCCGTCCAGACATCACTCACTCCCCAGACCCCAAAGATCTGTCTACTCTCTGAGCCCAGGGAGCCCCCGTGGGCTCTGACCTCTCTGGGCCTCAGTTTCCTCATCTGTAAAAGGAGGGTATTGCCCTAGCCCCGTGGTCGGCAAACTGCGGCTCGCGAGCCACATGCGGCTCTTTGGCCCCTTGCGTGTGGCTCTTCCACAACATACCACGGCCTGCGCGAGTCTGTTTTGAAGAAGTGGCGTTCGAAGAAGTTTAAGTTTAAAAAATGTGGCTCTCCAAAGAAATGTCAATCGTTGTCCTGTTGATATTTGGCTCTGTGGACTAATGAGTTTGCCGACCACTGGGCTAGGGCAATAAAAATACATTTATATATATATATATATATATATACACACACACACACACACACACACACACACAGTATTTGCAATTGCAGTTAGGACTTGTCTGGAAAGTCCAGTCTACACACGCCCCCTTTCTCAAGATCCTTCATGCAATCACATCTGCAAAGTTCATTTTGCCATATAAGGCCACACTCGGGGATTAGGATCTAGATATTTTGGGGAGCCATTCTTTAGCCTACACACCCCTTTCCTCTGGAATTTATTGTGCTGCCCAAGCACTGCTTGAATGAGATTCAAGGAAACTTCTTAATCTTCACACACTTGGGGCCTTAAGATGTTTACTTTGCTCGTGATTCCATGGGTAGGCAGTTTGGCCTGGATCACTCACGTGCCTGCAAAGCCACAGTGGACACGGGGAGGGGTGCAGCACTGTGGCCATTCTCGCCAGGTAGAGGTGCCTCAGGGCGGGCAGAGGGCCCCCCCCCGCCCCCCGCAGAGCCCAGGTGCTCCCCGCCACCCACAGGCGGTGCTGGGCCACCCCACTCACCCCTGAGGGCAGGGGCGAAGCAGAACACGTCATAGCGGTGCAAGCGGCGGTGGCGGGGCCCGTAGCTGCGCACGCCGGGCGCCAGGCCCAGGCCGCCGCAGGGCCCCCGGGCCAGCGTGATGGGGTACTGCACCGAGGCGTCCTGCAGCCAGCCCGCGTTGCACCAGTGCAGGCCCTCCTCCCAGGCCCGGAACAGCTGCTCGAAGGAGGCCACGGCCGCCTCCTGGGCCTCGCAGGCCTGCTGGGCCTCCTGGAAGTTGAGCTGGTAGCGCCCCTGGGGGGGCTGGTAGGGAAACACCACACCTGGGGAGGAAGGGAAGAGGGCTTGGAGGGGTGGGCCGGAGCCCCGCTGGCGAGAGACCCCAGTCCCCTGCACCCACACCTCCATGGGGACAGATGCTCCCCCGCCCCAAGACACACACAGACCCTCGGAGAAGCCCAGCAAAACTGTCCCCAAGCCCAAGGCAGACGCATCATGACACCTCCTTCCAGAGACAGCCAGCCAACAGCAGCTCTCAGCACACACCTACTGTGTGTTCAAGCAGCCACTGTCACCCTAACTGGTTTGGTTCAGTGGATAGAGCGTCGGCCTGCAGATTGAAGAGTCCCAGGTTCGATTCCGGTCAAGGGCATGTACCTTGGTTGCAGGCACATCCCCAGTAGGGAGGTGTGCGGGAGGCAGCTGATGGATGTTTCTCTCTCATCGATGTTTCTAACTCTCTATCCCTCTCCCTTCCTCTGTAAAAAATCAATAAAATATATATTTTTTAAATAAAATAAAGCAGCCACTGTCAACTTTTTCTGTCTCCTGGCACACATAAACTAGTTACTAAATTTCTGCGGCACACCAAAAACTATATTCCATTTTTTACTGATCTGACCAAAAAATTACGTATAATTTTGATTGATTTGCTACTAATAATAATAGTAATTGCCTACGCTTTTTGCTCCAAAGTGACTTTTTGAAAAATCAGGTACCTAGCGTGGCTGGTGTGGCTCAGCGGTTGAGCATTGACCTAGGAACCAGGAGGACACGGTTCGATTCCCGGTCAGGGCACATGCCCGGGTTGTGGACTTGATCCTCAGTGTGGGGCGTGCAGGAGGCAGATGATCCATGATTCTCTCTCATCATTGATGTTTCTAACTCTCTCTCCCTCTCCCTTCCTCTCTGAAATCAATAAAAATACATTTTTCTTTGCCCTAACCGGTTTGGCTCAGTGGATAGAGCATCGGCCTGTGGACTGAAGGGTCCCAGGTTCGATTCCGATCAAGGGCATATACCTTGGTTGCGGACACATCCCCAGTAGGGGGTATGCAGGAGGCAGCTGATCGATGTTTCTCTCTCATCGATGTTTCTAACTCTCTATCCCTCTCCCATCCTCTCTGTAAAAAATCAATAAAATATATTCTAAAAAATATATATATATATATATATATATATATATATATATTAATGTTTATCTGGTCCTAGCCGGTTTGGCTCAGTGGATAGAGCGTTGGCCTGCGGGCTGAAGGGTCCCGGGTTTGATTCCTGTCAAGGACACATGCCCGGGTTGTGGGCTCGATCCCCAGTAGGGGTCATGCAGGAGGCAGCCGATCAATGATTCTCTCTCATCATTGATGTTTCTCTTTCTTCCTCTGTATCAATAAAAATATATATTTTTAAAAAAAATGTTTATCTGGCCGAAACCGGTTTGGCTCAGTGGATAGGGCGTCGGCCTGCGGACTCAAGGGTCCTGGGTTCGATTCCGGTCAAGGCATATACCTTGGTTGCAGGCACATCCCCAGTAGGGGGTGTGCAAGAGGCAGCTGATCGATGTTTCTCTCTCATCGATGTTTCTGGCTCTCTATCCCTCTCTCTTCCTCTCTGTAAAAAATCAATAAAATATATTTAAAAAAAAAAAAATAAAAAAAAATGTTTATCTGCCTAAAGCACCAAGGTTCGGCTGCTTTCTCAGGACCTCCCCCCCCCCCCGCCCCCCGCATCACGCAGCCCCCCTCGGGGCCTCACCCCGCAGCTCCAGCTCCACCACGCCGCTCTCGTCCTCCAGCCCGTCGATGACCTCACAGCGGTAGCGCCCGGAGTCCTCCAGCCGCAGGTCCCGGATCTCCAGCGACACGTCCCGCGCCCCCGCCTGCCGCAGGTGCACGCGGCCCCGGTAGGCCCCGAAGGCGCGGTGCCGCGGCCCGATGGCCACCAGCACGTCCCGCTCCGGGGCCCCGTTCTCCGACAGCTTCCACCACTTGATGCGCACGGGCCTCTGGGAGGCCAGGGCCGGCGCGTAGTGGTACCGGCAGGGCAGGGTCGCGTTGGCCCCCCGGTGGGAAAACAGGGGGTCCTCAGCCGTCTCCACCACCAGCTTCACGCCATTGAAGAGGCCTGGGGGAGAGGCGGGGACCCCGCTGCAGATCATCTGCACCCCCGCAAGGGTCACCCCATCCTTGTCCCAGCTCCCACCCCCCTCACCCCGCCCCCCCATGTGGCACATGGCGAGAATGGCCACAGTGCTGCACCCCTCCCCGTGTCCACTGTGGCTTTGCAGGCACGTGAGAGATCCAGGCCAAACTGCCGACCCGTGGAATCGCGAGCAAAGTAAACATCTTAAGGCCCCAAGTGTGTGATGATTCAGAAGTTTCCTTAAACCTCATTCAAGCAGTGCTTGGGCAGCACAATAAATTCCAGAGGAAAGGGGTGTGTAGGCTAAAGAATGGCTCCCCAAAATATCTACGTCCTGATCCCCGAGTGCGGCCTTATATGGCAACATGAACGTTGCAGATGCGATTGCATGAAGGATCTTGAGAAAGGGGGCGTGTGTAGACTGGAGTTTCCAGAGGAGTCCTCACTGCAATAGCAAGTACTGTATCTTTTTTTTTTTTTTTAATGTGTTTTTATTGATTTCAGACAGGAAGGGAGAGGGAGAGAGAGAGAGGGAGAGGGAGAGAGAGAGAGGGAGAGAAACATCAATGATTCGAGAGAATCATCCATTGGCTGCCTCCTGCACGCCCCCCACTGGGGATGGAGCCCACAACCCAGCCATGTGCCCTGACCAGCAATCAAACCCTGACCTCCAGGTTCATAGGTCGACGCTCAACCACTGAGCCACACCAGCTGGGGTTCAGTGTGGCTTCTTAAGATTTGTGTGCCCTGCCGAGACCGGTTTGGCTCAGTGGATAGAGCGTCGGCCTGCGGACTCGAGGGTCCCAGGTTCGATTCCGGTCGGGGGCATGTACCTTGGTTGCAGGCGCATCCCCGTGGGGGGTGTGCAGGAGGCAGCTGATCGATGTTTCTCTCTCATCGATGTTTCTAACTCTCTATCCCTCTCTCTTCCTCTCTGTAAAAAATCAATAAAATATATTTAAAAAAAAAAAAAAGATTTGTGTGCCCTGGGCACCTGGCTTGACCCTCTGAGCCTTGGTGTCCTCAACTACGCGATGGAATAACACCTAGCGCCTGCCTTCAGGGCTGCGAGGACAGCTAGCTTCCATTTGGCCCGGTCAGTGCCTGTGCGCTCTGGCTGGTAAACATTTTTATCCTCACCTTTGCCTGCAACAGTTTTTGTGACGATTACATGACATAGTATATAAGGGACCATGAAGCGTGCCTGACGCATAGTAGGTGCGCTAACTAAAAAGTCACCTGCCCAAAGCCACGTAGCTAGTTAAGTGGCAAAATTAAGATGCAAACTCACATCTGTCTAACCCCAAAGCCCCTTCACACTGGGGAGGCCAGGAGAAATGACCTTTTTAGAAATAGATAGGTATATATTTTTATTGATTTCAGAGAGGAAGGGATGGGGGGGAGAGAGAGAGAAATCAATGATGAGAGAGAATCATGGATCAGCTGCCTCCTGCATGATCCCTACTGGGGATCAAGCCTGCAACCCGGGCACGTGCCCTGGCCGGGAATCATAGGTTGATTCTTTTTAGGCTGGATCTTGACAAATTGGCAGGACTTTGGGGAAGTACAAAAAAGCAGAAGTGACCGTCCTTAAGTGCATCTGAGGGGCTCCCAGCACAGAGTCACTGCACCGTCTCTTCTGCTGGTCTCAGGAACTCGGCGGGTGCCAAACCACCATGGCTCAGTGGTTGAGCGTCGACCTCCGAACCAGGAGGTCACGGTTCGATTCCCGGTCAAGGGCACATGCCCGGGTTGCAGGCTTGATCCCGTGTGGGGCGTGCAGGAGGCAGCCGATCCATGATTCTCTCTCCTCATGGATGTCTCTATCATGGTCCCCAGCAGGGGGCGTGCAGGAGGCAGCCGGTCCATGATTCTCTCTCCTCATGGATGTCTCTCTCTCTCTCTCCCTCTCCCTTCCTCTCTAGAAATCAATAAAAATATATATTTTTTTTTTAAAGAAAGAAACGGCACTGGTCTGCTGCAAGGACCCAGGCTGGGAAAAGGCTGCTGGCCCCATGCCCAGTCCCCCATCCCAGCCTGGAACCTCCACGTCACAGCACAGTCCGGGGAGGTCTTGCTCATCCTGAGGAGCAAAAAGGCCGGGCCCAGGATGCCACCCACCTCCGCCGAGGCCCGGGTCCCAGCCGTGGGCACTGCTGGAGTAGTAGAAGCCGTTGTAGAAGGGCAGGCCGGGGACGCACGGCGGCAGCGGGAGCAGCAGGACCAGGAGGAGCAGGCGGCGGCCCATGGCGGCAGCGCCGGCGTGTCCCGGGCAAGGCTGTGGCCGGGCAAATGGGGAGGAAGAGAAAAGCGAGCCGATGAAAGGGGCCCCTCTTCCGAGGGCCGGGACCCCTGGGCTCCAGCACCCACTCATTCTCCCGCCTCCTAAGGGAACTGAGGAGCGCCGTCCACGCCCTGCGCACTGTGCTCCGAGCCTGGGCCTTATTAGCTGTGGGATTCTGGGCAGGTTCCCTCGCTTGTGAAACGGAGACCGCAAAACTCACCTGGGGCCCTAGCCGGTATGGCTCAGTGGATAGAGCGTCGGCCTGCAGACCAGCGGGTCCGGGGTTCGATTCCGGTCAAGGGCACATTCCTTGGTTGCAGGCTCCTCCCCAGCCCCGGCCCTGGTCAGGGTGCGTGCAGGAGGCAAAGCAATCAATGTGTTTCTCTCACGTCGATGTTTCTCTCTGTCTCTCCCTCTCTCTTCCACCCTCTCTAAAAATCAATATCCTCAGATGAGGATGAACAACAACAAAAGAAGACTAAGGCAGAGAGCGCTAGAATACTGCCTGGTAGAGAGGAAGCGCCCCAAAATATCAGTTATTATTGACAAAGAGAAGTCTGACATTACCTCAGGGGCTCTTTCTCCTCTCTCCTTGCCTGGGAGGGAAGCAGCCACCACTGTCTTCTCTTTCCAGCTGGGGAAACTGAGGCCAAGGCTTTCTCTCTGGTGAGCAGGTAGAGCTCAGAGAAAACTCAGGTCTCCTGATGGCCGGGCCTTGGCTTTTGCCCAACACGGCTTTGCCTGGGGACCCCTCCACACGCCAGAATAAACTGAACCCCGACTTGGAAGGCAGATAGATGGAGCCCACCAGAGTGCAAGTCCCCCAGACACCAGCAGGGGGCAGCATTGCCCTGCGGGTCTCCAGCATCCCGCCGCCGGGAGGAATCTGCCTTCGGTGCCCCCTGTTTCGACAAGGCTTAGAAATGCCTTGGAAACCTACGGCCCCGGGAAAGTGGGAGCCGGGGGGTGATTCTTACCAGCCTTCCCAGCCCCGGGGCCCGTGCAGGGGCCCGGGAGAGGGGCCGGGGCGCCTCTCCGTCACCTCCCCTTGCGGCGGGGAGCAGAGGCACACCCGAGGGTCAGCGCTGGCCACCGCCGTCCACATGGGGTCAGAGCTGGGTGAGTCCCAGGCCCCTGCTGTTTCCTTCCTGGGCGCTCACCGGCCCCAAATTCCCCCCTCCGCCCTCCCTGCCCTTTGGGGTCTCAGGGCAGAAACCCCAGGGAACTGAGGCCTGAAACCGACGGACATCCTTTGCGTTTGCCCTGGGGCTGCAGGTCCGCCCGCCCGCCCGCCCGCGGGGTGTCTCCACCCGCACCCCCGGGGTTCTCGTGGCCCCGGACTGAGCGTTCGGCAGCTGCCCCGAGGCTGCAGGGCCTGGACAGGACGGGGTGGGAAGGAGTCGGGCGGCCCCCCGTGGGGACGGGGATGGACCCGGGAGGCGGACCCGGAGGCCCCGGGGTGCGCCCTGATGGTGGCCCTTTGGGGCGCGCACGCGGGTCCCGCCGCGCAGTCGGCTTGCGCCCCGCGCGGCTCTCACCTCCCTGGCGCCCCGAGCGCCCCGCGCCGGTGTTCACAGCCCAGCAGCCCGGCCCCTGCCCCGGAGGCGTGGGGGCCACAGGAGACCCCAATCCCCGAGGGAGGAACGCACCGTCCCCCGCGGCTCCTCGACGGCCCGCGCGCTCAGGGGTGCGCGCTATCCGGGTCCGAGGACACAGGCGGATCGGGGGACCCTGCGTGGCCAGAAAGGAAGCGGCTGCGGACAAACCCCCGCGCTCCCGCCGGGCCTGCCCCTTAAAGGAATACACTCCCCTTTCCCTCCAAGGGCCGGGCCCAAAGGAAGGGGGTGGCCTGCGCTCCAGACTCCGCTGGGGACCACTCCGCACGGCGGGGCTGCTGGCCGGGATGGGAAGGGTGCGTCCGGAGCTGAGGCCGTCACGTCTTGGGGAAGGTGAGTGGGGGGTGGAGGAGCATTTGTAGAGGGGGGGGTCCCATGAGGACGCTCTGGCTGACCCCAAACAGTGCGACTAAGCGGGGCGTAGGACCCCCCTTGGCCCTCGCCCTCCCCCGCGCAGCCCTCTGCAGGTGGGCTTTGCCCGCCCCCACCTTCTGGAGGGTGTTTTTTCCTGTCCCGACCAGCAGGGGGCGTGGGCTGACAGTTTGCTTCCTAAACACACCAAGACCGCTTGCGTGCACACGCATGCATGCATGCCTGCCTGTGTGTTGAGGGGCCAGGGCCGGGAGCGCATCCGAGCAGAGCTGCAGCCACTGGGGAGGGGAGGCCAGGCCTGATGGGCAAAAGGGAGCCAATGACAGCTCCTCTGCGAGGAAGGGATGGCTGACCAGTGTGCAGGATGGGTTGGAGGGGAGGTCCATAGAACACAGGTACCCATCAGGACACTCTTGCAAGCTTCTCTGACAAAGACGCCCAGGGTCTGAGGCTCCCGCGATGGGCCCCCCTTTGCATGGGTACACTCCCTCCCCTAGTCCCCGGGTGGCCATGGAGCCGGCCCTGTTATTGCTGAGGCCCGGAGATCTCATTATTGAACGTTCCTCGGGGCCAGGCTGTCCAGCTTCAGACCTGCGGCTCCTAATCCCTTCACGATGTTTAAACAAGGACCAGCCCTAGCCGGTTTGGCTCAGTGGATAGAGCATCGGCCTGCAAACGGAAGGGTCCTGGGTTCGATTCCGGTCAAGGGCACATACTTTGGTTGCAGGCTCTGGCCCGCCCCCGGTCGGGGCACGCGCAGGAGGCAGCCATTCGATGGTCTCTCACATCGATGTTTCTGTCTCTCCCTCTCCTTTCCACTCTCTCTAAAATGTCAATCCTCAGGTGAGGATTCACCAAAAAAATAAATAAAATAAAAATAAACAAGGACCCTAAAGGAGACCAGACTCCTGGGAGAGGCAGGCCCACAGGCCCGGGTGCTGACAGCCACGGGTGTGGGGAGAGGGAAGGCCCGTTTGGTGACAGCAAAGTGAGTTTCCCGCCCCAGGGAGGGGCAGGGCTGACCAGCCGGTGGGAGTTCAGAGCTGGCTCTGGGGCCCGCAGACAGGACAGGAATAAAGTAAATTCGTGGAGGTGGCTTGTGAGTGGGGGGAGGCTGCCCCCGGGAGAGGAGCCGAGAACAGAAGGGGCCTGGCCCTTGGAGGGAAAGGGGCGTGTATTCCTTTAAGGGGACTGCACAGCCCAGGGTCCCCATCCAAGGCTCGGAGGGACCTCAACGGTGGCTTAGGCCCATGGTCGGCAAACCGCGGCTCGCGAGCCACGTGCGGCTCTTTGGCCCCTTGAGTGTGGCTCTTCCACAAAAAGACCACGGCCTGGGCGAGTCTATGTTGAAGAAGAGGCGTAAGAAGAAGTTGAAGTTTAAAAAATGTGGCTCTCCAAAGAAATGTCCATCGTTGTACCGTTGGTATTTGGCTCTGTGGACTGATGAGTTTGCCGACCCCTGGTTAGGCTCTTCTGGAGCCGTGGTGGCTTTCTGTGGCCACATGGCCACTCACCCAATGAGGCCGGCCCACGGAGAATGTCCAACACCGTGAACAGGGGTCGGTGGGAGGGAAGCTATTTCTTTTTTTTTTTTTTTTAATATATTTTATTGATTTTTTACAGAGAGGAAGAGAGAGGGATAGAGAGTTAGAAACATCGATGATAGAGAAACATCCATCAGCTGCCTCTTGCACAACCCCTACCGGGGATGTGCCCGCAACCAAGGTACATGCCCTTGACCGGAATCGAACCCAGAACCTTTCAGTCCGCAGGCCGACGCTCTATCCACTGAGCCAAACCGGTTTCGGCGGGAGGGAAGCTATATCTGCTTCCGCAGGTGAGACTCCTGGGTTCCAGAGAGGGTGGATCTGGTTGGTTATTGGGGAGCAGAGCCATCCCAGAGGACAGATGCAGAGAGAAAGGTGCTTCCCCCCCCCACACCCCGCCGTCTGCTGGTCCCCCCAGGAGAGGCCAGAGGGGGGCTGGGGGCCGGAAATGCTCCCTGGAGGGAGTCCTGGGGCCAGCAACCACTCAGAAAGCCTGGCTCCAGCCGGCTGGTGTGGCTCTGAACTTGAGCATCGACCCACGAACCAGGAGGTCAGGGTTCTATTCCAGGTCAGGGCACGTGCCAGGGGTTGCGGGCTCGATCCCCAGTGGGGGGCGTGCAGGAGGCAGGTGATCCATAATTCTCTCATTACTGATGTTTGTCTCTCTCTTCCCCTCCCTCTTCCTTCTCTGAAATCAATAAAAATATATTTAAAAAAAAAAAAGACTGCTCCAAACCCAATCCGAGTGACACAGGAAGGAGTGGGGGGGGGGTCAGGGGACCCCAGCGGAGGGGAGCCCCACAGCCCCCGTTCATTTGGAGACCTCGGCCGGCGCCTCTTATTCTGTCCCTGCCCAGCCAGGGAGCCCTGGCGAGGCCAGTTCTGAGGAAGGAGCCACTTCCAGCAACACCGCACCCTCCCTCTGGCAGCCGCGTGGCCAGACCTGCCGCCCAGGGGCAGGGCCTCCTCTGTGGACCGCAGCCTGGCTCCCAAATTTTGTTCTGGAAAATTCCTCCTGTGCCCCGAGGCCTCCAACCCTGGGGTGGTTTCCTTCGCCCCCGTTTCCAGCCACTCCAGTCCGTCCCTCCTCTGTGGCCGGGCCCCTTTCCCAGATCACCAGCCACTGGCCTGCGCTGCCCCCACTGGCCACTTCCTGATGGCCCCTGCCCAGGGAGGGAATGCGCCAGCACCTCCCAGAAGCCAGTGCGCTCAGCCAGGAGGCCCTGCGCCCGATTGGCAGCGTCCTGGCCCCCCAGCAGCCTCCTCCCTCCTCCGGCTGGGAAGCAACGTGCCGTCGGGCAGGTGGGGGGTACGCTGAGGCTCCGGGGACGCTGCGGAGGAGGGTGCGGGGGACCAGCACCCGGAGGAAGGACCACACAGCAAGAGCTCCAGGCAGTGACATAAATATATTTTGGAAGCTGCCTGTGCACTCGGGGGGGCCGCCCAGGCCCGCCCACCTCCGCCCCGTCGGGTCCACAGACCCACCCCGCCCCCTTCTGTCTTTCCAGGCTGCAGCTCTCAAGGGTCAAGAGGGGTCTCCAGGGGAGGTGGGCGGGCGTGTCAGAGGGCTGGGTGGCGGCATCAGGAATGGCAGCATCAGGGACTGTTATCTCCAGCTTGGCGCCTCGGGGTCCTCCTCCAGCGCCCCTGGGAATGTGGGGGGTGGGAGGCGGGCTATTGGCGACAGAGGCTGGAATGGGGGACCTGAAGCCACACCGCGGGCTTGGCTCTTTCCTGTCCATCCCAGGCCTATTCAACTCCCGCAGCGCCTAAGAACACGGGATGGACTGTCCCTCGGCCTTTTGGCAAGATCAAGTGTAGGAAGTGGGAGGGCGTGAGGGCTGGGCGACAGGCGGGGGAGGGGGAGGGTGGGAGGTGGGGCGGGTGTGTGGGAGGTGAGGTGTGAGGAGGACAGAGGGAAGGAGAGGGGGCTGACATCTCCCCCACCCCCGCCCCCCACGGCACTACAATCAGGCGGGCGGTGGGTGGAGGAGGCGGCAGGACCACAGAAGGTCAGGAGAACCAGGGATGGGGCGTTGGCCCCACGGCCGTCCGGTCCCGTCCGCCGGTCCTACTACGCGCATCCCAGCAGCTCCACCCGGAGGGTGATTCGGTTGTGCCAGGCTACGGGCAGGATGCGCACGAACCGAGCCACAAAGGGCGCCTCGAACATGTTCTTCTTGTGGGAATTGTTGTCACAGTTGCCTGGGAAAATCTAGAGACAGAGAAGGTATCAGAAAGGCCCCCCCCCCCACCCCCGCCCCAAGGCTGGCCGCCCTCCCCTCAGAGCCCCAGGGGCCCGGCTCGGAGGGCAGCGCGGAGTGGCGAGGGGCGGACGGCTGACACTCACCTTGCCGCCCTCGGCCCCCGGGTCCTTATACTCGGTCCATCTCAGGCCATCGTTGCTGTGGGCCACCTTGTAGGCCGCCACGTACTGGATGCTGCCGAAGTCTCGGGCGCCCTGCGTGATGATGCCGGCCACTTGCTTCTGAGAGCCAAGGTCAATCTACAGGGGGGAAAAAAAAAAACACAAAATCAAATCAAATCAACCACCTTTTCTTTGCTTGCATCCTTTCCAGTAAAGTGGGAAAAGGCAGACACACGGAGACAGGAAATGGGAGTTTGGGGAACGCCTGGGCCTGGCAGCCCTGCCCTACCCCCCATCCCACCCACAGAGCCGGGCCCACCTGCAGCCACTCGGAGGCAGAGTTTTTCTCCGCGGTCCAGGCGTTGAACTTGCCCTGCTGGTCCAGCCGCGCGTAGTGGGGATACCAGCTGAAGGAGCTCAGGCCCCAGGTCTTGTAGATGCTGGAGGCCGTGATCTGCTGGTCGGGGATGACTCTGTCCTTCATGCCCAGGGGTTCATCACATCCTGCTAACAAGGGGGGGGCTGGTAGATCGGGGGGTCCCCAGGCTCCCAGGGGTGTGAGCACAAGGCAATGAGGTGGGAAGAACTGTGTGGATTCCACTAGCCCCTGGCATCCTCTTGGACAGAAGCTCTTTCTGCCTTTTATTTATTTTTTTTATTATTATTTTTTTTAAATGTATTTTATTGATTTTTTTACAGAGAGGAAGGGAGAGGGATAGAGAGTCAGAAACATCGATGAGAGAGAAACATCGATCAGCTGCCTCCTGCAAACCCCCCGCTGGGGATGTGCCCGCAACCAAGGCACATGCCCCCGACCGGAATCGAACCCGGGACCCTTCAGTCCGCAGTCCGACGCTCTATCCACTGAGCCACACCGGTTAGGGCTCTTTCTGCCTTTTAGGATCAACCATTCCTGCCCAGCCCGTGTGGCTCAGTGGTCGAGCCATCGATCTGTGAACTGGGAGGTCACGGGTTCAATTCCCAAGCGGGGCGCGTGGCTGGGTTGCGGGCTCGGTCTCCAGCATAGAGCATGCGGGAGGCGGCAGATCAATGATTCTCGCTCATCACAGATGTCTCTCTCTCTCTCTCTCTCCCTCTCCTTTCCTCTCTGAAATCAATAAAAATATTTTTAAAAATTAAATTAACCATCCTTTGTTCTCACTGCCTGCCCCACCCACGCCTCCCTCAGCCACCTGCTCTCAGCTCCCACCCCCACCCGACTTGCCCTTCACCGATCACCTGCTAGTCTTCCTTCTCTGCACCAGGGCAGGCCCTGATCGATCCACCACTTCCCCACCCTCCTTCAAGGCCGGCCTGTGAGACACCTCCTCCAAGAAGCCCGCCCTGACCACCTCGCTGGGGCAGGACTCACAGCACTTCCTGCTGAGTCCTGGAATGATCCTCCAGGACATGAATAACAACCATGTCATTGATTCAGTGCTCACTTCGGTCAGTTCATCTACCACACCGAAAACTGAAGATATTAGCCACCCCATTTTACAGGCAGGAAAACTGAGGCCAAGAGACAAACACTGTTCCAAGCCACACCCACAAACTCCTGATCGCCACACCATGCTGTAACATCATCTCCACCATCCACACCCCCACCCAGAGCCGTGAACAGGACCTCCAGCAGGTGGAAGTCAGAGAATCAGAACTCCTGGGGCCCAGCAGCCCCTCTGTCAGCGTCTAGAAGATTCCACACTCAACAGCCAGGCCTGTGAGGGCGGGCCTCAGGAGCGGGCCTGGGTTTCATTCAGGCCTGCCCCAAACACTCAGGAATGTGCCAGACTGTTATGTACTCGTCACGTGCCCCTTCGGGTGGCCTTTAGAATAGCTGAAGACTCCCAGGGGAGGGATGGGTGTGTCTCACATCTGGCGGAATCCCCAGTCCACAGCTGGTCTCCCTTTGGGTAACTGGGTGGGTGGGGGGCAGTGGGCCTGGAGAGCCGGCCGACTGGAATGTCTAGCAGGGGCAAGGAGATGGCCCAGACCTCGAGGGAAGCAGACAGGGCATCCTCGCCGGTTCGGCTTGCCAGGCTCAGCCTGTCTCGGCCTCAGAGGGAGGCGGCGGGGACAGGACCGTGCAGGCAACGGTAACCGCCTAAGGCAGTGCTCCCCAACCTCTCTCTGGCCACGCCCCACCTAAGCATCTCCAACATCCTAATGCCCCCTGTGACCTATAGTTCTTACTATTCAAAACGTGAGCTCCTATTCACGTGGAGGAAGCCTCAAAGGCCATGAACTTGGTCTAAACAAGCTTCCCAAGAACATGGCATCCATGAGAGAGAAAGATAAAAGAATGAAAGGAGCCAAAACCGGTTTGGCTCAGTGGACAGAGCGTCGGCCTGCGGACTGAAAGGTCCCAGGTTCGATTCCGATCCAGGGCATGTACCTTGGTTGCGGGCACATCCCCAGTAGGGGGTGTGCAGGAGGCAGCTGATCGATGTTTCTCTCTCATCGATGTTTCTAACTCTCTATCCCTCTCGCTTCCTCTCTGTAAAAAAATCAATAAAATATATATTAAGCCAAAACCGGTTTGGCTCAGTGGATAGAGCGTCGGCCTGCGGACTGAAAGGTCCCAGGTTCGATTCCGATCCAGGGCATGTACCTTGGTTGCGGGCACATCCCCAGTAGGGGGTGTGCGGGAGGCAGCTGATCGATGTTTCTCTCTCATCGATGTTTCTAACTCTCTATCCCTCTCGCTTCCTCTCTGTAAAAAAATCAATAAAATATATATTAAGCCAAAACCGGTTTGGCTCAGTGGATAGAGCGTCGGCCTGCGGACTGAAAGGTCCCAGGTTCGATTCCGGTCAAGGGCATGTACCTTGGTTGTGGGCAAGTCCCCAGATGGGGTTGTGCAGGAGGCAGCTGATCGATGTCTCTCTCTCATCGATGTTTCTAACTCTCTATCCCTCTCGCTTCCTCTCTGTAAAATATCAATAAAATATATATAAATATATATATATATATATATATATATATATATTAAAAAAAAGATCTTTAAAAAAAAGAATGAAAGGACAGTGGAAGGACTGAGGAAGAAATCACTAAGAAATTGCTAAAATAATAATATGAAGTGATAGGAAACAATCACTAGCAAATAAAGTTTCAAATATAGAACAGAGACCTGAAATGCATACATATGTCACCATATATATTTACAGGCTGTACATGAGGCCCCGAGAACCAGGAGACATGCAAAAGATTCACTGTTAATAACTCATTCTCGAATTGCCCCCCTTAAACATCACATTGCCCCCCTGTGGGGCGTGTGCCCCACGTGGGGACCCGCTGGCCTAAGGCTTCAGACCAGGACAGCGAGTAGGAAGGGACTCCAAGGACAGGGGCCAGAGTCTGGGACCCCCAGAAACTGCCTCTGCCCTTTACCAACGGCCAAAATGTCCCTTTAGCAGAAGAGAGCGTCTTTTTCTTTTTTAATTTGTATTGAATTTATTGAGGTGACACTGGTTAATAAAATGAGGTTGCAAGTGTACGATCCTGTAATACGGCATCTGTATAGTATATTGTACACTGAGTGGCCAGATGATGATGATCTCTGAACGCGTAATAATCTGGCCACTCAGTGTCTATCCTATATAGTAAAAGGCTAATATGCAAATTGTCCCCTCGACCAGGAGTTTGAGCAGCAGGCAGGCTGGCCAGCCGCCCATGTCCCCTCCCCCTGGCCAGGCTGGCCGGACCCCACCCATGCACGAATTCATGCACCGGGCCTCTAATATATATATATTTATACACACACACACACACACACACACACACACACACTGAGTGGCCAGATTATTA